>NC_138203.1:168293732-168731232 GCF_964194415.1 Vipera berus | reverse complement strand
TCTGTATCTGTATCTGTATCTGTATCTGTATCTGTATCTGTATCTGTATCTGTATCTGTATCTGTATCTGTATCTGTATCTGTATCTAAAGGTAAAGGTAAAGGTTCCCCCGCACATGCGTGTTAGTCATTTCCAACTCTAGGGGCCGGTGCTCATCTCCGTTTCAAAGCCAAAGAGCCAGCGCTTGTCCGAGGACGTCTCCGTGGTCACGTGGCTGGCATGACTAGACACCAAAGGTGGACGGAACGCTGTTACCTTCCCACCAGAGTGGTCCCTAATTTTCTACTTGCATTTTTATGTGCTTTCAAACTGCTAGGTTGGCAGAAGCTGGGATGAGTAACAGGCGCTCACTCTGTTACGCGGCACTCGGGATTCGACCTGCCAAACTGCCGACCTTCTGATCGACAAGCTCAGCGACCTAACCCACTGAGCCACTGCATCCCATATCTATATCTATCTATATCTATATATCAATATATCTATATCAATATATCTATATCTATCTATATATATATATCTCCAAATGCCTGGATTCATACAACACCTACCCCAGTAATTCTCACCTGATAATTTCCAGGGATACAAATCTCAACTCCCAGAATTTTCTCCAATTCCAGCGCAGCCTGGGGAAGCCTGGGAGCTGAAATCCTCACATCTGAGAGTTGCTGAGTTGGGGAAACATTTCTCTAAACCGAAACCTCTGACGGGGGAGATGGGAGGAAAAGTGTCCTTTGTGCTGATCCTTCCTTCTTCCTCTCCCTACCTGCGTCTCCTGCCTCCCCACATGCTATATGCTTATGTTAACAAACAACCAGGCTTGCCAACTCAACAATGACACATGTTTTTAGTTCATTGATATCTCTGGGGTGCTGAGTGGAAGTGACACCATCTATTACACAACTATTAGAAGCACTTGAGAAGCATCTTTCCTTCCCTATCTATATTCAATCAGTTCAAAACCCACCTGACTTTCAGTTCCCTCCCTTGTTCATCTCTCTCTCTCCTTTCATTACGTAAAGTTGGGCTGTTTGAACATCTTTCTTGTCAGAGCAAATGGCTTTGGGCATCTCCAACATGGGAGGAACAAAAACAAGTATTTCATCCAGGGGATTAGCTTCCTCAGGAGACCCACAGAGGCATTTTTCAAATGGGCCATTTGGCTCTTCATTACATAAATGTTGTTCTAACAGGAGCCTTTTCAGATTAATGAAGCAGAAACGCTTGGATGAAGGCTGGTCTGAACTACAGAATAGGCTGGGATGAGCTTCAGTTCATTCCTCTGAGCCTGTGTGGGTGGCTGGGTATGCACATACTATACGTGTGTGCCTGAGATATCTCCCTCGATATCCAGCCGGCAAGTAATAGGAGCCTTTTGTATGGTGAACCCACCAATCAAATTGTTCCAACTTCACAGATAACTGCCAGATCCAACCGAAGTGCCGAGGTTAAAAACCTGACCTAGAATGGGAGGAGGCCAATAAGGACAGCTTAAGAAGGTTGATCTCCATGGCAAAAAAAAAAAAGTCAAAACCCTCTCCACTTGTTCTACTTATAGAAATAGAGTGCTTGCCAAAGGCAATAGGACCAAGCCCTTCACTGTTATTAGGGCAACTATCTAACCTCCCATTTGAAGGTTTACTGATGCTGTCCTTGACAGCTGCCATCTGATGAGTCATTCAGACTCCATCTAATGGCAGAGCATGTCCTGGAACCAGGATATCTGGAGGAACTCCTCCTTTGAAGTTAGGTTCTCCTCCATCCCTCTTTCTCTTTTTAGTCATGGCCCCAAAGTTCCAAAATGCACTTATGAGGGAGCCCAGGGGTAGGCAACCTTGGCTCTTTTGTGACTCGTGGACTTCAACTCCCAGAATTCCTGAGCCAGCATGGCTCAGCTTGGAAACCTCTCCCTTTCCCCTCAGCATGGCTGCCTCAGGAATTCTGGGAGTCGACGAGTCATAAAAGAGCCGAGGTTGCCTACCCATGATGCAAACTCTGTGAAAATCTACTGCCTATTTTAGTGAAGCAGGGCTTGCCAGGAAAGGATTCATCAGATCAGTTTCAAGAGCTGCAGGACTATGATGACTGAGAGATTTTAGACAGGTATCATTGATAATCAAGGCCTTCTTTATCTACGGGAATGTATGGCCCTTGTTCTTTCTTTCGTTGTTTTGTTGCTGCTTGTACTTTGATCATTGCAGTATAGATCCCAGAAGAATTTTATGAAGATTCTTTTTCCCACCTTTCTAGATATTGTGGGATCATAATCTGTAACAGTACGACTGGATGAACTGGATGGTGAGTGCAGACTTGCCCACTCTGCCGCCGCCCACCACGACCAGCCGGTACTTTTCGTGCCCCGGGTTGTCCCTGCAGCCTGCAGCCATCGACGAAGAGCCGGGTGCGGTGGCACGAGCTTGTTGAAGGAGAAATCTTCATCAATATCTTACCTCATCTGGCCCTTTGTGAATTGGATAGAGGAAATGGCAAATGGTGTGGTTCCAGTCATGCTGCAAGTCGGCCCATGTACAACCCTCCAGATAGGATGTGGTTACACATCTCAGAAAACCCCAGCCAGCATTCTTGCAGCCAAATCCTGAGAATTGCCTTCCCAATACATTTGGAGCCCAGCCAGCTAGAGAAGATTGAACCCTAATGGCATGGCTGCCGGAATTGAGAGCTGCTTGCATGTTTAGTGATATCATGAATCATTTTATGTAGTAACTGGTAAGTAAGAAATCACATGTCTGGCAGATACCTTCTAAAAGCCAAATGCATCAGATATTTAGAGCAAAAGTGCAATTCCGGTTTATGGAACAACAAGCCTTTCTTACTGCAAAGCCCCCCCCTCCCATAGTGAAACTTTAACCCCTTAGCTAGGCTAATTCAAGGCAGATCGCTCAGGAAGACTGGGAAAGTTAGCAAATTGTGCCACTTCCTTGCAGCCTGAGTGCTGGATGGCTCAAGCAAAATGGAGGTGGAACTCAGGGAGCTTGCCTGAATTTCTCAAATCCTTGCGTTAATTTCTTTGTGACTTTGGGCACAAATTATCTCTTGTTGCTTCCTCATTTATAGAATGAAAAATTGCAGAGGTGGAATGTTGATGATTAATTATCTGCTGTGTCTATCCGTGGTTGAGATATTGCAGTCATGAGATCAATGTGGTTACCATCCATGAGCTACTGGAAAGTCGGTTTGCACAGGAAAAAAAGTGCCCCAAACCTAAAATGTGAATAGAAGGATTAATGCTTACGTTGGAAGAGATCTATGTTGTTTTGGAAGGAAAGTGTGGGAAGAACATGATCTTTGTTGAGATGACAATCCATATCACCTTTATGATTTGCTTGTCATCAACAAGGTGTGGTAGCAACTCCGCTATTATCTTACCACCCTGAAGTTAAGAAAAAGTAAAGAGGAAGTTAGGGAGAGAATGTGACTCAAAAGAGTATGGGGCTTGAACCCAATCACCCCACTCTACATTGTCTTTGAACTACAGCTGTTTCTAGAATATGTTATGGAGGGTTGGTTGGCATGAGACTCAAAACAAAAATATGAGACCACAATTTCACTTCTAAATGGCACACCCAGAGCAATGCTACAAAATGTGGGCAAGGCCAGAACAAACCTAGATGCTGAGACAGAATCTAAATTTGGATCTGATTTACAGTTTGAATTAAATGCTATTGAATTGAATGACATGAATAAAATACAATGAATATAATTACTCCCCATAATGATTTTCTCTGTCTTATGAAAAAAAAACAATAACGACAGTTTGGTGGCAATATTTGGAAGGTCTGTGAAAGTATAGTAAAGCTTTGAGAAGCATCATATAATTGGAAGACCATAGATGGGCTCCAAAATCTGGATGACCACCAGATGGCAGCAAAGAGTGAAGAGTTTTCTGTATCTTGGTGCTGCCTTTAAGACTATAGTCCTAACACAGAGGTCCCCAACCTTTTGGGCACCAAGGACTGGTTCTGTGGAGAGAGGTTTTTTCGCGGATCAGATATAATCCTAACAGATTTTCAAAATACTCATGTTAAAGTTAAGGGAGAAGCCACTTTGTTGGTAAAGTTTAAAGGGTTTTGGGGGCACCTGGATGTAATAGTAGTAGGGGACCAGAGAACGAGTCTCATTGGACTCGGTTGGTTTGATGCCTTAGGTCAGGGCTCGGCAACCTGAAAAAGGAAAAGAGCCACTGGGAACCGGTTCCATCACACATAAAAAAAAATGAGAGCCGCGTGCGCACGTCCATGCACGCACATACACGCGTCCATGCACGCGCATGCGCAAAAAACATTTTGCGCATGTGCAAAATGGTTTTTTCTTGCGCATGCACGGACGCGCGCGGTTGCCATTTTTTTAATGTGTGATGGAACCGGTTCCCGCTTGCGCGATGACGACGGCCTGTTTGCAGAGCTACTGCCTTCGGCAGCCTGCAAACGTGCCGCGACAGCTTTCCCAAAGAGCGGCACCGCTGCCCGTTCACGCGGAGGTGCGTGCGCACCTCTCCAAAGGTTTGGGGAGGTGCGCGCACACCTCCGCTCGTTCGGAGAGGTGTGCGCGCACCTCTCGGAATGGGCAGTGGCGCCGCTTGTTGGGAAAGCTGCTGCGGCCTGTTTGCAGAGCTGCCGCTTTCAGCAGCCTGCAAACGTGCCGCGGCAGCTTTCCCAAAGAGCGGCGCCGCTGCCCGTTCGTGCGGAGGTGCGCGCGCACCTCTCCAAAGGTGTGGGGAGGTGCGTGCGCACCTCCGCCCACTCGGAGAGGTGCGCACGCACCTCTCCAAATGGGCGGTGCCACTCTCCATTTGGAGAGGTGCGCGCGCACCGGGCGGCTGGGAGCTGCAGGAGACGGCTCAAAGAGCCGCATGCGGCTCCGGAGCCGCGGGTTGCCGACCCGTGCCTTAGGTATTCAGATTACTGGCATAGACCGGATACAAACTGCAGACCTCGTGTCAGTATGCGAGGACTATGCGGATGCTTTTGATTGAACCCTAGGAACATATACAGGCCCACCTATCTCATTTAAGCTAGATCCCAACGTAGTTCCAATCAGGGTTAAGCCTCGTAGGGTCCCCTTTGCCTTAAAACATAAAATTGATTCCAAAATTGATAAACTTGTAGAACAGGGTGTGTAACAGCCTGTTGATGGTGGGGAGTGGGAAACTCCTATAGTCACTCCACTTAAAGCCAATGGGGAAATTCGCATTTGTGCTGACTATAAATGCACTCTAAATAAAGCCCTCAAGCAACACGCTTACCTGGTCCCAGTGGTCAACCATATTTTAGCCTCCTTGCAAGGGGGTACTATTTTTGCTAAACTTGATTTAGCACAGGCCTATCAGCAATTGCTGGTTGATGAGGCCACAGCCGTGGCTCAAATGATCGTGACTCACAGGGGGGCTTTCAAAGTTAAACGCTTACACTTTGGAGTCAGTGTTGCATTGGGTATTTTTCATGGAATCATGGAGCGTACACTCAAGGGTATTCAGGGTGTCTGCCCTTATTTTGATGATGTTCTTATTGCAGGGGAATCCCCAGAAGTGTTGGCCAGTAGGCTTAGGGCTGTCTTGCAGAGGCTTCGTGAAGCAGGCCTCAAATTAAAAAAGAACAAGTGTAGTATTGGGGTTTCTTCAACAGAATTCCTGGGTTTCCAAATTGATGCTAATGGCATTCACCCTGCTGATTCTAAAGTGAAGGGCATTAAAATGGATCCTAGGCCCAAATCAAAAGGAGAGCTACAAGCATTCTTGGGCCTCCTAAACTTCTATCACACATTTCTACCTCATAAGGCCACAATAGCAGAGCCCCTTCACAGGCTTCTAGATAAGAAAGCTCCATGGAAATGGACTAATTTACATGGAAAAAGTTTCCAGGGCTTAAAAGCACTATTGTCAGAAAAGTCCACTGTAACTCACTACAAAGAGTCTAAACCTGTATGTCTTGCATGTGATGCATCTCCCTATGGGATGGGGGCAGTTTTAAGTCACATAGGAAAAAATGGAAAACAGGTTCCTATAGCATTTTACTCAAGGTCATTGTCCTCTGCTGAGCACAACTATACTCAGATTGACAAAGAGGCCCTAGCCATCGTTCCTGGAATAAAAAAATTCCTTGAATATTTATATGGCAAGGATTTCACAGTCTACACTGACCACAAACCTCTGTTGGGACTTTTCACAACAGACAAACAAACCCCCCACATACTATCTCCAAAAATGCTGAGATGGTCTATTTTCCTATCTGCATACAATTTTAAATTAATTCACAAACCAGGCAAGGAAATGGGCCATGCTGATGGCCTCAGCAGACTACCACTGCCACTAATGGATCCAGATCTGGCTCCAGCTGCTAGAATATTGTCCATACAGGACATACCTGAATTTCCCCTCCATGCAGGGGACATTGCTGCTGAAACAGCCACAGATAAGTAGAGTGTTGTCATGGGTATACATGGGCTGGTTGGATAAAAGTCCAGGCTCAGAATTTCAGAGCTATTTTGTCAGGAGGCATGAATTATTTGCCCATAAAGGGTGCATTTTATGGGGAAACAGAGTCATAATTCCCACTTCCCTAAGAGACAGGGTTTTACAATCATTACATGAAGGCCATCCAGGCATTTTCAGAATGAAAGCTTTAGCTAGAAGCTACTTCTGGTGGCCTGGCCTTGATAAGGACATTGAGGCTCAAGTCCATGGTTGTTATACATGTCAGCAATCTAGGCCTGAAATGCCACAGGCTCCAGTTCACAGGTGGGAGGAAATGCACACTCCCTGGTCTAGGGTTCACATAGACTACGCTAGGCCCTTTCAGGGACAGCTCTTTCTTATAGTTGTGGATAGCCACTCCAAATGGCTGGAAGTAGTTCCAGTTCCTAACATGACTACTGCTAGGACCATCCAGGTGCGGAGAAAACTCTTTGCCACACATGGGTTGCCAGATGTCTTAGTTTCAGACAATGGGGCCCAATTCACTGCTGCTGAATTTCAGGCCTTCCTTAGAGCTAATCTCATCAGACATGCAACGTCTGCGCCTTTTCATCCATCTTCTAATGGTCAACCTGAACGCATGGTGAGGACAATGAAGGAAGCACTCAAGCGCATTGTCACAGGTGACTGGCATCACAGATTGGCAGATTTTTTACTCTGCCAGCATTCTATGCCCTGTACTGCTACAGGCAAAAGTCCTGCAGAACTACGTTGGGGGAAGCGTTTAATCACTAAACTGGACAGGTTGCATCCAGATAGAGTGGCAGCAGAAGGCTCTCGACCAAAACCCCCAAGGGGGCTGCACATGGGCGATTGGGTTTGGGCCAGGAACTATGGTCATGGGAATCTGTGGGTTCCTGGTCAAATTACCAAGCATCCGGACCCCTATCTTATGAAGTGGGGTTGGAGGGAGGGCGAGTTGTCAGACGACACATTGATCAGCTCAGGAAACGATTTCCAGAACAGCCACTAAGTGAGGACTGCATCATAAGTCCCTCCCAAGGTCCTCAAACTTGCGGCCAAGCCAGTCCTCACATGGACTATGAGTACTTTTCCTTCTTAACTGAGGTGGAACCAGAGGGAGAACTGGGGAGCCCTGGAATGCAACATGGATCCCCTGAAGGAGCAAGCCAACCGAACTTCAGCAACCGCTGTGCCTACTCTGCCGAACAGTCTGACTCTGGGGTGGGCCAACCTGGAGAGGCCATCAAGAGGGCATCGAATCGCCTTGACTCAGGAGCACAAAGGGACACAAGTCTACCCAGCCTACTGGGTAAGCTGGTAGACTACAACGTTCCTCTAGGGCACACAAGCCTCCTTCATATCTTGCAGATTACGTTGTAAAATAAAGAGCTATAAATTGTTGTAATTCCTGTTTGCCATTAGACTACAGAAACTAGTACTATGATGTAACTGTCTAAAAGTGCCATCTTGAAGCCTATTCATTCAGACGTTGTTTAATAACATTGTAACCTACATTGTTTTTTTATATTTTTAATTATTATTATCACTGTTACTTTAGTGCAGACATGTCAAACACAAGGCCCAGGGGCCGGATGCGGCCCGCGAAGTGGTTTCATGTGGCCCGCGAAGCCATCCTGGAAACAATGAGGGAACGGCCCATGCTGCCTTGGTCCTGGCCCAGAGACCCTCCTTCTGCCAGAGACCCTCAGATCTGTCCCACTCCTGCTCAGGCCCCCATAGGCACCCTTGATGAGAACGATGTAGAGCTGGCCACGCCCACCCAGTAGGCCACGCCCACCCTGGCCACACCCACCCAGCCCCTTGAGGGCAACCGTAATGCTGATGCAGCCCTCAATGAAATTGAGTTTGACACCCCTGCTTTAGTGTGTTTGGATAATGAGACTTGACAATTGTTGAGGCTAATTGATGTTATTATGGTCTGTTCTAAGGGTGTGTGTGTTATGAACTGGGTTCTTGAGGAATACCACGTGGGTTGCTGGAGCAGCTAATGGCTCTCCAGCAACCCAGACTACAAGTCTCCTGTGCTGCAATTGGCTATCTCCAAGCGGCAATGGTTGATTCAAACCTATTGGCTGCTGCCTAGGGGCTAGACTATATACTGCGGCTAGTTGCAGCCATTTCTCCAGTACAGTTCCTGCACGAAATAAACGATGAGTTACCCTGTACTCAGTTCCGTGTCTTCATTCCTGTGCCAAAGAACCCGCTATTTAACACCTTTCCCATACAGTTATAAATTCCAGCAGCGCAGAGTGACACTTGCTTTTCTCTCCCCAGGGAGTCAGTGGAGGTGATGTCACACCTTTGGCAGTTCAAAAACATTTTACCATCTCTCAGTTAGTAGGACACGGTTGCTTTAGTGTGTAGTGGAGCAACATTAACTGGGCCCAATCCTTGGATACCAAAAGGCTTATTGCATTCTTATTAAATATACAAATCACAAATCAGCTGAGCCTCTATATGTTTTCTGTACTCCACCTCCAACCTGTTACATATCTCACAGGTCAATTGAAAATACAGTACTTTATGTTTTTTGGAAATGGATCAAAACTATGGAATTCCATTGGCTCCAAGGTCTATGAAAGCCAAAATCTTTGGGGAAATGGTATAAAGCTGGCTTTCGGTGAGAAAAAGCCATTTTCTTTCTGAAACGAAGGGTTTAAATAGGTATGTATAGTTAGTTCTGTGAGATTTGGCATGTATCTTCCCAAATGCTGTCATAATCTCGTGTGACAATAAATGGTGCTCTCTCTCTCTCTCTCTATGATTTTATGCAAATTATATTGCTTGCACATGTTTTCTTACTTTGCTTAACTCATCTGGCACTCCTAAGTGGAAGCAATTCAGGACCATAAGCTTTTGCCTCTGAAAATCTTGCTCACTCCACTGGGATTTCTGAGATTTCCCCAGATCTATACTTCCTCATTTTTAGTTTTTTTTGGCAGTCATAAAAGCTTTCTGTTTTTTTTTCTATTTTCCTTCTAGTGAGCAGATGATAAAATCCGGTCTGACCATAAGTGAGGAATATCCCAGACTCATGAATAAGTAATTGCATTAAAACAAGAGAGCCACTTAGAAGCATGAGGCAAGTAATTATGTTTCTTAGTAGGGTGAGTGAAATATTTCCATAATACTGCCTTTTACCTAAATAATCATGAACCCCGTAAGGAATGATCCCATGCAGATTAATATCAACATTTTTAGCAATTTATCACCTCCTTGCTTTGATTACATTTTGTAACAACCTTACATTTTACTCTGTGAGAGCAATGAGCAGTTTCAAAATTTGATAAATAAATAAAAATACATTTCTGTAAAGTTTACTTTTTAAATCTGACATGAGCTTCTGTGGCCATATCATTGTCCTGCACTCGGAGCGACATCTAGAATAATGAGATGGTGCTAGACTTCTGGAGGAAAAGAGAGGAATCTGCCCCACTTTACATGGGGGGTGGGGCTGTGTGGAGAGAGTTTCCTCCTTTAAATTTCTGGGAGTCTACCTCTGCGAAGATCTGACCTGGAAAGTTAATACAACCCAGGTGGCCAGAAAGGCCCAACAGAGACTCCACTTCCTCAGGGTCTTGCGGAAGAACAGGGTAGAACAATGGCTAATGACCTTCTTTTACCGGTCCACTATAGAGAGTGTCCTCTCGCACTGTATTGTGGTTTGGTATGCTGGCCTGACAGCTGCGGATAGGAAAGTATTACAGAGGGTGGTGAGCACAGCACAAGACATTGTGGGCTGTCCCCTGACACCACTGGATAACATCGCCAGGGCTCGCTGCCTTGGAAGAGTGAGGAAAATTCTCAGGGACGACTCACACCCTGGTCATATCTCTTTATTCTCCTACCATCAGGTAGGAGATACAGGAGTATAGCCAGCTTTACCAACAGGCTGAAGAACAGCTTTTATCCATGGGCTGTTAGGCTCTTGAATGGGAAATAATTTTATAATTTTATGTATGATTGACTTGTGAAGCTGTTGTGTTGTGGAAGATAGTGGTCTTGTTGTCACTGTGAGTTGGGGGGGCATGAAGGGAGGCTCAGCCAATCTCAATGTATACATGGTTGTACTTTGACAATAACAGTTCATTCATTCCATGTTATAGTAAAAAAATGTATTTGATATTGCTACTTTTGTTTTATGGGCCAACAGTATTTGAAAGATCCTTTGATATGGGAATTAGATTGTTTGAAGGCCAAATATATAACTTTAGGATCTCACAGGATCTTAGCCTTGGAGAGAAGCATCCCAGAATGTGATGTACTTGGAAGATTTAAAAATCTTGTTTTCCTCATGTTTTCTAGTTTTCAGTTATCTCTGACAAGTAGATCAAACCATGTTAACAGCAGCCAATTATGGCAGTTAGGATACCTGATATAGTTTTGGTTGGCCTCCCGTAGTGACTTTGTAGATTGATTTGCCAAATATTGCTAGTCCCAAACCTGGATTATAGAACAGTCTCCCTTCTCATAGATTTTTTTTTAAAAAAACCCAAACCCCATGGCCCATATCTGGAGAAAAAGGTTTTTCCATGTGAATCTATTTGGTAATTTGGCATCTGCTCTATCCCTGCCCATTGTCATCATGACACCTGAATCAGTTTATCACCAGCTCCTTTAAGATCTAGAGTAGCAAAATCTGTCTTCTCATATTCCAGTTCTGCAGGGCTTCTGGACCATCAGGTCCCCCTATTCTCTCCTACCTCACTCTACATTTCAAAATCAGCAGCCACGAAGTCAATTGCAAGGAAGTGGAAATGATGGCAGCATAGAAGTCCTTTGAAGTCAGATATTTGCAGCCCACCAAGCTGAAGTCAGAATGAATAAGCTGTTGTATCCAGCTCTGTATAAATACTGCAGGAGAGATGGGCAGCAGCCTTTGCAGTTGTATTCTTAGCTGTTGGAGGTTGTGAATAGATGGGATTAAGACAAAGGACTGTTCACCTTTTCCTCTTTCTGTTTGCGATATCCCATTTATTTCTTATCTTCCTGATGCTCTTGTTGCTCCCTTGTTGTTGTCAGCCAAGGATAAGAAAAAGTTGCTCTGGGCAGAGGATGGAAATATTTTTTGGGAAGAGACTTTTGAAATTAAGGAGAAAGCAAAAAGATACTTTCAGATTGCTAACCCCCGTTGACACAAAAGGAATGGTTTGGGGAAATCTATCCATCAGTTTTCTCTTGCCTTCATGCAGAGTGATGCTAGACATTTATTCAGAAGGAAGACTCGCTGAATTTCGTGGGATTTGGCTCTGATAACCTCAGTGATTTAGGATTGCCTAAGGATTGCGTGATGGACTCGACAGATACCATGTCGCCTATTCCCGTAGAACTGCATAATAGATTATGATAATGCAAAACCCAACCATGAACAACGAATTATATAGCATGAAGAGGTGGAAGTATGCCAAAACTGTTCCTTTGCTCTTCAAAGAAGTATACTTTGTGCTTGGCATCCCAGCTAGTGTCGCTCCATGTGCTTCTCCAGGCATTTCAGTGTTCCCTCCCTCTGACTCAGCCCTCAAAGAGATCTAGCAACAGAGAGTGCTACTAAATTAATTACACATATTACCATGAGAAGTATTTGCAGCACGCTGGCAATGCTGTAAGAGATCTTTTGGTCATCTAGAGTGGAGTTCATTTGTCTGTCCTTTACCTGAGTCTTTAATAGCCAGGGAGTTAAACCACAGATAAAAGTTAAGTCCAGGATTCCCTTGCTCAGGGGAATGGTAAAAAATTATGAGTTGGGTCTGAAAACAAGCCAAGCCTCATTAGTGCTGACCCCTGGAAATTCTCCCAAAATTCTGGTCAGTGTTGTAGTTCCATGATGGAACCTGAGAAGAGCCTTGGTGGAGCAGTGGGCTAATGCCTCCTTAAGTAACACCAGCTGCCTGCAATCAGTGCAGGTTCGCGTCCCACCAGGCTCAAGGTTGACTCAGCCTTCCATCCTTCCGAGGTAGGTAAAATGAGGACCCAGATTGTTGGGGGCAATTAAGCTGACTTTGTAATAATGCCGCTTGGGGTGTGTGTGAAAGCCCTAATAAGCAGGCATATACATAGAATGAAGGCTACTGCTAAGCTTGTAAGCCGCCCTGAGTCTTCGGAGAAGGGCGGGATATAAATGGAATTAAAATTAAATAAATAAATAAAATTCTAGACACCACGCAGAGTAAATTTCTTTTTGTTCTTGCTTAGAACTTGCTTTCTTTCTTCTTGTGTGGATACACACAAACACAATGAAATCAATGTGCCTTGACTGTAATACACACACACACACATCCTTAATTTTTCTATATCTTTTATAGCATGGCATCTTCTTTCAATCATACAGCGGTTAATCCCCAACTTCCTACTTTAAGACTGCGAAGTCCTGGTAGACCTGCATGTTCCAGCAATCAATCTGCTCCCAGGACAGGACTCTTCCTGTCTACTAGTCTACTAGCCTACTAGTTTCTCAGCCTTACCACAAGGCATTGCACATACAAACCTTGTCATGGTGCTTTAAGGCTTTTTTTAAATAAGAAAACATGGATCTGTTTGACTCATATGGGGACTTAATGGCTGGGTTCATGCATCACTTTGGGGCTTACTTGTTCTAACTATTGTTTATTGGATAAGTCTAAATGACTGAGTTCACCCACCATGCCTGCCTGTAAGTTACTGTCTGATCTTTAAGTAAACATGCCTGGAAGAACAGCTTTGAATTCCATACTGCTGGGTTCTCATATCATGTGAATATGAAGTAGTTTAATTTTAATGTAGCATCATGCCTACAATAATGGCACCAACCTCTATGGCCTTAGAATGTGATTGGAAAAATTCATGGAGGATAGGGCTAACAATGACTACAAATCATTAGTAACCTATTATCTCATGTTGCCAAGGAGCATGACCAAGAAGGTACTGCTGAGTTCACATCCTGCTGTGGGCACACCATATGTGAATAAAATGTACATTACATCAGCTTTCCTCAACCTGGGCAACTTCCATTTGTATGGATTTCAACTCCTAGAATTCCCCATCAAGCGGATTACTGCTAAAACCTATAGGATATCATATACATCAAATGCTGGTCTGAAATAAGCCTTATCACAAGCTACTATGGTTGCAGTCCTGGACCACCTATGTAGAACTGAAGGATTATATTTATATACACAAACATGCTTCTTGCTTCTTGGTCATCTGATTTACAAGACAAAATAGGAAAGGAAAGGAAGCTCCATAAGATACATACCGGCTGCAGTCCAGCATGTAATTTAAAATGTTAATATTTACTAGCAACAAAACAAAGAAATCCATGATACATGCATATATTAGATTAAGCATGCTGGACTGCTGACACGAGACCGACCGCCAGTATTCAGGATAACACAATTATTGTGATGTTCTTTGTAAAAGGCAGTGAAGAAGACAGTGAAAGACCCATCAAACAATGTGGAACAGAATTAAAGTCTTAATTCTAAACAACATTTTGCATATCATTTTGAGTGGAGGCAGAAACAAAAGTGACTGTTTTCAGGACCAAATCATTACTTCAGGGAGTAGCATATTCTTTCCCTTTCAGGATGGTGATAGCAAAGAGATCCCCCTGTTCCTTTCCCTGAGGATCATGAAACCTATCGATAGTTTTAATCATAAAGGTGCAAACCTTTCATTTTCCCCTGGAACCGCCAGTGCTTGAATAGTTAAATCCTGTAAAGTTCTGTAAAGAGCCCATATCTACTACATGGAGCTTCTGACTTTGCTGCTCCACCTTGCACTCTCCCGTTGTTGAAATGCCTTGTCCAACCATTTAATTAGTGCCAAGTGTTAGGAGCAGCACCCACAATTTGTTTTTCTCTCACCATTTGGGCAGGTATCTACTTGAGGCCCAGAGAGAGAAAGAACAGGGATGCCAACTGAAAATAGTTTGTTCAAGTTTTTTCTTCAACCCCAAAGCAATGCAGTTTCACAGTTTCACGATGCTGTTTCATCCTGCCCCCCACCCCTACAGTGTCAACAAATTCTGCTTAACATCTTAAGTCAACTTCGATTCAACTGCAACATATCTTGTTGGGGAGGGCTTAAAGGCCATTAAAGATATGATTGAATGCATGCACTGCAGATAGAACAAAACACTGAAATTCTGTCCGTGCCAATGTTATGCTTGTTCAAATCTATCCCATCCTGATTCTATAGTTATGTGTGAAATCTGGACAAAAATTAACATTTAGCCATCTATAAAACTTTTTAACATATTTTCACAAGAAAGGTACATTTATAACTTGTTTCATCAACATAAGCAGATTTCCAATCGTAAGTTATCCTAATATACACATCTTTAAATATACATTAGAAGGCTTTTAAACTAACATTTACATTGCAAATCCGGAGATATAAAATTCAAAGAATACTGTAATTTTGTTCCTTTGGGAGGTGCAAATCAGGTGAGCTCATACTGAAATTTCTTAGAATGCTTACTGAGAGGATCAAATTCCTGAGGTCTCTTTATGTACGTCACTGAAGATATACTTATCACTCCACCCAGTCTCCATATATCTCCACCTAAATGCCTGCCTAAGGATTTGATTTCATCGTTTCTGAGCAAAAAGGGAAAAAAAGAACATTTAGGATGCGTGTTCAGGAGTGCTACAGTGGGCTTCTGTCAAGTTGCAACCTGCAGATAGAAATGCTTCAAAACCATTATTGCAGGATGAAGCCTCATTTGAGCATGTGATAAAGTAGCTGGATGACTCTATTCTGCTTGGGCCACCACTAATGTTCAGTAATCTTCCTGCACGGTTAGGCAGAATTTAGGCGACGTGAATCATCCAGTTCAAAGCAAAAGGCATGGAGAGACTTTAGATGAGACAAAAACTACAGCTAGGAAGAGGAACTTACGGTACCACCATCCAGAAAGCAGCACTGCAACTATGGCATGTAACTCAGCACCTCATGACTCTTACTGAAACTCCATCCTCATCAACCAGAAAAGGTAAAACCAGGAAAAACTTCTGAAGCACAAGTGGTTATATTAAAGCACTCTTTTCAGTCAATCACCCTCCTGAATATTCCTTTCAAAAGAATGAAGAGAAAGGAGGAGAACACAAAGAACCATCGTGTGTTTCACTGACCTTGCTCCATCACTTGTTTCTCTTGTGGATGATAGCTGGGATGCTGAGAAATGATATAGGGTGGTTTCAGGCTCTCACTGAGAAGGAAGCCCAAGTGCCTGTCTTCATTCCAGGCTGACTAGAAGATCCAGGAGCTGTTTGATGATGAAACACCTGGCAGGTTAAGCAGAGACAGTCAGAAGCCAGTGACTCGGACAGGTGTTTCTATACACTCTTGGTCCTCATTAGATTCCCTGCCTCCTCAGCTACTGCCCCGCCCCTTGCCAGATCCGCCTAAAGCTCTGCTCCTAAACTCTGCCTCTCAATTCAGTTTGGTAGTGATTGGGCAAGACTTGCTGCAGTTTTCTTCTCTTTCTCTTTCTCTTTCTCCTTCTCCACATCCCTTCTCCTTCTCCTTCTCCTTCTCCTTCTCCTTCTCCTTCTCCTTCTCCTTCTCCTTCTCCTTCTCCTTCTCCTTCTCCTCCTCCTCCTCCTTCTTCTTTTTCCTCCTCCTCCTCCTCCTCCTCCTCCTCCTCCTCCTCCTCCTCCACCACCACCACCACCACCACCACCACCACCTCCACCTCCTCCTCTTTCTTCTTCGTCTTTCTTCCTGGTTCTTTTCCTTAGATAAAAATTCCACCCACATTTTTCGAATCAACTTCAATTAGATTAGAAGGATCATTTAGAATAGAAAGCACTTCCAAAGAAAATAAGGTATGCCAGGGTTACAGGAAAGCAAAACTCGTTGTTTGTCGCTGAGAGCAAAGCATTTCCTTATCGTGGGAAATAATGCTAAGGCACACTCGTCTGGGCAGGCACATGCTTCCTCTGAGTTTGTCCTGCTTACAATATAGAATAGCCACTTATGATGAATGTATGTATATTTGAACGTATAGGCATACATATATACCATATAACATTTGAACATATTTGAGATCTAAACATATGCTGACTTTTTCCTTTAAGCCAATTTAAAAATGGAGAATAATACATTTTGACATCCCAAGAAATTTTAAACTACGCTGAGCTCTTCATCAAGAAAACAGGCTCAATAGTAACAACCACATAACATGCAGGTGATGAAATATATTGTAGTGTTCCATGTGACTAAGACCAGTATGGTTTATTTTCTGCTCCCATGGTTTTGTGGGAACTTGCGTGCTGGGGAGGTGGTTCTTCAATATCACCCTACTTAGATGAAAAACAATATCTTCATTAATCTGATTGTCTGCTATGAGAAAATCAAAGGATTTTGTTATATGTGCTTTTGCTAATAAGGAACCAAACTAGCCTTTCTTAATTTTTAACTAGGCAAGTATTTGTTTTGACCTCAAAATAAAAAGCTGCATACCTGAAATATCTGTATAACTCAAACCACAGATCTGCCCAGTCTTGTCCTTTGCCTTCGCAATATAGAGCAGAAGCTGCATTGCTCTTACTTTTACTTTCTCTCAAAAGTGCTCATTTAATACCACTTGGGGATACCTTCCTTTTGGTTGAATTGTACCACTAGGGGTCAGTAGGGGGACTGAATGTTGCCAAATCTTAGGGGTATTAAGAGTAGGAATCTGCTCATCAGATCAGGATAAAACTGAGCCATAAAATGGGACTTAATGATTAGAGAAAACCCTGACCACCACCAGGTTGCTGTATCTTCCTTCTGTATATTTTAATAGTTCATTGGAATAGGTACGCGGGAGGGGGCTCTCGGGCACCATGCGCACCGTGCCACTGGAGGGCCTTTCCTACTGCTGAGCTGAACTCATCTCCACCCATCCTTAATTCAGGAGAAAACAATACCAGCATGTAATTCGTTCTCCCATTCCTGATCCTTATCCTGCCTCTATTGCCTCTGTTCCCAGTCATTGCACTCATCTAATTGCAATGGGTACCCATAAGAAGGCAAGAGGATTTCAAAACGATGACACGTGCATTATGATGTCAGCGTGCAAATGGCCAGATTATGTAATGACATCACGGCTGATGCAAGTATCCATGTCACGCCATCACAGACATGTCATTTGCCCTTTGCACTTTGCGGAAACCCATGCTCCCTCCAAGACAATAGATGTTGAATGAATGAATGAACCTTTATTGTCAAAGTACAACCATGTATACATTGAGATTGGCTGAGCCTCCCTTCGTGCCCCCCCACCCCAACTCACAGTGACAACAAGCCCACCATCTTGTTACACCATGTGAGCTAATTGCACAACGCACCAGCCTCGTAAGTCAGTCATGCATAAGTTTATAAAATTATTTCCTGTTCAAAAGCCTAACAGCCCATGGATAAAAGCTGTTCTTCAGCCTGTTGGTACAGCTGGCTATACTCCTATATCTCCAACCGATGGTAGGAGAGTAAAGAGATACCGTCCAGGGTGTGAGTCATCCCTGAGAATTTTCCTCAGTCTTCCAAGGCAGCGAGCCCTGGCGATGTCATCCAGTGGTGTCCGGGGACAGCCCACAATGTCTTGTGCTGTGCTCACCACCCTCTGTAATGCTTTCCTATCCGTGGCTGTCAGACCAGCATACCAAACCACAATACCATACACTCTCTATAGTAGACTGGTAAAAAGTATAGGAGCAAAGTGGCAAAGCCTGCTTTAAACACTGGAGCAGTCAAGGACTTAAACAAGTCTCATTCACAGGTGATGGATGAGAAGAAGGCGATGTCATGAGGGCATAGCAGAAAAAAATAAATGCTATCAGGTCATGTTGAGAGGCACGGTGGCTCAGTGGCTTAAAAGACACTGGAGAAGTTCTGTGCTCTGGCAGTTAGAGGCCTACCACGTGTGATGGAGTGAGCTTCCATCACTTTCCTCAGCTCCTGCCAACCTAGCAGTTCAAAAACACGTAAATGTGAGGAAATGTGTGTTGGGAAGATAACAGTGCTCCATGTTTCACTGCACACTCTGTGCTGTGGTGTGATGTCATGCTGGTCATTTGACTGAGGAAATGTCCTGGGACAGAGCTGGCTCAATGGCCTAGAAATGGAGATTTATTTATTTATTTTATTTAGTTGCATTTGTATACCGCCCTTTCCCTGAGGACTCAGGGCGGTTTACAGGGAATTAAAAAAAATCCAACATACAAAAGTTAAAACCATATTAAAAAATATTAAATTGACCCTGTACACGATTAAAACCCCAATTAAAAATTCTCCTCAGCCTGGGCCCGAGAGCTCAAAGAGCCAGGTCTTCAGGCCCCGGCGGAATGATCGGAGGTCGGGGGCAGTTCTCAGCTCCACCGGCAGCTGGTTCCAGAGGGCAGGCGCTCCCACTGAGAAGGCCCTATCCCTGGGTGTCACCCGCCGGCAATCTCTCACCGGCGGAACCCTGAGCAGACCCTCCCTGTGGGAGCGCACTGGGCGAAGGGCGTTTGAAGCCGGCAGCAGGTGTTCCCTCAGATACCCCGGACCCAGGCCATGTAGGGCTTTATAGGTAATAACCAGCACCTTGAATTTCACCCGGAGGGCAACCGGAAGCCAATGCAGCTCGCGGAGTAGAGGTGTTACATGGGAGTATCGGGAAACCCCCATTACAACTCGCGCGGCCGCATTCTGCACCAGTTGAAGCCTCCGAGTGGTCTTCAAGGGCAGCCCCATGTAGAGAGCGTTACAGTAGTCCAAACGGGAGGTCACAAGCGCATGAGTGACTGTGCGTAGGGCGTCTCGGTCCAGATAGGGACGCAACTGGCGCACCAGGCGAACCTGTGCAAAAGCCCCCCTGGTCACGGCTCCTATGTGATCTTCAAAATTGAGCCGTGAATCCAGGAGGACGCCCAAGTTGCGAGCCCTATCAACGGGGGGTAACACCTCACCCCCCATCATTAGAGGTGGAATAACTTGGTTAACCCGAGACGCCGATATGCACAGCCACTCAGTCTTGGCGGGATTGAGACGAAGCCTGTTTCTCCCCATCCAGACCTGAACCGCCTCCAGGCACCGGGACATCACGGAGAGGGCATCACTGGGTTGGTTCGGGGTGGAGAGAAAAAGTTGGGTATCATCAGCGTACTGGTGATACCCCACCCCAAAACCACGAATGATCTCGCCCAGCGGCTTCATATAGATGTTGAACAGGAGAGGCGAGAGAACCGACCCCTGAGGGACTCCACAAATGAGAGGCCTCGGGGCGGATCTCTGCCCTCCTGTCAACACCGACTGCGAGCGGCCCTGGAGGTAGGAGGAGAACCACCGTAACACGGTGCCTCCCACTCCCAACCCCCTGAGACGCCGCAGCAGGATACCATGGTCGATGGTATCGAAAGCCGCTGAGAGATCTAATAGGACCAGGACAGAGGAGCAACCCCTGTCCCTAGCCCTCCAGAGATCATTCACCAGCGCGACCAATGCCGTCTCCGTGCTGTGTCCGGGCCTGAAGCCCGATTGGTACGGGTCCAGATAATCAGTTTCCTCCAGGAACAGAGGGAGCTGATGCGCCACCACACTCTCAACAACCTTCGCCAAAAAGCGAAGGTTGGAGACTGGACGATAGTTGTTTAAAACAGCCGGGTCCAAAGCAGGCTTCTTGAGGAGGGGTCTCACCACCGCCTCCTTCAAGGCGGCAGGGAAGACACCCTCCTTCAAAGAAGCAGTTATTACTGCATGGAACCAGCCTCGTGTTCCCTCCCGAGCCGCATAAGCTAGCCAGGAGGGGCACGGATCCAACAAACAGGTGGTGGAGCTCAGTCTCCCCATGATCCTGTCCACATCATCAGGGGAAACAGGGTCGAACTCAGTCCAGATAACATGCTCAAGACCGCCTGATTCCTCCACATCAGACTCTTAGGGGATGAGCACCATCCCCTAAATTTGGCTATGACTAGCGGAGTAAAACCCACAGGGACTCCTTTTATTTTTTTATCCGGTCATGTTGGTGCAAGCGGGGGAAACCCAAAGAGATGAGAACCGATGAAGCTGATCCTTCTGGATATTCTGTGTAAAGACGCCTTGTCGGAGTAGGCCTTTTGTAATTTTTGTAATGTTCAGCCTTGCTCACTTTTGGAATTAGCCCATGTTCTTGGCTTGGCTATACATTTACATATACGTTTAGTGACCATTCAAAGTTATGATGGACCCTGAAAAAGGAATTTATGGCCCAGATTTGAAGTTCTGACAGCCCCTTCCTTCCAAGTTGCGTGACTGTATTTTGGGTGCTTGGCAAATGGCCTGCATTTATGGCCGTTTGTGGTGTCCTGTGGTCATGTGATTGCAATTTATGATGTTTTTGCTGGAAATTGGCATTTACTTCCTGTTTCCAGCAAAAAACATCCCATGGTAAACAATGTGTTTCCTTAATGACCACCACAACAAAGATTGTAAAATTGGTCACTGTCACATGATGACCTGCATAATGACCATCACAATTTACCAGTGTAATTGTGGGGTCAATTATGGTCATAATCTGAGGACTACCTATACATATTTGAAATTGTAGGCAATATCTATCTATCTATCTATCTATCTATCTATCTATCTATCTACCTACTATCTATCTATCTATCTATCTATCTATCTATCTATCTATCTATCTATCTATCTATCTATCTATCTATCTATCTATCTGCAGTGAGAAATCCTTGGTTTCTCATTTTTAAGGGAGCAGATTGAGAGAGATGACAAAGATTTCTCTTATACTACTATTTTTTCAATGAACACATTTGAAATTTTACCGTAGTATAAGTTTGGCTTATTTTCTTGAGAAGTGACTACATTTCGAAACTAAGTGACTAATCAGGATGGAAGCAGTATTTTGAGATAGGGTGGTCAAACAGAGAGAATGTAAGAGGTTCAAATTACAATACAAATATAAGAAGGAAGGGTGAAAGGGTTGAAGGGAAGAGGAGGAACAAGAAAGTTATGGCTGGATGGAACGGATGAGATCTTCCAAAACAGAGAGGTGAGAACTTTAATGAATGTAAGGCAATGCACACATCTGAGTATAGATATGTAGTAAACAAGATTGGTTAAACTTGGATGATTGAAAGGTACGAACAGTGAATGGTTATATGTCTATATATATTCTCAGTCATCCAGGTCATAGTTGTCCCAAAGCTGCTTTTTCAAAAAGGCAGCTGGGCTTTCTTAGCTTTTTTCTTTGAAAACGTTTTGCTTCTCATCCAAGAAAGCTGCTTTTTCAAAAGGCAAATGGACTTTCCTTGTCTTTCCTTGAAGACATTTCGCTTCTCGTCCAAGAAGTTTCTTCAGTTCTGAAGAACTGAAGAAATTTCTTGGATGAGAAGCAAAACGTTTTCAAAGAAAAAAGCTAAGAAAGCCCAGCTGCCTTTTTGAAAAAGCAGCTTTGGGACAAGAGTGAATGGTATTGGGATAAAATGGTTTTATCTGTCTGTGTTTCCTTTTCTCTTATCTCACACCTTTAATTTCTTTTGCTTAATATTTCTTAATCCATTTCTGCACCTTGCATTATAGTACTTATTCTAAAACAGAATAATATGACATTATGGTTATCCGTGGCACAGGACTGCAACCACCCGCCATTTTATTTCCTAAGACGGCCTACTGTACGTAAATAAAGATGATGACAAAAATTTACATTCTGATCACTTCCCAATTTTTAGGTAGAGAGCTTGATGGGAATGAATTGATACCTATTGACAGTTCATAGGGCTTACTACATGGTGTATTTTGTGTTCACTTCTTAAATGACAAGCATAGAGCTGATTTTGCCATGGAAAAAGCAGAGACTTATAGTACTCCCTTGCTATTTTAATTGTGGGTTTTTTAATTATAAAGGTGTACCTTCTACCTTTCAAAGATCTGAGGTATACTTGAGCATGGCTCATCTTTACAGCAAGATGGGCAATGTTTGAGGAGTCAGAGGGTTGCAGCTTGATTGTCTGAGATCAAAAGGGTTGAAGGAAATCTTTTGGACATTGTCAGGAGGAAAGTTGAATTTTTCAGCCCATTTTTTTCAACCTGTATGTTATTCAGTGCTTTTTTTGTAAATGAAAAAGGTGCCGGAACTCACACATGTCATACAACCCACCTTGCCTACCCTACAAGGTTCCATCCAAAAAAGGTGCCGGAACTCCGTTCTGAGCGTTCTATGAGAAAAAAAGCCCTGATGTTATTACAAGTGGAAAGTAGGTGGAAAACTTTCTGGGAAAAATGATTCCCATCCCAACATACCATCTCTCCCGCCCTTCAGAACTGGAGTATTTGCCATTGAATTTTGGCAATATAATCTGTGGGTATTTAGAAGATCTGAACTGAATCATATCTGTCTTCAGTCAGGAAGGCAGTGCAGAGAGTTGTGAGGATGGCAGAAAAGATTATTGGCAGTTCCCTCCCTTGCATCCAGGACATAGCATGTAAGTGTTGCTTGAGCAGGGTGCACAGGTTTGTCTGGGACACTACACATCCTCTTCATGACCTATTTTCCTTGTTACCTTCTGGGAGGAGTCTTCGTGATATCCGAAGCAGAACATCCAGATTCAGTCACGGTTCCATACTATTAATCTTGTGAACTCTAAAGCTTCCTCCTTCCGTTATGTATTCAAGATGGACAATGATGAATATTTATATGTATTTATATGTAAGGGTGTAGGTATGTACATATGTTGTATATATGTGTGTTATGTATGTGTACACTTTTGCGAGCAAGCAACAGAATTTCATTTTAATGTGTGCCAGTGTGCCCACAGTAAAAAAAAATGACAATAAGGGTTATCTTATCTTAGTGTGGACCAGCAGTCAATCATTTGAGACTCCATTTTTCATTTTGACTTGATGTAATTTCCAGACGGGCTTGTGAGAAAGAGCTTTTAGTTGTTTGTCAGTCACCACATCATTACATTCCCATGCTAACACATTATCAAGTAGACTGAGATTGATAATATTGATTGCATCATTTTAAACAACAAAGGCCGAATCATACTTTAGAATGAATATGGGCCACATGCCAGACTCAGGAATAGGGCTTGTTTTTGTTTTGGTTTTTAATCTCAGGGATACTTGGCATGTCACCCACAAATGGACTTATTTACTTACCTCTTCTAATTTGTCTTCTCAAACTGAAAGGGATAGACCCAGGAAAACAGCATAATAACTGGGGCTGAATCAAGAAATCCCTGCCAGAAATGCTATTAAATATCAGATTTATTTTCATAATTCCTGTTGATATCACCTATCCTTTCTTTTTTTTATTAAAGTGGTTAGAAGGATTACCTTTTTTGTGGCTACATGCATATTGTTTAAATATGCATTTAGCCACAGAAAAGGTAATCCTTCTAACCAATCTAGTAGAAAAGAAAGGATAGGTGATATAATAATAATAATAATAATAATAATAATAATAATAATAATAATAATAATAATAATAATAATAATAATAATAATAATAATAATAAAGTTGGAAGGGACCTTGGAGGTCATCTAGTCCAACCCCCTGCTCAGGCAGGAAACCTTATACCATTTCAGGCAAATGGCTGTCCAGTCTCTTCTTAAAAACCTCCAGTGTTGGAGCATTCACCACCTCTGGAGGCAGGTTGTTCCACTGGTTAATTGTTCTAACTGTCAGGAAGTTTCCATTTATATCCATTTATTGACAGTATTGTAGCAGCAAGCCACAAACTGTTCTATAGAAAAATAAAATAAAACAAAAGTGGCAAAGTAACTCTGGATCCATGGCTCTTTTTCTGTGACGTATGGATTATATAGAGAGTTCCATAAAATTCAAGGAGACCTTTGGACTTCCTGCATTGGTGACATGCCCAATAGATTTCCTGTTATCCCTTTACAGCCTGGCAATGTTGAGTAATCAAGAATACGTGTTGCCCCAATGTTTATTTTCTGGAGAGCTTGGAAGTTCCTTCCAGAATTGGCAGAATGTCAGTATATTTTTTGCTTAGATTTCTGATTAGATGAATATGGAACATGGAATAATAATATTTTTGAAATAAATTTCTGGATAATCAAGGCTCTTACATGGAATACTTAAGCAGTTTTTGAAAATAAAATAGTGGCTTGAATTATGAAGCCCTTGATCAGAGTAAGCCTAACTCACCCATTTCTAAGCCCAGATCATGCTGTGCCTTGGAGGGGCTTATGGCCAACAGTTCCAAATATAAGCACCAGCCCTTCCCCGCTCCCCTCCCTCTTCTTGATGCTAGTGAGCACAGGGAGGGCAGGATTTAGAGCATGTGCATGTCATGTTCACCTGCAGGATATTCACTTTGCTGCTATGGCTGCCTTTCACACCCTGTAATAAGAAAAAGTCAGTGTGGTGTAGTGGTTAAGGAACCAGGCTGGACAGTGGGAGACTGTGAGTTCTAGTCCCACCCTGGGCACAAAGCCAGCTGGGTGATCAAGGTCCAGATGCTCTCACTCAGCCTTAGAAAGGAGGCAATGGCTAACCCACTTCCAAAATCTTGCCCAAAAGACCTGCAGTCATTGTTCTCCAGGCAATCAACATTGAATCAAAGACACACAGAGAAAAAGAATGGCATACAGATAGTCCTCGACTTACAACAGTTTGTTTAGTGACTGTTCAAAGTTACAAGGGCACTGAAAAAAAGTGATTTATGCCATTTGTCACATTTATGTCTGTTGCAGCATCCCCATGGTCACGTGATCAAAATTCAGATGCTTGGCAACTGGTTCATATTTATGACGGTCACGTAATCACCCTTTGCGACTTTCTGACAAGCAAAGTCAATGGGGAAGCCAGATTCATTTGACAACCTGGTTACTAATTTAACAACTGTAGCCAGTGGCGTAGCGTGGGGGGTGCAGGGGGGGCCGGCCGCACCGGGCGCAACATCTGGGGGGGGCACGCTCGACGGCACCGGGATCTGGCAGGGCGGAGGCACCGGAGCCCCAGCCGGGAAGGGCCTGACGCCCCACGGCGCGCCACACACACACACACACACACAAACACACAACCACACAGCGTGACTCCTCCTTCGGGCCGCTCCGCCTTCGCTCCGGCGCTGGACGGAAGCCTTCTCTCCCTCCTCCCCCCCCGCAAAGGAGAAGGCGGCTCCTGAGCGTGCACAGAGCGCGGCCCTCCTGCAAGCCCGGGGCTCCGCTGCGGAGGCTCTCCCAAGGCGCTCCCGGGGTTGCCAAAGGCGGGGGGGGGGCGCGGCGGGGCTTGAAAGAGGGTGGATTTCCCGCGGGGGGAGGATTGCTGCAGCGTCTCTCCGGGGGTCCCTGCTCTGGAACGAAAGCTGCGTCGGCAGGTTGCCGATCCAACCGTGCATGCAGACTTTGGGGGCGAGAGGACGTGGTCGGGTGCATGTGCGTGTGTGTGTGTGTTTGTGGGCGCGCCCGTGCTGTCTCTGTTCTGCAAAAGGCGCTTTTTAAAAAAAAAATAAAAAAAAATAAATCCTGTCCTGCTGGAATGCAGAAAAGCAGCCCTCGCGCCCCCCCCCCCATTAAAAGCTTGAACTCTTCTTCTGCCTTCAATCTCAGTTTCTGGAGCGCGAACCGGATTAAAAGACAAGGATGCGTTCGATTGGCTCAAGAGTGTGTGAATTTGACTGGACCCGGTGCGGGGAAAACGAGCGCTCAGATGCTGCCTTCCCCAAATTGGCCATAAACTGGGATTCGTTTCATGTCATTCAACCAGGGCTTCGTGAACGTCACAGAAACACACATTAACTGTGTCAAAACATTTCTCTCTCCAAACTCCCAAGCTACAGACTTTCCCTTTTATTTAAAGGGTGTTTTTTTTAAAAAAAACTGTTTTATTTAATAAACAGCGGTTTATTTAAAGACCACATTCACACAGCACCCTAATGGCAAACCAAACATATCATTGGGGTGACATGACAGCAAAGAATGGTGTGTGTGTGTGTGTGTGAACTTATACATCCAAAGCACCAGAAGGCAGGACAAGAAACTGTTTCGTTCAGACAGACGAATGACTCAGAGAGGTTAACAGCAAAATGGTTTATTCAATACACATATGTCAACTGTCAACTGTCACAATAACTCAGGCTTTTATACTAGAGCTGTTTAAACTGTATCCAATCACAAGTCCGGGTTTTCCCGCTTTTACAACTTTAACCAATAGTTGCACCAGAATCTCCCGCTTCAAGGAACCTTCTTTGCAACCAGCTACTTACAAGTTTGCAACAAAGCTACTGACATAACACCCCTTCCCCCCCAGTTGATGTTATTTATTGACGTAATCTTTCAAGTATTTGGGTGGCCTATGGACCCTAGATGGATATCTATTGGTTTGGTTACTTAAGTCATTGCTAACTGACTGTCTGCTAGGCTGGCTTATACTTATGGGTCTGGACTCTTGAATTGCAGGCTCTGACGCTTCTCTACTAACTGGCTGTGATTGTTGTTGTGTTTGATGTTGATGCTCAGCTATTGCAGGCCTGCTCATAGAGGACAGCTCCCAGTCAATTTGGCTGTGTTGTAGGTTAGCTGTGGACACCCCGGGTTGAATTTCCGCTTCCACACTAACCGGCAGGTTGTTATGATTACACCAAGACGCAGTGTTTCCCCCATGTACGCTTTGACCCCCATCAACTGGCATACTCTCAATAGCTCTCTTCCTTAGCTGATCTATGTGTCTTTTACTTATTCTATTCCCTTCCCCCTCAATGGTGTAAGACAACGGCCCCATTATGTCAGTGACCACCCCCGGGACCCATTTGTCCCCCTGTCCATAGTTTCTGGCCCAGACTAAGTCTCCAATTTTGAATGATCTGTTTGGAATGTCCGGTTCAGCACTTGAGGGTAGTTTGTCAGGGTGTAACCTGTCCAGTTTGGTGGTTAGCCGTTTGCCCCACCTCATTTCTGCCGGGCTTTTCCCAGTAGCCGTGCAAGGGGTTGTATGCTGGGTCAGCAAAAAGTCTGCCAGTCTTTGGTGCCAATCGTCACGGATGATTCGCCTCAAGGCGTCTTTGGTGGTTCTCACGTTGCGTTCAGCCAAGCCATTGGTGGACGGGTGGAAGGGTGCTGATGTTGCATGCCTAATCGAGTTGGCCCTGAGGAAGTCCTGAAATTCAACAGAGGTGAATTGTGGCCCATTATCCGATACAATCACATCAGGTAACCCATGAGTGGCAAAGAGGCCCCTTAAGACCTGTATTGTTCTACCAGATGTCATTGAACTGACAGGCACTACCTCTAGCCACCTAGAGAAACTGTCCACCACAACTAGGAAGGTTAACCCCTGAAAAGGTCCAGCAAAATCAATATGAATCCTATACCAAGGATTCCTGGCCAATTCCCACTTATGAGTGTGAGTGTGTGGCAGCTCCGGTCTAGAACGCTGACACAAATAACATCCTGAAACACATTCTTCAATGTCTTTATCAAGTCCTGGCCACCACAAGTGACTTCTAGCTAACGCCTTCATACGTACTATTCCAGGGTGACCCTCATGTAATTCTGATAAAACTGTAGATCTGTGGAGTTCAGGAATGACAACACGGTTGCCCCACAATATACATCCCAAATGGGATGATAGTTCGTTCTTTCTCCTAAAATATGGAATGTACTTAGTATCAGGGTTAGTGCTAGGCCACCCACTAAGGACCCAGGCCATGATCCTTTTGAGGATAAGGTCTTTTTTAGTAGCCTCGGCTATTTCTTTAGCAGTTAAAGGGCATTCAGGGATGTCCTGTAATGACATAATTTGTCCCACTGGAGCAGGGTCCTCCTCTGTGTTGCTTAAGGGCAGTCTGCTAAGGGCATCTGCATGGCCCATCTCCTTGCCTGGTCTATGTTGAAGTGAGAATGAATATGCTGAGAGGAAAATTGACCACCTCAGCATCCTGGGAGACATTATTTGGGGTGTCTGTTTATCGGTGGTAAACAGTCCCAATAATGGTTTGTGGTCAGTGAGTATGGTAAAGTTCCTACCATAAAGGTAATCATGGAACTTTTTTACTCCTGCCACGATTGCTAATGCTTCTCTATCAATTTGTGCATAATTCCGTTCAGCTTTGGTAAGCGTCCTGGAATAGTATGCAATTGGCTTTTGAATACCTTGACTATCCAAGTGGCTGATAACAGCCCCCACCCCATAAGGTGAAGCATCACAAGCTAAATATATTGGTTTATTCTCAATAAAATGAGTTACTGTGGATTGGCTTGAAAGGATATCTTTTAATGTTTGGAAACTGACTCTATGTTTATCATGCCACTGCCACGGTTTTTTTTTTATCTAAAAGTCTATGTAGTGGTTCTGCTATGGCAGCTTTATGAGGCACGAATGTGTGATAAAAGTTGACTAATCCTAAAAAGGCTTGTAATTCAGCCTTGTTTTTTGGTTCTGGTGCCAATTTAATTGCCTTAATTTTTTCTGGTGTAGGATGAATTCCATCTTTATCTATTCTAAATCCTAAAAATTCTGTGGATTTAACCCCAATACAGCATTTATCCTTTTTTAATTTAAGTCCAGCCCCCCTAAATCTTCCCAATACCTGTTCCAGACGTTCAGCTAATATTTCTTCATTTCTTCCAGCTATTAGAACATCATCAAAATAAGGGCATACACCAGGTATGCCCTTTAAGGTCCTCTCCATCACCTCCTGGAAGATGCCTGGAGCTGCTGCAATACCGAATTGCAGCCTGTGGACTCGGAACGCCCCCTTGTGGGTAACAATAGTTTGAGCTTCAGCAGCCTCCCTGGAAACAGTAAGTTGCAAGTACGCCTGCGCCAAGTCTAACTTGGCAAATATGGCGCCGTCCTGTATCGTGGCGAGGACCTGCTTCACCGTCGGGACCGGGTAAGCATGTTTTTTCATTCCGAGGTTCAGGGTGGCCTTGTAGTCAGCGCAGATCCTCACATCCCCATTAGGTTTAAGGGGTGTGACGATCGGCGTTTCCCACAGGCCACCCTCGACCGGTTCTAGGACGCCTTGGCCTACAAGCTTATCGAGCTCGGCCTCGATTTTTTGCTTGAGGGCGAAAGGCACCCTTCGGGCCTTAAGCCTGATGGGTTTAACCGACGGGTCTAAATTAAAATTAATGGGGGGCCCTTTATATTTACCTAAAGACCCATCAAATACGTCTGCGAATTCATCACAGACTGATTTGAGGGTCTTATTATTAATAACTGTGTTTATTCCCCCTATCCAAATTCCCAGGGCGTGGAACCAGTTAAGGCCTATTAAGCTAGTTCTATGGCCTTCTGTAATTATTAAATCTAGTGCTCCATTAAACCCCTTATATTTAACGTTAAGGGTAACTTTTCCCTTAATTTTTATTGGGGTTTTTTGGAAGTCGGTCAATTGGATTTTGGTTGAACTAAGTGGAATCTTTCTGCCACTTTTTTGTTCAATCTTTTTAAGGGTTTCACTGGATATTATGGACACTGAGGCCCCAGAATCAATTTCCATTTTGCAAGGAATTCCTTGCAATTGGACTACAATTTTTAATTTTGATTCCACAATTTTGTTAATTTTTTCCTTCCTACTGTGATTGACTCGCGCCACCTCCCCGCGGTTCGGGTATTGAGCCCACAGTCTAGGGGTCTCTTTGCCACTATAGTAAGGGGTTACCTTACCTTCGGGCCAAACGTCGACTTCATGTAGGCGATTGTCGCGTGCACGACCCCTGCAAATGGCCTGAATGTGGCCGGTCTTCCCGCACAATCTGCATCTGGCAGTGCGGAATCTGCAAGTTGCTCGGGGATGATTGCCTCCACAGCTGCCACATCTATGGTCGTTGTCGCGCGGTCTCGTTGCAGTGTCTCTCAGTTGTCGTTGGGTTGTTGTTGTTTGTCGTTGTGATGTTGTCGGTTGGAATCGATGACTCGGTTCCGGCCCGTCGCTTCGGGGTGGTTTTGCCGCCATTTTTCCGAACCGTCTGGTGACTTCGGCGATGTCGGCTTCCCATTGTTGGTCCACCTCCCCGCAGTCCACAAGGCCTTCTTGATTTATTTCGGCAGACGCGGCCATGCTATTTCGGGGGGGGTCGCGATACCCGGTGGATTCATAAGTCAAGAGTTCGTCTAGTACCTCTTGCAAGTCACCGGTGGGCTTAGCAATAATTCTGTTTTGTAGCTGCTCATCTCGCAAGCCCAGCACCACTCTGTCCCGAATTCTTATCTCTAAGTTGTCATACTTGCAACGTACTGCTGCTTCTCTGACTGCAGCAACGAATTTTTGAATTGACTCGCCCGGTCTCTGGTTCCGTTTTTCGAAAATGCGCCGCCAAAAGAGTTCTGATCTCCTTGGCGTAAAGTGTACTTTTAATTTGGCCAATAAATCGGCATACGGAACGCTAGAAACCGGCAGTGGTTGACAAAGTCCCACAGCAACTCGATACACTGGTGTGCCACAAATGGTTAGTAAGGCAGCCGCCTTTTTCCGGTCATCGGTTATGCCGTTAACAAGCAAAAACCCTTCGACCTGTCCCACATATTCTTCCCAGTCCTCTGGGAAGTTTGGATCGAATTCTTTTAAAGACCCGATTTGCGCCATTCGGGAAATTGTTGATTCCGCCGCGGCCGCTTGTGGTTGACTGTGAATTCTTTTTAAATTTTCCGCCTTACGCGCAGCTGTTCCGCCGGTCCTTCTCTAGTCCGCCGTCTATCCCACCTTCGTCGCCAGTTGTTTCGTTCAGACAGACGAATGACTCAGAGAGGTTAACAGCAAAATGGTTTATTCAATACACATATGTCAACTGTCAACTGTCACAATAACTCAGGCTTTTATACTAGAGCTGTTTAAACTGTATCCAATCACAAGTCCGGGTTTTCCCGCTTTTACAACTTTAACCAATAGTTGCACCAGAATCTCCCGCTTCAAGGAACCTTCTTTGCAACCAGCTACTTACAAGTTTGCAACAAAGCTACTGACATAACAGAAACAATAGATGGAAACTAATCAAGGAGAGAAACATCCTGGAATTAAGGAGAAACTTCCTGACAGTGAGGACAATTAATTAACCAGTGGAACAGCTTGCCACCAGAAATCGTGGCTGCTCCATCACTGGAAGTTTTTAAGAGGAGACTACTCAAATTGTATAGGGTCTCCTGCTTGAGCAGGGGGTTGGACTAGAAGACCTCCAAGGTCCCTTCCAACTCTCTTATTGTTATGGATGTGGATAAAGGTACAAAGAGAAGGAATGATAGTACCTCACTCGCAAACTCAGTTAAAGTTCCCAACTTTCTCCCTTCTGTCTGCTCCTAAGTCTTCGGCACCCAGCCTGGTCCGCTGACTTTGAATGACTGAAACTTTTGCTGGCAGGATGCTAAACCAACAGGTAAAGCTCAATTCCCTTACGTCAGACTGACTGGCAGTCAGGTAACAACTGCAGCCGCCGCACCTGCGGCTGCTTGCTGCTGCTGCTGCTCCTCCTCCTCCTGCTGTATTGACTCTCTGCGGCCACTCGGTTCCCCCTGCAGGAGGCGATCGGGACCGCCCCCCCCCCCCCGACACACGTCGCCAGCAGCGAGAGTTTCCAGCCAGGCCGGCGAATCTTTGGGGTGAGGTGCCAAAGAGAAGGAGGCGGCTTGGCTTGGATAAGCAGCGTCTGGGCAGAAAATAGGTCGGGCGCCGCAGCAAGTATGAATTCCTGGGGTTCAGCCTAAGCAGGCAAAGCTGCAGGGTGGGTTGGTTGGCTTTTCCGGCTTTGGAATAACCTTGGGAAGCTGAGGCATTGTAAGTTGGAAGTCATTGTTTGTCGCCTAACATGTTGGGTCAACCCCAGGCCACATGCTAAGCCATAAACCGTGGTTGGTATCCAGGGTTTAGGACAAGATGGAGAAAACTAGCCAATTGTGGGATCATAAATCTTGATGAAGCCCATCATCGCTCCATGTGATGTATGCACTCAATCTACAAACGTAGTCCAAGCCTATTCACATCTGTTGTAAGGTCATTCTCTCGTGGGGTTTATCTTGACATCCACTAAGAGTGGAACAAACATGCCCCATTAACCATTTTCAACGCCATGTCCTCTCTTTGTCTCATCCTAAATCACAGCTGAGGCACCTTAAAGTTGCCTTGTTTCAGTTTTAAACTAGCATTTTCCCTCTTCTCCAGAGACCCTTTTTTGCCTTGAACCTAACTCAAGGGTAGGCAACCTTGGCTCTTTTATGACTCATGGACTTCAACTCCCAGAATTCCTGAGCTAGTGGAAGAGACTCGAGTGCTAAAATCCACAGGTTAGGGGGCACAAATTACTTGCCTTGCCCCGGGTGCTGACAACCCACGCTACGCCACTGACTGCAGCGATTCACTTAACAACTGTGGCAAGCAAGGCCATAAAATGGGGCAAAGCTCACTTAAACGCCTTACTTAACAACAGAAATTTTGGGCTCAATTGTGGTCATAAGTCGAGGATTATCTGTATTAGCGTAGTGTTGGCAGCAGAAATACCAAGACAGAAAATTGTTCTTTGGGTTTTATTTCTTACCTCCTTCCTTGCTGTTAAACTAACCAACAAACAGGTTTTCCTGGAATTGATGTTTTGGACAGAAAGAGCCCTCTCAAAATGTGGCTTTCTAGAAAAAAAACAACAACCAGAGATAACAGACAAGGATCAATAGAAAACAAAGGAAGCAAAGCACTTTTAAAACTAGACCATTAGCCTAGCAGTCAGTAATGTTTCAGTCTTAAAACGGACAGAATGAGCCCAGTTCACAGTCTGAAGTGCTACCATCCGGTTTTGCTGTCTGGCTTAACCTTCTGCTTCCTTCTGTGTGGAGTGTCTGGACTAGAATCTCTTCGTTTTTGAGAATACCAAGCCAGAACAGGTAACCAACTCAAGGTATTCACACACACATCAAGACTGAACTCACTTAAACTAAAAAAAAAAGCACCTTTGGGACTTAAACTAAAGATTAAAAGTTAAAAAAAGGAAAGAAGAAGGGAGGAAGAAGGAAATTACTGAGTGTGTGGGAGGTTTTTTTTTTAAAAAAATGGAATGAGGAAAAGATGACAGCCTCACGGGAGATTTTTTTCTCTGGTACCCATAAAAAAGTGTTGGGGGGAAAAAAGGGGAAACGGTATGCAAAGAAGAGAGGATGACTGGCTGCTGAAGATTCCCTCTGCTGTAACTTTGGTTTAACAAATCTCTTTCTTTCATGGGAACTCAGTCTGAAAGGATATGATGGCATTTTAAAGTATTGATTGATAATTGCAACTGATGTTGATATTACATCATAGCAATATAACCCAGTGCATATTTACTAAGAGCAGAAAAACTTACCTGGATTGCAATGGATTATTGCCAAAGGGAAATGCATCATAGGCTGAGAAAATGATGGGTGATCTTTCTCCCAGATATCTTTACAAGAGTTGTAAGTAATTAACTCTACCAATGGTTTACACAAACCATTTTCGCACCTTCAAAGAACCTGCAGGACCACGTCCTCCCTCCCATATCAAATGTTTGTTGGGCCAACATTAATGGGTGACACCCTTTCTTGAATGTAGGAGCTTTCTATTCACACTGACATTGATTTATTGACCTAAAATAGCTATAATCCACCCCATTACCCTGGGCCACATAGAGCAATAAAATAAAATCAACTGAATAACTACAAAGTCAGAATTTAAGTATACAACATGCATACCTTCTCTTAAAATTGCAAGGGCCAAAGGCTTGCTGAAAACTATATAGTCTAATTAATGCCCCAGAGACATTTGCTGGAAAAGGAGAGGGCAAAGGGGAAACAGTCACTGGTTCTAGTGGAGGCCAAGCTGAGCCTAGAGGATCCTACTGAGCCACAGAAGGCGTGCTTAAACAGATGGATTCATGTTGACAACTTATAGCAGGGCCAAAAACATAGACAACTTATAGGAGGGCCAACCTCATTCACATTAGAGACAAAGACTGAATGAGATGATAACTTCCTGTAAATTATCCTTCCAAGCCACAGAATTAAATGTGTCAACTCTACAACGAACCTGGCTGCAGCCATCTTGCTCGTTCTAGGTTGCCACATGAATGGGAGGGGGTGCAGAAGATTTTGCTAGTCTAAACAATTCTGCGGCCCATGGGAACCAAGGTCATTCTGTTGGTTATACTATCAATATTTTGCATCTAATAAACATGTTCTTTGAGGAAGCCTCTAGCCTCAGAGTTCTGATTTATTTGGCTCCATCTTTCGGAACCGTGACATAATCATTTATTAGAGTTACAGTATATCCCAACATTATTATTTTTTATAAATAACTTAAGGTGGCAAACATACATAAGACTCTTTCTCCTCTTATTTTCCCCACTGTAACAACAACCCTGTGAGGTGGGTTGGGCTGGGAGAAAGTGATTGGGGCAAAGTCAGCCAGCCAGCTTTCATACCTAAGGCAGAATTAGAACTCACAGTATCCAGGTTTCCTGGCCAGTATCTTAACCACTACATTAAACTGAATCTCAAATGCTTGAATCATTTCTATCTTGGTTCAGTGCTGGATTCAAAAGCTGCTGCTGCTGTTGCTGCTCCTCCTCCTCCTCCAATATTTTATATTTATTTAAACATATTTAAGGAACAAAATAACTATTTAAAAAAACAAGGAAGAAAATAAATATCTACATAGTGGGGGAAAAATAAAATAACAGTAAATAAACAGCATTTATATTTAAAATGTGTTATTTAATTATTTAATTGGGTAAATAATTGAATACACGGATAGTCCTTGTTTAATGACTGGTCGCTAAGGGACTGTTTGAAGTTACAACGACCTTCCCAGAGCTACTTATGTCCTGGGTTTTGAAGTTCTGATGGCCACGCCCCCTGCAGTCATGTGATTGCAACTGGCTTGCATTTATGGCTATTGTCCCATGGTCACATGACTGCGATTTTCAGCATGTTTTGCATTTCCAGTTTCCAACAAAAAAATGCCCATTCAAGAAAATGGACTCCTTTTTAACAACTGCCGTGTTGGCTTAATGTTCATTGTGTTCACTTAGTGACTGCAATGTTTGCTTAATGACCCGCTACTATGAGGGGTCCAGGAGTTTTCTTAGGGGGAGGTCTTAAAGTGGACGCTCGAAAAGGTTTCAGTAAGCTGCAGTGGAACACCGGGTGAATTTTCCCCCAAAGTCTGGGGAGTTTCAATTTTACTGTGACTGGGTTGATGATTTTCACAATGGGAAAAGGCCCCAAGAATTTCGGTCCCAATTTCCTGCTGGGTAATTTGAGACGTAAATATTTAGTTGACAGATAAACCTTCCCCCCCACTTGGAATGTTCTTTGGGGAGCCCTCTTTTTATCAGCTTGTTTTTTATAAGTCTCAGAAGTCTTCTGTAACACCATTTTCATGTTTCTCCAAACCTCTTCCCACCCCATTACCCATTGATCAAGTGTCTGGGAAGTGGAGGGCACTTGAGGATAGTGAGGCAATAAAAAGGGTAGGATGTGTCGACTCACCATCGGGTCGTTCTCCCCTTCATCGTCACTGTCTAAAGAGGGTAGAACTGGGGTGGAGCCAGTCTGAGTTCCGGCATCCTCCTGTGGGGGGGATGTGACCTGGAAAACAGGTTCCTGTGTCATCCGGTTGGATTTCTCTCCCTTTAGCTGCTGTGCAGGTCTCTTCCTCACTGCTGGTTCTGGTCTGTTCTGCTGTTGGGGGAAGGGGACTGGGCATTTCGCTGCTCGATGTCCCTGCTGTCTGCATCAGAAACACTTAATTGCTGGGTTTACAGGTGGCTTGGGTCTTTCAGCCATCACAGTAGTTGGAGCTCTTGGTGGGGGCAAGTGCCATTCAGCTTGTTCTGACCTTGGCTTGGGTTCGGGTAGGAGAGGCTTCTTATAGTGGGCGAGCTGAACATCTAATTTCACCGCTGCCTGGTACCATTCATACAGTTGGTCAGGTACAGCTCGGTAGATACATGCCTAACCCTTCTCTAAAAAGATGAATTATGGATTGCTCAGGCCATATCAGACCGGCCAGCTTTTGAAACTCCCGCATGTACTCCAGGGCAGGCTGGCCAGCTTTTTTTATCTTGTGAATTTGCTCTTTCGCTTTAAGGGCGATAGATGGGTCCTCAAATCTTTCCCTTAGCTCCATGAGGAAAAGTTGGGGGTCCTCCAATTCAGGGGCCTGCTTGTTATATAAATTGTTCAACCATTTGGATGCTTCTCCCTCTAGGCTGGACGCAATCACATTGACCATCGCACCTGGGTCCGGGTAGAGATGGGCCCAGCTATTCAAATGAGAGTGTACGTGGTTGAGGAAGAAAATCAGTTTCTCTGGGTCCCCATCGAAGGTTGCTCTGAAGGGTGGGTTCATCATTGGTTGCTTGGGTCCCCATTGCTGCTGGCCCATATTCATCTTCCCACAGAAATCTATTTATTATTTCCTCTTCAGAAGTTTTGCCAGCAATCAGGCCTTCCTTTTCCATCTTGAGGATTCTTCCCTGAATCTTTGCCAGCTTGTCTATCTTACCAGAGACAGCAGTGTGGATTCAGGACCCTCCTTTGAAAGAAGGAAGATTCTGGCATGATGTCAGGGTTCCGATGAATGAGACAAATCAAACAAACTGCTGACATAATTATTTATCTAAAAAGTCTTAGTAATGAAACAAAACATTGGCACTCATGGAGGGATGCCAGAATTTGAAATCTCCTCCCCCCAAACCCATCATAACACACACACAATCCCTGCCCTTATCTACATGTCATAAATGACATTATCCAGTTAGTTTCACATATGAGGTCTCTCCTCCCATTCTGTATGGCTTCTTATCTTCTCAAAATAGCTGTTAGAAAATTGCTTCCCTACAAGATTCAAAGTGAAGCAGTTTAAACATTACATTGCAAGTGCAAAAACATGTCAGATAAACTGAAAGACAAAATGAATTAGTGTAAAAAAATGGAAAGAGAGATACATAACCAAGAATACATGTAGCATGTAGCCCGAATCTGACAAGATGAAGTTAGGAAAGTTAAGGCTCAGAATGAACTTTTGAAGGAGCTGGCAGACACGATCCCAGAACCACTGAACCCTACCTTTCAAAGATCCTGGAATCCTGGGGAACTACCAGAAAACTGCAAAAGAGTTGATGTGTTTCTGATCTTCAAAAAAGGGAAAAAACTGAATCCAGGAAACTATAAACCAATCAGCCTGACATCAATACCTAGGAAGATACTGAAAAAGATAATTGAACAAGAGATGTGTGAATACCTAGAAACAAGCAAAACTATTACTAGAAGGCAACATGGATTTGTCAAACACAGATCATGCCAGACAAACCTTACAGAATTATTTGACAAAGTGACTAAATTAGAGGACCAACGAAATACTGTGATCATAGTATACCTGGACTTCAGTAAGGCATTTGACAAAGTAGACTACACACTACATCTTCATAAGACAGAACAATATGGGATAAGTGGAATTTTCCTCCAGTGGGATTTTCCCATGTATTTTACCAGGAAATATAGATAGGGCAGGCTAGTAAAGTCAGTGCCTTCCTAGCCATAAGCAAGCACTCCAAATTTGTTGGCGATGTCCATTTTGCTCTATTAGTTCATGTTGACCTAACTCTAACCCTAAGTGGAATATTCCTCCAATGGGATTTTCCCATGTATTTTACCAGGAAACATAGATAGGGCAGGCTAGAAAAGTCAGTGGCCGCCTAATCTTTCCCAAGTATTCCGAATTTGTTGGCGATGTCCATTTTGCTCTGCAACTTCATGGTGCCGTAACCCTAACCCTAAGTGGAATATTCCTCCACTGGGATTTTCCCATGTATTTTACCAGAAAACATAGATAGGGCAGGCTAGAAAAGTCAGTGTCCTCCTAACCATACCCAAGCACTCCGAATTTGTTGGCAATGTCCATTTTGCTCTCCGAGGTCATGGTGATGTAACCCTAACCTAAGTGGAATATTCCTCCAGTGGGATTTTCCCATGTATTTTACCAGGAAACATAGATAGGGCAGGCTACAAAAGTAAGTGCCCTCCTAATCTTTCCCAAGTATTCCAAGCTTGTTGGTGATGTCCATTTTGCCCTCCAACTTCATGGTGCTGTAACCCTAACCCTAAGTGGAATTTTCCTTGAATGGGATTTTCCCATGTATTTTACCAGGAAACATAAATAGGGCAGCCTAGAAAAGTCAGTGCCCTCCTTTCCCAAGTATTCCAAGTTTGTTGGTAATGTCAATTTTGCTCTCTGAGTTCATGGTGATGTAACCCTAACCCTAATGGCATCACCACTAGATGGATTTGTAACTGGTTGACCAACCACACTCAAAGTGTAGTCCTCAATGAAACTGCATCTACATGTAGGGAAGCATACAGTAGGATACCCCAAGGTTCTGTCTCAGGTGCAATATTCTTCAACATCTTCATAAACAATTTAGATGAAGGGATAGAAGGAGAACTCATCAAATTTGCAGACAAAACCACTAGAAGAGCCAACATTTTGGAAGATAGGCTCAAAATCCAGAAGGATCTTTACAGATGTGAACATTGGACCCTATCCAATGTAGCTGTTAAAAGAGTCAAGGCAGTCCAAGGCTGCAACAACAGAGTATAGTATTGAGGTTATGTGAATTGTTAGTACAATTTTATACTGCTTTAATAAGAACACACTTAGAATACTGGGTTCAATTGTGATTACCATGATACCCAAAAGATGCTGAGAGTCTAGAAAGAATGCAGAAGAGAGCAGCAAAGATGATTGGAAGTTGGAGGCCAAACCATATGATGAATGGTTGCAGGAACTGGGTATTTGTAGTCTGATGCAGAGAAGGACTAGGGATAACATGATAGCAGTCTTCTATTTTTTTTTTTTAGAATTAGAATAAGAGTTGAAAGGGACCGGACTTCCAGGTGGCACTTCAGCGGCGAGGACGGTCGGATTCGACTGCCGGCCCTTCGATCCTGAATCAGCTGTTCCGCCGCTCAAAAACCCTTCTCCTCAGGCAAAGAGGGGAGGGGGGGCTTCCAGGTAGGGGTAGAGCTCCCCTAGTGCCCCAGAACAAATGTGAGGGTGAGAGCCCCCCCGAAGCCTGGAAATGCTCCAGACGAAGGACTCTTCTGCTTTAGCAGAACAAGATGCTGAATCCACTCCTGCCGGATCTGATTGACATCTTGAGTGACGGTAGCAGCAGAGCTGATGCAGGAGCAATATAAATATCCAGTACAAAGCTTTAACTCTGAAACTCAAACTCTTCCTGTTTCAACGATCGTTTTGAAAGAAGGGGAAGATGGCGCCTGATTGATTTTTTTTCTTTTTAACAAGAAGCGAAAGAGTTTTTCTTCAAAGTAAAGTGACTGTTTGAACTGAGTAGGAATATGTAAAATGGACTTTTAAACCTTAAAAGAACTAGTTATAATTTGGAGGTGCTAAAAAGCTATTTTCAAAACTTGGTTATTCCACAGTTTAACTACAAAGTAATAAATGGACTAGAAAGTGAAAGTGAAAGTTATTAGTTGCTAAAATGGCTCCCAAACCACATAGACCCATTTTTAAAAGTGCAGAGGCATTGTTTGTTCAGCAATCTGGAACGCAGTCTTTGAAGTTACCTCCCGAAGCTGCTGCATCTGTATTGACTTTAAAAGATTTACAATATGCTCTAAATCACGGGTCAGCAACCTGTGGCTCTGGAGCCGCATGCGGCTCTTTGAGCCGTCTCCTGCGGCTCCTAGTAGCCCGGTGCAGACGCACCTCTCCGAACGGGCAGTGGTGCGCGCACCCCTCTCCAAACGGGCGGAGGTGCGCGCGCCCCTCTCCAAACCTTTGGAGAGGGGCGTGCGCACCTCCACCCATTTGGAGAGGTGCGTGCGCCCCTCTCCAAACGGGCGGAGGTGCCGCTCGTTTGGAAATCCGCTGCGGCCCGTTTGCAAAGCTACCGCCTTCGGAGGAAGGCGGCAGCCTGCAAATGGGCTGCGGCAGCTTTCCAAACGGACGGCGCCACCGCCCGTTCCGAGAGGTGCGCGTGCACCTCCGCCCGAACAGGCAATGGTGCTGTCCATTTGGAAAGCTGCCGTGGCCCGTTTGCAGGCTGCCGCCTTCCCTGCAAATGGGCCACGGCAGCTTTCCAAACGAGCGGCGCCACTGCCCGTTCGGGTGGAGGTGCGCGCACACCTCTGCAAAGTTTTGGAGAGGTGCACGCGCACCTCTCCGAACGGGCATTGGCGCCGTTCATTGGGAAAGCTGCCGCGGCCCGTTTGCAGGCTGCCGCCTTCCTCTGAAGGGCAAAATGGGCAAAATGGACATCACCAACAAGCTTGGAATACTTGGGAAAGATTAGGAGGGCACTTACTTTTGCAGCCTGCCCTATCTATGTTTCTTCCAAATGGAGAGTGGCGCCGCCTGCTTGGAGAGATGCACGCACCCCTCTCAGAACGGGCGGAGGTGCACGCACCCCTCTCCAAACCTTTGGAGAGTTGTGTGCGCACCTCTGCCCGAACGGGCAGTGGTGCCGCTCGTTTGGAAAGCTGCTGCAGCCCGTTTGCAAAGCTACCGCCTTCGGAGGAAGGCGGCAGCCTGCAAACGGGCCACGGCAGCTTTCCAAATGGACGGCACCACCGCCCATTCTGAGAGGTGCACGCACACCTCTGCAAAGTTTTGGAGAGGTGTGCGCGCACCTCCGCCCGTTCGGAGAGGTGTGCGCGCACCTCTCCGAACAGGCAGTGGCGCTGTTCGTTGGGAAAGCTGCCGCGGCCCGTTTGCAGGCTGCCGCACCTGCAAACGGGCCACGGCAGCTTTCCAAACGAGCGGCGCCACTGCCCGTTCAGGCGGAGGTGCGTGTGCACCTCTCCAAAGGGGAGACCCGTCGCTGCGCAGGTGCCTCCCATTTTGCGCATGTGCAAAATGTTTTTTGCACATGCACGTGTGTAGACGCACGGGTGCACACTTTTTGCAGCTCCCACTTTTTTGTTTGTGTAATGGAACCAGTTCCGAGTGGCTCTTTTCCTTTTTCCGGTTGCCGACCCCTGCTCTAAATGATGCCTTAAAAACTCAGTCTGAAAAAATATTTGAGAAGGTGGCAGAATTTATTGGAAAGGAGAGCAAGAAAATAAGGGAGGATACTTTGATGGCACTTCAAGTGTTTTCAGGCTGTATTGAGAATCTGGATGAACGTGTGGAAGAAGTGAAACAAAATAATCTGATGCTGGAGGTTAAAATGGGTGAAGTGGAGAATAAAATGGAAAAACTTGAAGATGAAATGATGATGATGCTGCAATATAGAGACATGGAATTCGTCCTGAGGATCAGAGGTTTGAAAGAAAATTCGCAGGAGAATCTGGAAGAAATGTTGGTGGATGCCCTGGCGCCTATTTTGGGATTTCAACTTGAGGTTTTTTTGGGGGAAGATAGATAAAGTATTTCGTGTTAATTCTTGGATTGCTAAACAAAGGAAACTGCCAAGGGATGTGGTTGTGTATTTTACAAAGAGAAAGATTAGAAATGAGATCATTCAAATCTCTTATAATAAAAGACTTAAAGTGGCTAATCAGGAGGTTTTGATTCTGAAAGAGATTCCTCCAAAAAGTTTGAGAAAAAGGAAAGATTTTTTCTTTCTGACGGATGAATTAAAGAAACAACAGCTTCGGTTCAGGTGGGAGATACCAATGGGGATTGTGGTGAATTATTCTGGAGAAAGATATTGTCTTAAATACAGTAGGGAAGGCACGTGATCTTTATTCTAATGTATTGAAAGCAGGCTTACCATCATCCACAGAAGTCAAAAAAGGAAAGGAAGGAGAGCGACAGTTACAAAAAATAGTTTCGGAAGCTGTGCAATCCTTGGTTTTATTTAAAGATCATAAGATTCAAAGAATGACATGGGCTGCATTTAGATTTAAGGAATAATAATAATAACGGTAGAGATTAATGGAGGACTTTGATAGAAATAAGATTTAGAAATGGAACTTGTTAAAGATCATAGGATAATCAAGATCTAATAATGGTGGATATTTGGGGATGGTATTTACAGTAGATTTTAAAAATTAGTATGTATATATTTAAATTGTTAGTCTAAATGTTGAAGATGTGGTGGTGATGATGCAATGTATTATTATGTATGGTTGAATTGTAAAAGATTACAGTGGAATATGTAAGATTTTTAAGAAAAAGATATTTATAACTAATAACTATAGTAGAATTTTTGGTACTGTTATATTGGAAGAAGGCTGATTTGTTTATTATAGAAGAATGGATTTTGAAAATTTTGAATTAGATAGAAATGGTAGAATTTGGAATATGTGAAGAATATTTGTAATGGAGATATATTATGATGTTTAAGGAGAGTTAAAGCGCGACTGGATTTAAAGTGTAATTATAGTTAGTTAGTATATTTTAGATTAAGATTGTCAAAATAATATCCTGTATTCTGCTTTGGGAAGTCGGGGGGAGGGGCTGGGGGAGGTAGGTGTATTGGGTGGGTTAGGGTATGGGTTAGGGGTAGCGGGGGATGGGGTTTATGTTCAAAAGTGTACTTTAAAACATTTTAATAAAAAAAAAGAGTTGAAAGGGACCTTAGAGGTTATCCAGTCCAACCCCCTGCCCAAGCAGGAGACCCTACATCATTTCTGACAGATGGCAGTTGAGTCTCTGCTTGAAAGCTTCCAGTGATGAAACTCCCACAATATTTGAAGGCAAACTATTCCATTAGTTGATTGTTCTCACTGCCAGAAAATTTCTCCTTATTTCTAGGTTGAATCTCTCCTTGATCAAAGCACCTGGCCTTCAGGTGCTTTGGAAAATATGTTGATGCCCTCCTCTCTGTGACAGCCCCTCAAATATTGGAAGACTGCTATCATGTCTCCCCCGGTCCTTTTCTTCACTAGACTAGCCATGCCCAGTTCCTGTAACTGTTCTTCATATAGTTTAGCCTCCAGTCCCCTAATCATCTTTGTTGCTCTTCTCTGCATTTTTTCAGAAGTTTCAGCATCTTTTTATAGTGTGGAGACCAAAATTGGTTGCAGTATAGAGAAGAGGGAGTCAACCTAAGCTCCAAAGCTCCTGACTGCAGGACAAGAAGTATTGGATGGAAACTTATCAAGGAGAGATTTAGCCTGCAACTAAGGAGAAATTAAACTAAACTAAAGAGCCTCTAAACTAAAAAGCCTCTTGTTGCGGGTGAAGAAGGAGAGTGCAAAAGTTGGGTTGAAACTTAACATTAAGAAAACCAAGATCATGGCATCTGGCCCTCTCAATTCCTGGCAAATAGATGGGGAAGAAATGGAGGTAGTGACAGATTTTATTTTCCTGGGCTCCAAGATCACCACAGATGGGGACTGCAGCCAAGAAATTAAAAGACACTCCTGGGGAGGAAAGCCATGGCAAATCTAGACAGCACACTAAAAAGCAGAGACATCACCCTGTCAACAAAAGTGCGTATAGTCAAGGCTACGGTCTTCCCAGTTGCAATGTATGGCTGTGAAAGTTGGACCATAAGAAAGGCTGAGCACCAAAGAATTGAGGCCTTTGAGCTATGGTGCTGGAGAAGACTCCTGCGAGTCCCTTGGACTGCAGGGCGATCAAACCGGTCAGTCCTAGAGGAGATCAACCCTGATTACTCTTCAGAAGGCCAGATCCTGAAGTTGAAATTCAAATACTTTGGCCACCTAATGAGAAGGAAGGACTCACTGGAGAAGAGCCTAATGCTGGGAAAGATTGAGGGCAATAGAAGAAGGGGACGACAGAGAATGAGGTGGCTGGATGGAGTCACTGAAGCAGTAGGCGTGAGCTTAAATGGACTCCAGAAGATGGTAGAGGACAGGAAGGTCTGGAGGAACGTTGTCCATAGGGTCGCGATGGGTCGGACACGACTTCGCAGCTAGCAACAACAAGGAGAAATTTTCTAACAGTGAGAACAATTCACCAATGGAACAGCTTACCTCCCAAAGTTGTGAGTGCTTCATAACTGGGGGTTTTTAAAGAAGAGATTGGCCAGCCATTTGTCTGGAATGGCGTAGGGTCTCCTGCTTGAGTAGGGTATTGGACAAGAAGGTCTCTAAGATCCCTTCCAACTCTGTTATTTTGTATTCCAGTCTTAAATCATATTCCCCATTCCTGAGACTTTGAACTTTTCATTTTGAACATCATCCATAATTAGTTGTTGCAGGGGAGAATTGCTATGCTTTTTTCAGTACTTTTAAAGCAAAATTGAAAGCACACTGTATTACAAAAAATAGAAGGCAAACTACATTATGAATGAAAACTAAAAGAAGTTGTCCATTTATAGTATATGTTCCAAAATTCCCAAACAGGAAAATATCCTCCATGAAATCGTAGAATCCATACAGCTTTCCAGCAGATTTTTTGAATTTTTGCAAGCATAGTTTGAATTTCTTCGGCATGAAGAGGGATATAGAAATAGCATTCTGTCCCACCTATTGCAGAGGCAACGCCTTTAGCTGCTGGGATCTGACCTAAAGCTGACCTATTCTGTAAAAACATTTGTCTGAGTACTGAGATTTCTGCAGTTAAGGAGCCACTTGCTCTAACTGTGTTATTTGTTACTTCTTCCGATACAGCTGATATCTGTTTCTAACCGATGCTACTTGTAAGAAACGTAATTGCAAAGTTGTGTGTTGTTTAGTAGTGGCTTAGTACATCCTTATTGTGCACAATGGCTGGTACTAAAAAAAAATAGGACTCACAAAAGCAAGTGGGAAAATATTAATAAGCCGATTCTTTTCAGCCCTTCAAGGCAGGCTAGGTCAGGAAATAGACACTGCAAGGATTCCAGGAATGCTATTTTATTATTGTAGAGTGCAGTTACAAAATCTTGCAAGCTTGTCAGAGTTTCTCTTCCCTGTCTTATATTAAACACAATCAAGGCGGGGTTATTTTGAGTTTCTTTCTCACACTTTCCACTTTTCTTAATGGCTCACACATTCCTTCCTTAAAGTTATTTTTACATTACTTTAGAGATTCTCACAGACAAAATAATGCCCAACTAAAGCTGAAAGGCCATTCTTGCTGGTCCTAGACTATATGAAAGATGGAAAGGAATGGCTGTCTGGAATGCCAAAGATGGCTTAGTGAACGTAGTTAGACTAGCCTTATTGTCCACAATGGTGATATTAAAAGTCGACTTCCCTACATAAAATCCCCTGCCATTACACTGAAGGCAAACTGCTGCAAGGGAGTGGGTGAGGCTGATATATCAGAAACTTACTTTCTACTAATAGTCCAGATCTCACTTAACCTTAAGCTTACTTTCATGGCCCCATCGCTTCAGTAGGGTTCAAAAGATGGACTATTATGGGGATTCTTCTCCACTGGAAGTGCACAAAGGGTCCACTTGGTGATGAGTGATGGGCTTTCTGAATTTCGATTGAGCATCTTGGGTTGTGGATAGGCAATTGTGATGAATGGTTTCATCAGAATGAAGAAGCGAGATTGAGAACTAGGACTGATCATTACATTTAGAGAGACAAGAGAAAGCTCATAACTGATTAAGCCTGAAGGAGAAAGTCCTCCAGTTTGGCTTTTCAGCCAGAGAGAAAACAAGAGTTTGCTAAACAGCAACAAAAGGCTGATGGGCCAAGACAAGGGATGCTGAAATGTCTGCAGAATAAGTAGCAGCAGCAGCAGCAGCAGCCATCACAGCTTGCAAGTGTGGAGGAAAGCTGTAGCAACAGGACTTAATGCTTAGCTGTAAAGAATCTGTTTTGTTCTGGTGCCTTCATCTGGTCTCCAGGCCACATTTAAGACTTCACTCATTTTTAGTTGTATCAGTGCTAAAGCAGTGTTTCTTCCTTATTCATTGTCAATTCTAAAGCTGGTTGTTGGACCTGTTGCCATTAGTTTGATGTCCTTTATATGTAATTTTAGACCCATTTTTACTCTGTTCCTTAACTTGTATTAATTACTAGAGCCTACAGATCATCTGTGTTTTCAGTTTAAAGAGTAGTATAATTAATGTAGTGGAGATTATACTGTTTCTCAGGGCTTTTTTTCTCATAGAACGCTCAGAACGGAGTTCCGGCACCTTTTTTGGATGGAACCTTGTAGGGTAGGCAAGGCGGGTTGTATGACATGTGTGAGTTCCGGCACCTTTTTTCTTTTACAAAAAAAAACCAGTGCTGTTTCTTCCTCCAGTTTTAAAACTACACTCATCTTCTTCTAGACTAGCTTAATATTTATCCAACATACACTCTGAACAAATAAGGGGAAAAGATTCAGCCTTGCCACCCTAGAGCAAGTGTTTCGCCATGTTCCTTACAGACTATGGCTTTCTGTCCTGTGTAGAATTTTACATGAGGACAAGATGTTCTGAGATTCCCAGTTTCATAAGGACGTCCACATAATGAAAGGCCTTTTTATAATTCAGCTACAAACTGACTTCTTTTTGGTATTCTTTGTTTTTCTCCATTATTCAGGGTACATTATCAGTGATAATGTCTCATGTTCCTCAGCCTTTTTAAAAGTCAGCTGAACATTTGGAATCTCCTTTTCTGTGGAAGGCTCTAACCTGCATTATTTTGTTAGCGTGTGAAATTAAAGATATTGTACCAATTGTTTGCACAGTCTACTAACCCTCCTTTCCTTGCTATTGATATGTGGACTGGTCTCTTCCAGTCTTTTGGACAGTGTCATTCTTGAGGTTTGTTGCCTTATTTATTTATTTAGAATAATAATCAACATTGTTAACAAGTAGCTCTGCTTTTTACTGCTACAAAGCTAAGTAATGCATAGTACAAAAGAAATCTGTTCAATGTAATATATGTAGCCTGGCGTTGAACCTAGGTGCTCTCTGAGCTTGGTTGTTTGCTTGCTGATGTTTTGATACCTGACTAGGTAACATCGTCGGTGCTAGTCTTTGAAGTCTTTGAATTGGCCAACTCATAATCACAATTAGTACACCAAATGATCCCAGGTCTTCTTCAGTAGCATGTTTCCATCTGATCTGAGGAGCCATCATCTGGTCCCATATTGTAGCTCACTTTATTATTATCAATCCATGTGTTTGTCTGTTTAAAGCAGAAGAGTGATTGCCCATTGCCTTCTCCCACTTAGTATAAAATATTTACTTATCATTAAATTTGTTTATCACTCCTCTCACCTCAAGGCAACTCTTTGCCAGTGCCATTGTTACTAAAGCGATCATCTGCCTCTGTGTCATTGCTGCTCAATGTAGATGCCTGTTGGTTTTAGCCGGGGAGCTAGGATGACCTTCACACTTACTCGCAGCTGGCCCCACTTATCTACTGGGGATATATATTCTTGCAACACACAACCAGAGTGTTTTGCTTGTCCATCCCAGGAACATACTCCTCCATTACAATGGGGCAGCATATAGCTTTTTTTTAAAATGGATTTCTTGGACATAAAGTTTAATTAAATAAGGAAATTATAGAAAACAATGGTAGAGGGAGCATCAAGATATGCAAGTGTCATTAGGCATTGTCTCCATTACCTTTGGAAGGAAGTCAGATGATGGAAATGGCAGGGAACAGAGGTAATAGAAATCCAGTAGAAATTGGCAATACATTTCTGTTGTCTTAAAAATGAGTTGAGGGCATCTCAGTTTAGCAGTGGGGAAAGTCATATAAATGACATGGCTGGAATGAGCAGGGTAATTGGGAAGTGGAGTGTCCAGTGTAATACAGGCATTACCTGCTTGGGTTTTTTTTAATGATTTACACACAGAAACACACACACACACACACACACACACACACACACACACACACACACAGCATGTGAGAAAGAAAAACAAAAATTGCTCCACTGAAAATTGGCTACTGAATTTCACTGGTGTGATCATGGATGGACCCAGGACCTATAAAGATGGGGCTGGGGGATACACGTTCCTTCTTCCCTCTGAGATAAAAAGATGTCTGCCTTCAATGTATACAGCAGTGATGGCGAACCTTTTAGAGATCAAGTGCCCAAACTGCAACCCAAAACCCACTTATTGCCGTGTGCCGGGTGGGGGTGGCTATGGTGGTCACAGCAGACTGAGTGGGCATGGCCAGGGTGGGTGCGGCCACCTCGATGTTGCTCGTGGGGAGGGACGCCTGTGGGGGCTGAGCAGGATTGGGGGAGATCCAGGGGGACTCTGGCGGGTGGGGAGATGGGCAAGAGGCTTGACCTGTGCGGTGAGGCCAGGCGAGGCAGGGAGCAGGGCGGAGGTGCCCTTGCCTAAACTTTGCCTAAACTTTCCCACCTCCCGCCTGTGCAATGCCTTTCTTGAGATGAGCCCACGTGCACCTTCACACGTGGTCTGGCAATGTGGAAGTACGAGCGTTCAGAGAGAAACGCCTCAAGAAGATGACCGCACGCATACTCCCCCACCCGGCCAGGGCTTTTCCAGCCCCGCTCTCTGTTCTCAAGGCTCCAAACACCCTGCTTCCATTGAGACTGTGGCGGGGGGGGGCGGGACTGCTGGCCTAGCAATGGAGACATGGAAGCAGTAGGCCGGCCAATGCGTGCATGCGTGTGTGGAGCAGTTAACAACAGCTGCAGCAACAACAGTAGCCCCGTGCAGTGAAATGGGCACATGCAGTTTGGGCAGTGTCGATGGGGGCGGGGGAGCGGCTGCTTCCTGGAAGATGGGGACCTGAGTCAGCTGCAGCAGGCAGGGAATAATAAAAGCTTAAAATAAAAATAAAAGTATAAAAAGGGTCGACACTTTCTGACAAAGGGGCCCAGAAAGGATGGCATTTGTGGAAGGGGGCCTAGACAGAAACACTGGCTTGACAATGGTGGGGAAGATGAGGTTTAGGCCATGCACTTAAAGGAGGATGACCCCCACTGTACTTGTGTGGTACTCCCCAAGAAGTTCCAGTACCGCTTTGAGCCCTGTGTTCTCACAGCCCACAGTGGTTTGTAGCCAAGACTGTGTTGGTGGAACTGGCACTCCCTGAACAGAGAAAGTGGGTATCCCGCCAGGCCTGATGCCCCCACCAGTAGCAGAAGCCTCCTAGTTCCTCTGCTCACCATGATGGGGAAATAGTCCTGGAGGTATCGCCAGATGGCCCAGGTGGAGTGGTGCCCTCTGTGAGACAATGTCTTCCAGTCCAGGTAGAGCCAGGCTGTGTAGCCAAGTGCCAGCAGCCAGCCATCGCTGAGGAGCAGCACCAGGTAAAGCCCCAGGCACACTGGGCTATGAGAGAGGCACTGGGTGACCTTCTACTCCACCTCACCAGCCCCTGAGCAGTGGCAGCTGTGGCACTCTGTGTTTAGGAGCTTGCCGTTCTCGCTGCTCCTGCCCATGGACAGCCCCAGCTGAGAGGAAATGGTGGCACCCTGCAGGACTGGAGCAGTTGGGGTTTGGGAAGGCAGCCCCATGTGAAGCAAGGCAAGCTGCTGCCTGCAAGAGCCATAACTGCCTGGCCAACCCTGCCTTGGGCTCCCTTCACAGCTATCGGCCCACCACCCCACACTGGCCATGACTGCTGGCCAGTGCTGCCTCTCCTGCAACCTCCCCCGCATCTGGGACACAGCCAAGTTTGCTGCTGCTGGCACCATCCTGTCCTCACCCAGCGCCAGGAAGGAGAAGACCCACTGAGGGACGATAGCCATTTGGAGGCAACACCGGAGCGGCAGGTGCAGTAGAGTACATCGCAACCACATGAAGAGCATGATGGGGTCAGGGTCCTAAAAGTTGCCCACCAAGAGCAACTGCAGCTTATCATAGAGGTACGAGCTCCTCCTCCTCCTCTGCAAGGCCACACCCATAAGCGAGGTGTGGCTGCACTGCTGCGGGGGGGGGTGAGGGAGTGCCTCCATGACAACAGCTCTGGGCTGGCTAGCCTTAGGCCAGTGATGGTGAACTTTTACAGATGACATGTGCTGGGGCGATGGTGCATGTCCACAGAGAAGGCTCTGCATGCTGCTTCTGGCATGCGTGCCATAGGTTCGCCACCACTGGTATAGAGCCCCAGATTAATTTTTAATCAGGCTAAAACCAGTTGCCAGATGCCAAATAAGAGCTGGATAGTGAAATATGGGGAAAAGCTTTTTTTAAATTTCAAGTTAGGCCTCCTTCATTGAAGGCACCAAAATACAGTAATCTAGAACTGCCGCTGCACCATTCTTCCAGTGTACCCAAGTCTGATTTCTTTGAGCTGGGGTGTATCTAAGTGCAAATGAGTAATTGACATTTGGCATTTTGTCATTCTGGCATTTTGTGGGGTGTGAGTTTCAGCCATCATCCCATTCTGGGAATACTTGCTTCACTCTATCTCCCTGGCCAAAAATTTGCGCTCTCCAGAAGATTTCATAGACAGTCTTACCAACCAACCAGATCTTAATCTTCTAGTCAGTTTCTAGATATTCACAATCCTTGAAAACAATTATGTTTCCTTGTTTACATAACCAACGTGTAGCAAAATCTTGCCTTCACCTCTCCTATCCCCATCCTCAGGCTGAGGCAAGTCTTTTCATTCCCCCTTGCTCCAATCCCCACATACAGCCTTTCCCCCATCTGCACCTAACCATGGTCCAAAAATGCATATTTTTCTGCTGCATCCCTCTGATGGTCCCTGCATCTCATTCCCAGCTTCTGAGCAAGGCAGGTCTAAGTCATCTTTAGGGGTACCAATGTTGAAACTGTTACCATTATGTTGAAGGGGAAGCCAGAGTCAGCTTGCGAAAGGTTTATTGAGAGCAAATAGGATGTAAGAGGAGAGATAAAACAAGAGCTTAGAGGTAAAGAATGGAATGCTGCTGGAGACCTGTTTTATTTCTGCTTTGGTGCTGTGAATGGCGGATGTTTTTCCTACCAGCTAATGAGGAAGGGAACAGGGAAGAGAGCAATGCTGGAAGAATCAACCAATGACTTTATTTATCACATGCTGCACATCCAAAATCTGGACAGCACCATTCAGCGCTCAGTCAAACCATAGCAGAAGGATAACGATTGACATGGAGGTAGGAAATTTTATGCTAGTACAATCAGCAGTTGTCTTCAAGATGGGTGATTAGCACTTTCATTCAACAGGGGAAAGGAATAGAAAGACTCTACAGCAGACATGTCAAACACAAGGCCCAGGGGCCATATCTGGCCCAAGAAGTGGTTTCATGTAGCCCGCGAAGCCATCCTGGAAACAGTGAGGGAACGGCCCCCACTGCCTTGGCCCTGGCCCAGAGACCCTCCTCCTGCCAGAGACCCTTAGATCTGTCCCACTCCTGCCCAGGCCCCCATAGGCACCCTTGATGCGAACGATGTAGAGCTGGCCATGCCCACTCAGTAGGCCATATGCACTTTAGCCACGCCCACCCAGTAGGCCATGCCCATCCAGGCCACACCCACCCGGCCCCCTGAGGGCAACCGCAATGCTGATGCGGCCCTCAATGAAATTGAGTTTGACACCCCTGCAGTAGGCCATATGCACTTTAGCCACGCCCACCCAGTAGGCCATGCCCATCCAGGCCACACCCACCCGGCCCCCTGAGGGCAACCGCAATGCTGATGCGGCCCTCAATGAAATTGAGTTTGACACCCCTGCAGTAGGCCATATGCACTTTAGCCACGCCCACCCAGTAGGCCATGCCCATCCAGGCCACACCCACCCGGCCCCCTGAGGGCAACCGCAATGCTGATGCGGCCCTCAATGAAATTGAGTTTGACACCCCTGCTCTACAGGGTGACCTACAGTCACTGTTGCCGCCATTGGGAAAACCAGCTGGCTGCCAAATGAGAGTCCTGGGTTATTAGCATAACTTTCAGTGGGAATTTATATGCAGAAATAACAATGACAATAAGGAATTTTTGACCTCGTATCTATAGTTCGGACAAATGCCCATAGATAAAAGCTATCACCAGCTGATAGCTTAGGGCATAGAATTTTAAATGGAGTAGGGATAAGGGACCAGGGCAGTATTGACTATTTTATTTTTAACTCTAGGAGTTTGCTGAAATTAAGGAGGCAGGGCAGTACTGACAGAGCTATAATTTCGCCACTCATTAGTTGATCAGCTAGAAGAGCACTAATTACTCATAATGTTCCTGCTTGTACTTGGCATTCTGGATTGACAGGAGTGAAGACAATTACACCTCCAACTTCAATATGCTTTAGAGAGGAAAGGGGCTAGAAATAGCACCATGTCAATGTTATAGTGTGGAGGTAAGTATGAAACCCAACAAACCCAACTATGCACTGTGGCAAGATGATGGTACATAACAATTGTTTTGTATTATCAAGGCCATGAGCCTTGCAATGACTTTAATTATTCTTTGGCATGTTTCTTTTAAAACATCCAATGGGCATCTTAAAACGTATTAAGCAAAATCTTGGTCACAAAAGACAGAAAAACAATAAGGATACAAGCTAAAATGAGTTGCCGTGCCCCTCCCTCCACTCAGTGGCTTGGCACACCTATCAATTAACTTTTGAAAGCCCTAAACAGGGAAAGCACCATGCAGGAAGTAATGGGATAAAAATGGCAGGTAAACAATATTCAACCCATTTATTTATTTAGCAACAAATTTTCCTGGAAGGGAAAAATTCAATTTAACCAGCATCCCTCCAGTTCTACATTTTCATTGGCGTATTGAGAAACACCTCCTTGAAAACTGACTCTTTAAATCAGAATTTTGGTAGAGCAAGTTACCCCAGTTTCTTTTTCTTTTTTTTTAGTAGTTAGGCCACTGTTTGACGTACAAGAATATTTTGGCATCTTCTTCATACCGCCCAAGTGTTACTCTACCACATGGTAACATGGTCAAACTATAATTGCAACATTTGTCTGTGTTCCATCTTCACTGAGGAATAGCTTCCGAGTGGCCACTTCTGATTTCTTTCATCTTCTTTTTTTTAATAATTGGCCTTCCTGTCTATAACTTCCAATGGTAGCACGGTCTTAGAGGGAAAGAGAATGGATATGGATTGGTTGGTTCGTGGCAGATCACATGGTGTTTGTGTTTCAAGGTAGCCAAGAATGAAGAGGCTGCAGGACATTTTCGAATGGCTTTGTCAGAATTCATGGATAGAGACACTGATGAGGTTACCTCACATGGCTACATGACTGAGGAGGATCTTGTGGCACAAGGAGTTTTGAGAATCCTGCTTATAATCTTCTAACTCTGATCTTCTAGTTGCAAATACCAATTTTTTTGATAACAGAAGTCCCATAAAGATCTTTTTCTTTTGCTCTGGGAGACTGATATCTATGTTTCAGGGTAAACTTTGTCTCCAGCTCTGTTTCTCCTGTTAACTGTTCAACAATTTCCAGTGCTGTTATGGGCCAAGATGTGACTTGTTTTGTTCCTATTCTTGCGCCTCATCTTGATAAAAAATTTTTTTTTACTAGTATATTCCTAAAAGTATTTTACTTCTACCAGCACTTTATTCCCTTTCTTTTGTGATAGCAATCACAGATTACATCTCACACAGTATTTTCCCCTAATTCTACCTAGCCTGATAATTATACATTCTGTGTGGATATCATTTATCTACTTATTCTGATTTTTTTTTAAACAAATATAATCTGGCCATCTCATTTTTTTCTGCCAGGTCCCTCACCTACAACTCATCCCCAGCCCATGTTTTAGCCATATTAAGGGAGTGTTTTCCATCTTAAACTACCAAGGTTTGGGGCAGTCCCAAGATATATACAATCTCTTTCACAACAATCAGAATAGGTGAAATGAGATGACCAGTAGTTGGCCATTATTGACTATTCAATGCTGGCACCCCCCTGCTTTCCAATTCTTCATCACCCTCCAGTCTGCTGTGGTCTTTCTAAAGTTTAGCGGAAGGCTGAAATGGGCAGAGTAGCAGAATGGCGTAATGCTGAAGTGACAATGCTCTTCCCACCTCAAAAACAGATGAGAAAAGTCCAAATGTAGCATTTATTCCTTAGGTATACAAAGGTAAAGAATAAGGGAGAACTCGTAAATAAATCCTTTCTGACTTTAATCTGCTTTTTCTTTATACAGCCCAAAGTTATGACAGAAGGAGGACACAGGAATTTGTCTGATTCATAATATTAAGCTCATAGTGCTCAGCATTATAGGTCACATTATATATGACATCTTCGCTCTCTTTCTCCAGGTAAAAGGTAAAGGTTCCCCCACACATGCATGCTAGTCGTTTCCGACTCTAGGGGCCGGTGCTCATCTCCGTTTCAAAGCCAAAGAGCCAGCGCTTGTCCGAGGACGTCTCCATGGTCATGTGGCCGGCATGACTAGACGCCAAAGGCGCACGGAACGCTGTTACCTTCCCACCGTAGTGGTCCCTATTTTTCTACTTGCATTTTTACATGCTTTTGAACTGCTAGGTTGGCAGAAGCTGGGACAAGTAACAGGCGCTCACTCTGTTACGCGGCACTCGGGATTTGACCCGCCAAACTGCCGACCTTCCAATCGACAAGCTCAGCATCCTAACCCACTGAGCCACCGCGTCCCTTTCTCCAGGACCTGGTGTTAATTCTGTTTCTGTGCTTGTGGCCCATTGGGTGGGCGTGGCTATGGTGGTCACAGCAGACTGGGTGGGCATGGCCGGGGTGAGTGTGGCCAGCTTGATGTTGCTCGTGGGGAGGGATGTCTGTAGGGGCTGAGCAGGGTTGGGGGAGATCCAGGGGGGTCTCTGGCAGGTGGGGAGATGGGCAAGAAGCTTGTCCTGTGGGGTGAAGCCACATTCAAACTTTCAGTTTTGAGAAGGAGCTACCTGTTCTTCCTTTCCCTGATGTATCTCTCACTGAGCACTGTGCATGCTCTGCGCGGCACATTGCAAAGGGCAACTTTTTGTTTGGGGAACATTTTTTTCTCTTTGGGTGAATTCTGTTGTCTGGTTTATTTGCATTGTCTGCAAAAACAATAATACAATTCCATTGTTCCACTGATATATAAACCCCCATCTTATAGTTGGCTGTTTGTAGGAGTGAGCGCATGTGCTGGCTTTGGGAGGTGAACCAAAATATAAGTTTTATGCAAATAAACCAGACAGCAGAATTCACCCAAAGAGAAAAACATTACATCCATGCACTATTTTTACATGCTAGAAGAGAATTCATGGCCAACAGACGCATTTTTTTCTCTGAACACTGTCTGAGAAACATCATGAAACAGACAGCCCATTTTGAACTGAGTCAAGGGAAATGTACCAAATACTCCTCTTTTGTGTCTTGTGTTTGATCTGTCTTAGCTGAAGACTTCAAGCACTGGGTGTCCTGGATAAAAGATTGCTACACTTTGCCTTGTTATGCCTCCCTTGCACTAGAATCAGGGAAGCAGGGCAGTGTGGGAGACACAAATATAGGGCTTAATCTAAGCCATATCCAGGCTCAATAGCATCCTTGCCTTTTGCCCTCTCAACAACTCCTACTGCTTGTGCTACTTGGGCTACTTATTTTGCTGAACATCAACCACCCAGAAACAAATCCAAGACAAGGCAGGAGGTCAAGAGACCAGTCACTCTTCTCCAAAGGCTGGGTTGCTGAGAAGAGCTCAAAAGAAAATGGAGGGAAAAATCCCACCCTATTACTGGATGGCCTAGTGCAAAATCCTAGTGCAAACCTTTTCTGAGGATTATAGTTTCAAGACAACTTAAAGTTCAGCAAATGTAAATGGCTGTCCATCTACCTATGGATCTCTGGGCAATGAATAAAAGCATCAGACAAAAATAATTTGTAAAAAAAAGTGTCAAAAGGCACTACAATAAAAACCTCACTCACATCAGTGGTGGGATTCAAATATGTGAACAACCGCTTCTCTGTGCAGATGCCGCTTCCGGAAGTCCATTCTGGGCTGGGCAACAAAAAATTAGCTACTGGTTCTGCCGAACCGGTGCGAACTGGCTGAATTCCACCACTGATCCACATGTGTCCCAAATAATCTTGCTCGGTTCCACTAAAAGCCTGGCTCAAATACCTGGGGGGAAAGCTAGGTCTTCACACCCTGCCAGAAGACTGACGAGCTCAGGGCCATCTGAATCTCCAGGAAGAAGGTGTTCCGTAGGACTGGGGCCATGACAATGAACTCCCCAAATGGCACTCTTTCACAGAGAGGACCTGGAACCAAATCAAGCCCATCCAGAGCCACAGAAGCTTTCTGAGTGGCTTTGCCCAGTAAGATGTAGTTGCCATCACAAAAGGGCTGGGATTCTGTAAAAGAATAGCTTCTTTCTGTCTCATTTTATACACATAAATTATGGAGACAATCTTCTGGCATATGATTGCCTTTGGAAGCTACATGTAGTCCTCATTTAGTGACCACAATTAGGACCAGCAACCTGGTCATTAAGCCAAGCAGTTGCTAAGTGAAACCATAACTGTGCTTACGAACGTATTTCAGCTTTCCTTTGGTTTATTCACCTGTGGAAGTCATATGTGCAACATGAAGTTACTTTTTCATCATCACTATAACTGCAAATGATCACTGAATGAGGCGCTGGCTCAGCCAGGGCTGCCTGTACAATAGCTATATTGCAAATATCCACCTAACCACTAAACAGCAGCAGAGAGGATTTTCTGTATACCTTTGCTGCCATCTGCTGTCAGATGGATGTTTGCAGTTTAATACAGTTGCCACAGCTTCCCACCTCAAAAGGATATACCAAGAAAGAATTGAGGAGTTGGGAGGAAATAGAAAACAGGAAGAAAAAAAACTTGCCACTTCTCATAGAAGAAGCTGGTGTTTGCCAAAGGAAACACATCCTGTATTTATATGCACATTTTTTAATTAAAAAAAATGGTATAACTAGGAAATATAAGAGATGAGCAACCTGAGAGAAACCTATTATAAATTCGTGGTCTCTGACTGTTTTTGTCAAGGAAATGGAAGCACCAGAATATGGTCAGGTTTCTCTTTACTGGGAGGCACCATCAGGAATACCAAAGCTTTGTGACTTGATTCTTTAAAACACAGCTGGCTTTTTGCTTCATCTGAGGATGTGCAAAAGAGCTGCCAGTCTGTGTTAGCAAGGTCAAGTATATTTACAGCTAGCCCTATGCAAACATTCTGTATGGGCTACGTGGGCTATATATTGTGCTTTTCTGTATAATAACTATCCATGCATGCTAATTTTATAGGCACAGAGAAACTCTTCTGCCCAGCTCCTCCTAAGATCAAAATCAGCTTCAAAAGGTTACAGTACTTCAATGGATCCTCTTTTATATTCATCAGAACGGAAATAAAACCCCTTGTGGATTTGGAAGCACCAAAAGACTGAGGTGTAGACAAGGTCCATGCAGACTAAGTCAAAGGGTTGGTGATAAGGGATTCAAATCTAATCTTGTGAATGAAATGTGGAACTGCTTTGTGGAGTGATTACAGTGCACATGGTACATGTTACCACTCCGGCATGACCGCCTAGCATCGCACATGAGAATAAGGCTGCCATTGTTAATCAGGAAATCCTATGCAGTACCAACCCTCTCATTGAACAATCAGTTTGGTGTTAAGAATTCCTCTTATTATATCTGAAAAGTCCTGAATAATTTAAGATAAGGACCTACAAAAGACTTCTGCAAGAACCTACACTTTTTATTGAAACAAGGTGTACAGGCTTTCTTGCACATACCACAACAGACTCTGAAATTGATTTGGTTCAAATTAGGCCATTTCCATGGCTGGGTTTCTACTCCAAAGTGCTCTTCTGTGCCACTGCTGACTGTTTTTTTAAATTTATTATTTATTTATTTATTTGTTTGTTTGTTTGTTTGTTTGTTTGTTTGTTTGTTTGTTTGTTTATCTATCAGTAGTTGGCTTTCATCTTATGTTTCCTGTCCAGAGTTGCAATTGTGAGATAGGGAGCTATATCAACACATTGAATCAATCAATCAGTCAATCAAAATCTTCTTCACTGGCAACTTTTTGGAAGTTGATGAAAACCTTTGTTTTACATGGGCTTTTGATAGATAAGCTTGTAGCTTTAAAAAAAAACAAATGAAAGGAAGGCAAAATATCAGTGTTCTAAACAAACAAATGAGAAATGGTTCACTCATCCAGTCTTTGCTTAGCATTATCAAACACTGGGAAAGGGGGCTGAAGGCAACTTGAATAGAACCCCTGGCTATGATTAATTCAAGATGGAGTTAAGTTTATTTACATTTCTCATACTCAGCTATTGGATTATTATTCACTTGACTGGATATCCTCAGTAATGAGATTCATCTTATCATCTACAGTATATATTACACATTATAAAAGCTTGTACAGTGCAAAAAAATTCAATACACAACTGGAGTCAAAACATGCGATTTTGTTCTATGTTTATGGTGATATTTTTTTTACTGAAATGATTGTTCTTTTCTTTCTGGCTTTGCAGGAGGAATATGTATATGTAGCCAGAAAGTCTATGATGCCACCTCTTTTGATTTAGTAGTGACAACTACATGTTCAAATGATTAAAGGTTTTCTTTTCCAGGGGTGGCTCAAACTGCCAAAGCTGATCATAGTATTTATTGATGAGTAAACCGACAAACATCTAAAACTATTCTGCTAACTATCTGGAAAGGAATGAAGGATTAAGCAGGTCTTTCACATAATAAACCATCAGCAGTGGCCCCACCCAACAAACTTCATGAAGTTAAGAAGTCCATATTAAATCCTAACGTTTAAGCTGAGCAAAGCCATTATTGGCACAATAAATTTGTAGATGTCAAAAGAAACTTTCTTTGGGCTTGCAATGAACAATCAACATGGGGACTTGATCACATGGTTGTGAGCCTCCATCTTGATTTTTTTACACCCTTCATAGGGTAAGAGAGCCCATAAAGGAAGAGATGTGTAAACTCATTAATATGAGCAGTTGTGATGCTGCCTCTGCAAATTGTTGCCTATGTGTATCTCTGTATCTCATGTGTATCTGTGCATCTCTTCATCACCATCCAGAAACAAGCATGTAGGATAGGTGAGAGCAAACGATGAGCAAGAAGTAGGAGGTGATCAGGCTAAGGCTGAGGGGAGTCAAACATGTCTTCAGTCTCAAGTCCCTTTGCATCCACAAAATATCTAAGTTCCAGCCCACCTTGAATTCTGTTGACTCTTCTCTACTGCCAACTTGCGTTAGTAGTTCAGATTCTTGTAGAGATCTTTAGTATACAAAACCCCTATATATTCAATTGAATTGCCTGGCCTTCTGATTTCCTGCGCTTGACAAACTTCTCTGTAAAAGAAGAATTAAAAAGAATGTAAAGCTAGGAGCTCCCTAGCTTAGAAAAATGATAACTATATAGAGAAAATGATCTGATTGTAGAGAATTATACCTAATGTGAACAAAGGTTTTCTCTTTTTCTTGAAACACTAGAATATAGACCATTATTGGCACAATAAATTGTAGTCACAGAATTTTAATTACATACAATATATTTTAGTTATTGTCTGAGTGAGAGTCTGACTCTCTGACTTTATTATACAGCTTCATATAGATCTTTGCAGGCTGTTCGTTATTTATTTACTGAAATAGCCTAACAACTCCAATTTTCCTCCCTGTTCCCAATTTGCTCTTTTCTCTGTAAAGGAGACCCAAGACAAGGATTTATTAATAGGATGCTTTTTTGTCCCACCATAATAAACTCTGGGTTTTGCTAGGGATCCCTCCTGTGGAAAAGTTTAAACTTTTCCATTGCAGGAGTAACTTCTGTTTGAATAGATCCTCTTGGTCCCAACTTAGGCTACAAGGTAAAATCCAAAGCTAGCCCCTTCAAAATAAACATTCTAGAAATACCAGATGTATTGTTGTTTGTTAATATGGATGGGCTTTGAGATCCATTTGCACTTCTATCTAAGTTATGCTTGAGGCAGACACCTTTATCTCTCCAACTGTAGGAATTGTACGGTGGGCCCTGTGAGGGCAGCCTACCTCCTGGCTTTATCGTACAGCTTCATATAGACTTTTGGAGCTTGTCTAACTTGTTATGACCGGCATAACCTGGCAAATAAATGGCATGTTGCATTGCACTGTAAGTGATGACAGTTTCCACTATTGTTCTCTAATAGATGTTCAGTGGAGTGACATACAACCACAATCAAGAATTATCATTAGGCCTTAATATGTGTTGGGAAGATTTCCAGACACTTCACCTGATATAATTATTTTATGTGCAATGTTTTATGGTCTATTATGATATATAAAACCTTTCCTTGTGTGATTCATGTCTCAATATGCTGTATGTACCTTCTAAGAGCCAGGGTGGCACAGTGGTTAGAATTGCAGGCTAACTCTGCCCATAGCTAGGAGTTCGATCCTGACTGGCTCAAGGTTGACTCAGCCTTCCATCCTTCCAAGGTCAGTAAAACGAGGACCCAGATTGTTGGGGGGCAATATGCTGGCTCTGTAAACTATGGAGCGGTATATAAGTCTAAGTGCTAGTGCTAGGACTAATTGGTGGGAGGATCCAACCGTGTGTTGGTACTGAAAATAATTTCTGGAGAGATTTTGGTTTTTATAGGATGACATGAGCATACTTGGGACAAATCTGTGTTAAAATATGGTGGGAATACTGCATGTGGAATGGTTATTACCAAGACTGATAGCTTACTATAGTCCTTCTCTCTTTTACTAACATTTATTTGGTCAAAGCCTTGATTGATCAAGGCTATGATGGATGGCAAAGGTAATATCTTTGGGCCTATTTGGTAAGGATAACACAATATACAGTAGAAGACTGTGATCTGGAATGTACGAAAAATAAATAATAAAGAGCGTGCAATGACATAATGGAAAATGAATGAAGAGGGTTTGACTATATGGAATGGAAGTGATGAATGCCTGAAGGTAGATGAAGGTATAGGATGAATTATAAATGTATAAAATGTGTGTCAGAAAGTATCAATTTGTGTCATCTACTGTAGATTTTTGTGGGTTCATTTAAAGGTGTAGATTGATGCACTCCAGTGAATTGTAAGAATAGAAGAACGAGGGGAGAGTTTTGAGAAAAGCTGTACAACGCTCTGAATGAATGCAATCCACATGGGTGGAGTTCAATAAGACAATATCTAAAAATGATTTGGCCAGATTTGCTGGCACAGTTTGGTTAAAAGCTATACTGATTTTTCTTCTGTCACTTGCCATATTTCTGTAGATACTTTATGAATTCTTGCAGCCGTATAGCTTGGTAGTGACTGGGATGTTGATATAACTTCATCTTCTAGACATTCGTATCTGAATATAGAAATTTTTGACATTTATATTTTAATGCTTTTTTTAAAACGAAGGTGAAATGCTATTATATACAGTATTACAAGTCCATGTACAGGTGAAACTCAAAAAATTAGAATATCGTGCAAAAGTTCATTTATTTCAGTAATGCAACTTAAAAGGGGAAACTAATATATGAGATAGACTCATTACATGCAAAGCAAGATAGTTCAAGCCGTGATTTGTCATAATTGTGATGATTATGGCTTACAGCTCATGAAAACCCCAAATCCACAATCTCGGAAAATTAGAATATTATGAAAAGGTGCAATATTCTAGGCTCAAAGTGTCCCACTCTAATCAGCTAATTAAGCCATAACACCTGCAAAGGGTTCCTGAGCCTTTAAATGTCTGGTTCGGTAGGAATCACAATCATGGGGAAGACTGCTGACCTGACAGTTGTGCAGAAAACCATCATTGACACCCTCCATAAGGAGGGAAAGCCTCAAAAGGTAATTGCAAAAGAAGTTGGATGTTCCCAAAGTGCTGTATCAAAGCACATTAATAGAAAGTTATGTGGAAGGGAAAAGTGTGGAAGAAAAAGGTGCACAAGCAGCAGGGATGACCACAGCCTGGAGAGGATTGTCAGGAAAAGGCCATTCAAAAGTCTTGGGGACTTTCACAAGGAGTGGACTGAGGCTGGAGTCAGTGCATCAAGAGCCACCACACACAGATGGATCCTGGACATGGGCTTTGCAGTGTATGCTCTTAAAGCATACACGGAATGTCAGCACAGCAGGGGGCTGGACAGCTCCAGGCTATAACCGCTTTTGGTGGGAAAGCCTTAATACAGCAAGTCTTTGACAGCCCCAGGGCATGGTCAGCTCTGGCGGGAAGCCAGGGTTTAATTCCATTGGCCACCTGCACTGGCAGGAAGCCCAGGTTTGAATCTATTGGTCGCGATTCACCTGGGCAGGTATAAAGAGACGCCAGGGAACCCCTTTGCCCCAGCTTCATTCCTGATCCAATAAAGAAGTTACTACCCAGCTCCAGTGTCCATCTCTCTGTGTGACCACGCGACTTTGCAGGCTTCAAATGTCGTATTCCTCTTGTCAAGCCGCTCCTGAACAACAAACAACGTCAGAAGCGTCTTACCTGGGCTAAAGAAAAACAGACCTGGTCTGTTGCTCAGTGGTCCAAAGTCCTCTTTTCTGATGAGAGCAACTTTTGCATCTCATTTGGAAACCAAGGACCCAGAGTCTGGAGGAAGAATGGAGAAGCACACACTGAAAGATGCTTGAAGTCCAGTGTGAAGTTTCCACAGTCTGTGTTGATTTGGGGAGCCATGTCATCTGCTGGTATTGGTCCACTGTGCTTCATTAAGTCCAGGGTCAACACAGCCGTCTACCAGGAGATTTTGGAGCACTTCATGCTTCCTTCCACAGACAAGCTTTATGGGGATGCTGACTTCATTTTCCAGCAGGACTTGGCACCTGCCCACACTGCCAAAAGCACCAAAACCTGATTCAATGACCGTGGGATTACTGTGCTTGATTGGCCAGCAAACTTGCCTGACCTGAACCCCATAGAGAATCTATGGGGCATTGCCAAGAGAAAGAAGAGAGACATGAGACCGAACAATGCAGAAGAGCTGAAGGCTGCTATTGAAGCATCCTGGTCTTCCATAACACCTCAGCAGTGCCACAGGCTGATAGCTTCCATGCCATGCCACATTGAGGCAGTAATTGCTGCAAAAGGGGCCCAAACCAAGTACTGAGTACATATGCATGCTTATACTTTTCAGAGGTCCGATATTGTTCTATGTACACTCCTTGTTTTATTGATTGCATGTAATATTCTAATTTTCTGAGATTGTGGATTTGGGGTTTTCATGAGCTGTAAGCCATAATCATCACAATTATGACAAATCACAGCTTGAACTATCTTGCTTTGTATGTAATGAGTCTATCTCATATATTAGTTTCTCCTTTTAAGTTGCATTACTGAAATAAATGAAGTTTTGCACGATATTCTAATTTTTTGAGTTTCACCTGTATGATATGCCATACATTAAATAAATTCATCTTCTAGTACTAAAGGTTCTTATAAATAGAGAGATGTCTGGCATGAAAGATCAGGTGGCAATGAATCAGTTTAATTGGACTTTCATGTGGGCACCTGATGTTTTGTGCCTGAGATTAATATTCTCAATTAACACTTTGCATTTGCTAGGAGTTAGATAAGGATCAACAGAATTCAAGGGGCAGGGGGAGGACTCAGCTCACTTGAGACTACATAGAGAGTCTATCTAGGCCAGGGGTAGGCAACCTTGGCTCTTTTATGACTCGTGGACTTCAACTCCCAGAATTCCTGAGTCAGCATAGCTGACGAGTCATAAAAGAGCCAAGGTTGCCTACCCCTGATCTAGGCTGATCCTTATTTTAATGCCACCCTCAGGTTCTGCTGCTCCTTCCCCTACAAGAATAACTTTTACTGTATCTTGGATGCCGAGTAGATTCTGTACAGAATTTCAACTCCTTTCATCCTTCCATTTTTGTTTGATCTTCTTAGAATAAATTGCTTTTGCATAATAATTCAGGGTTGGAAACTTTTTTTTCTGAGTTCATGAATCTTTTTGAAGAATTCCTTTGTTTTTCCAAATCTCTTTCCATCTTCAATATTTTTACAGATGTTGTTGCGATGCTGCTTCTTGTCTCTTCTCTCAGAAATTCTTTGTGAATTTTCTTCCTGAGATCTTTGTCTTTCTTGACTTTGATTTCTCTTCTTTTCTCTTCTCTTCTTGGCAATATCTGCCATTTCTTCTGACATCCAATTTGGTTTCTTCTATTTCTTGTTCTTTGGCATATTTATTTATCATATTTATCTGTAACAATTTTGATTTTATTCCACAGTTCTTTTGATTCACTAGCAGAGAGACTGTGGGCTGTAAAATTGCAAGTTGTGTTCATGAGATATTCTGCTTAATGACCTGCTCTGATTTGCTGAAAGATAGAAGCAGAAATGATGTCAAACATCTGGTCATATGGTCATGTGATTTTTCGCTTAGCAACTGCAGGACTTAGCGATGGAGTTGCTGGTCCCAATTGTTTATAAATGAAGAGTATCTGTATGAGACTTATACAGCTCCTCATCAGAAAAGACAAAACTCTGGGTGACTCACAGAAGTGGTACCAAACGAAAACTTCATAAATGTAGTAAAACCAGAAAGCAATAAAAAATTTTGCTCTTGAATTGGTCATTGAGAAATTGACTCACGTGAGAAAGTTTATTGTACTTTTGCTGATCCTGAAAAAGATAAAATGAATAGACTTGGATAATGGAATGGTTTTGTGTAAATATAGAGTTGAAAACTGGCTGTTGAAATTGATAAGGATGGCATACAGTAAAAATAAAGCTTGGACAGAAATAAATAGAATGCTTAATGAATTGTTTGATATTGAACATTGTGCGCCCTGCGCAATGTGTAATGTGTGTGGTGTTTGTTTAATTGATAAATGGATGGATAAATGGGTAAGGAATGCTTGTGGTGATATTAAAGGTAGGTTGGTTAGGCAGATAACTGTATATGTACTTTTGTATGCATATATTGCTGAACTTTTGGCTGAGAATGAATGCAGAAAATGTTAGATCATATGAAGCAAGAATGAATAAAAAAATAGTATATTAAAGCCCAAGCTTGCTGTAGTTGACAGGAAAATGTACTGCATAACTGCAAATTTGCACAAAATTAGAGCAAGCAGATGACACGTGTAATTTGTTTCAGAGCTTCAACTAAAGCACAACAAAGCCAGCACTCAAGAGCCATCAGGAGAAGAAGGATGGGCATCAGTCTGCAGAAATTTGTCAAAATGACTAAATATGCCTTGTGACGTCATAAGGCAAGCTCTGCTTGCATGTAAAATCACAGTGCAGATGCAAAAGGCGTGGAGTTTATGTTGCAACATTATAAACATATTTCTTCATTCCTCCCCGCCACCCCACCTCCCCTGCCCTTAATATCCTTTATGGACACCCATTGAAAGAGTGAAGTACTAAGCTTGGAAAGGTAAGATGCTGTTATTGCAGATACAAGAGTGTACTGATAGAAGAGAATATTTGTAGCTCATGGTTGAACTGTGGAGTCCTTGGTGCTCTCTAAGCTTGGGTGCTTTCTTGCAGATGTTTCATTACTAAGCTAGGTAACATCATCAGTGCACACAAGTGTACTGTACTGTAAAAATAAATAATCTAGCTTGCTGTAAGTAACAGCCCCAGGGCTTAAATCCTAGGGCTTAGTCTATGCTACCTGGTTACCCTATCATCAAAACAAGCAGGCTATCAATTCTAAAGAGCAGGGATGAATGATGTTTCTCTATTAATCCCATATTCACCTTCGAAGCAATCTCAAGGCATATTTCTCTGTTCTATTTTCCTCTTATGTCATCTCTAATGCTCCAGCCTCTATGAGCTAGAAAGCTTTGATTTGCTATTGGCTAACCACAGTAGGTCATTGATAAATGGACTGAATTTCCTACATGAAGGACTCTTGGCAAGGGATGGGCTACACCTCATGAAAACTGGCAAAACTGTACTAGGCCCAACTCATCAGAAGGGCTTTAAACTAAAACTGAGGGGTGAGGGTGACCAATCTCTAGAATCTCTAGTACCCAAAACCAATCACAAACCCCAAGAAAACAAATCAAACAATGAGGTAGGCGGTGATGAGAAAAAAAAAGAAAAACTCAAACAACAATCAGGAGATACATGAAACACACCCATGGACAGGCATAAAAGTCTTAAATGCTTATATACAAATGCTCAAAGCTTGGGGAACAAACAGAATGAACTAGAAGCAATAATACATGAGGAAGGGCATGACATAGTTTGCATAACAGAAACCTGGTGGGACGAAACCCATTAATGGAATGGACTGATGGATGGATACAAATTGTTCAAAAGAAAGAGGTCTAAAAAAAGAGGAGGGGGAGTTGCACTATATGCAAGAGAACACTACATATCTATAGAAATGCACATGATCAAAGATAAAATCTCTCCAGAATGTATATGGGTCAATATAAAAGAGAAAAAAATGACATTACCATAGGTGTATGTTACAGGCCACCCAACCAATGAGAAGAAATAGATGAACTCTTTGCCAACCAGTTAACAAATGCATGTAGGAAGCATACCACAGTAGTAATGGGAGACTTCAACTATCCAGATATCAACTGGGAGACAAACTCTGCAGTTAGCGGGAGATCAAGCAGATTCCTAACCAACCGAGCCAACAACTTTGTCACCCAAAAGGTGGAGGAGGGAACTAGTCGTAAAGATATAATGGACTTAATCCTTACAAATAGAGAAGAAGTGATAGAGGGAATTGAAATTGCCGGAACCTTGGTTGAAAGTGACCACGTCAAACTGGAATTTAATGAAATAATGTAAACACTAGCAATAGAAAATAGTCCAACCAATGTCCTAAACTTCAAAAGAGCCGACTTTAACAAACTTAGAGAGAACCTAGGAAAGATCCCATGGATGAAAATCCTAAAGGGGAAAGCAACCCAAGAAGCATGGAAAACCCTGAAAAATGCGATCACAAAAGCCCAGACCAGCACAATACCACTGAGGGGAAAAAACAAGAAATCCCAAAAAGAAAATAGCATGGCTGCACATAGATCTTTCTAACAAACTGAAAGACAAAAAGGACAAATACAAAAAAATGGAAAGAGGGGCATATAACCAAGGCCAATTATCAACAGACAGCCAGAACATGCAAAGAAGAAATCAGGAAAGCAAAGGCTCAGAATGAACAAAGACTCACAACCGAAATCAAGGAGAATAAAAATGTTTCTTCCAACATATTAACAGCAAGAACAAAGTCAAGGAAATGGTAGGCCCACTAAAGAGAGAAGATGGCAAGGAAATTACAGGCAATAGGGAGAAAGCAGAGCTGCTTAACTCATACTTTGCATCAGTCTTCACACAAAAAGAAACTACAGCCCAACATACCTAAAAAAAAACCACTGCAAAAGACAAACTAGAAACAAAAATTAAAATAAGCAAGAAAATGGTAAGAGAACACCTATCCAACCTTGACGAGTATAAATCACTGGGACCCGACAGACTACATCCTAGAGTTCTGAAAGAGCAGATGTTATCTCAGAACCATGCCACCACATCTTTGATAAATCCTGAAGCACCAAGGAAGTACCTGAGGATTGGAAAAGGGCTGATGATGGTTAAGATACATTTATGGTTAGAGAAGATGATTAAAAAACAAATAGAATTTAAACCAGAATAGTTTCTCTTAGGAATAGTAGGCCCTAACTATGATAAGGAGAGTGGATACTTAATGTTACATGTATTGACAGTAGCGAGAATTATGTATGCCCAATATTGGAAAAATGAAAAGTCACCGATTGAAGAAGTATTAATTAAGAAACTATTGGATAGTGCAGAAATGGATAGATTAACCTTAGAGATTAAAGAGAAAGAGCATTCAGTTTATTACAGAACTTGGAATAAATTTTATCAATGGCTAGATAAACGAGTTAGAGAGAAAGGAATGTGATAAGCAACTTTGAATTTATTTGACTAAGAATGTTATCATACATTGAAAATTTAGTATTGTTTTTGATAATTTGTGATATCTATCAGTGTTATTGTTAGCCTCATTATTTCTATATATATATATTTACCCAGACAACATGCTGTTTGCCAAATATTGAATGTTATTGGGGGAAACCCCAACCCCTACCCTTAACCTTTCGTCTACCCTATTCCAAATCCCCCTTTCCCTTTCTTCCTTTTTAACCCTATAAAAACTAATAAAATTTTTTCCAAAAAAAGAAGAAAAGGGCTGATGTGGTTCCCATCTTCAAGAAAGGGAAAAAGGGACACAGGAAACTACAGACCAATCAGTTTAACATCAATACCTGGGAAGATCCTAGAAAAGATAATCAAAAAAACAGATCTGCGAACAACTAGAAGCAAACAAAGTCATAGGTAGTAGCCAGCATGAGTTTGTTAAAAGCAGATCATGCCAAACCAATCTTATCTCCTTCTTCGATAAAGTGACAAAACTAGTAGACCAGCGAAACGCAGTGGACATAGTATACTTAGATTTCAGTAAGGCATTTGACAAAGTAGACCACAACCTACTTCTTGGTAAGCTAGAAAAAGGTGGAGTAGAGTTGACAACATCACCACCAGATGGATCTGTAGCTGGCTGACAAACCATACTCAACAAGTAGTCTTCAATGGCACTACATCCACATGGAAAGAAGTTAGCAGTGGGGTACCACAAGGTTCTGTCTTAGGCCCAGTACTCTTCAATATCTTCATAAATGACATAGATGAAGGAATTGAAGGGGAACTCATCAAATTTGCATATGACACCAAACTGTCAGGAGTAGCCAATACCCCAGAAGAAAAACTCAGGTTCCAAAAAGATCTTGACAAAGTCGAACAATGGGCCCTATCCAACAAAATGAGTTTCAGTGTGGAGAAAAGCAAAGTCTTAGGCAAGAAAAACCAAAGGCACAAATACAGATTGGGCAAGACCTGGCTTAAATACAGTAACTGTGAGAGGGACCTTGGAGTCCTAGTGGACGATCATTTGACTATGAGCCAGCAGTGTGCAGCAGCAACCAAAAAAACTAATACAATCCTGGGTTGTATAAACAGAGGCATAGAATTAAGATCACACAAAGTACTAGTACCGCTTTACAAAGTCCTAGTAAGACTACACCTGGAATACTGCAGCCAATTTTGGTCACCATATCACAAAAAAAGAGTTTGGAAAAAAATTAGAGAAGAGAACTAAGATGATTAATGGCCTGGAGGCTAAAACATACAAAGAACGGCTGCAGGACTTGAATTTGACTAGTCTAAAGAAAAGAAGAAATATGGGAGACATGATAGCAGTATTCCAGTATCTGAGACAGAGGGGGGCAGGTTGTTCAACAGAGCACCAGAAGGAAGGATGAGAAACAATGGTTGAAAACTGATCAAGGAGAGAAGCAACCTGGAATTAAGGAGAAACTTCCTGACAGTGAGGACAATCAACCAGTGGAACAGCTTACCCCCAGAAATTGTGGGCGTTCCATCACTGGAGATTTTCAAGAAGAGACTAGACAATCACCTGTCTGAGATGGTGTAGGTTTTGCTGGACTAGAAGACCTCCAAGGTCCCTTCCAGCTCTATTCTATTCTATTCTATTCTATTCTATTCTATTCTATTCTATTCTATTCTATTCTATTCTATTCTATTCTATTCTATTCTATTCTATTCTATTCTATTCTATTCTATTCTATTCCATTCCATTCCATTCCATTCCATTCCATTCCATTCCATTCCTATTCTATTCTATTCTATTCTATTCTATTCTATTCTATTCTATTCTATTCTATTCTATTCTATTCACTTTGTAGAGGTACTACTATCTCTTCATCTGTGCCAATGCTTTCAAATGTTTGTCTCCTTTACTAGCACAGCTAACAAGACATGGTGGTTAAGTTCTTCATTTATCATGGAGATAGTTTCTGGTTTGAAATCAAAGAGAAAAAATATGATTTTTCTTTTCCAGAATAGGTCATCAGTCCAAGGCTTTCCTCTTTTTTTTTTCTTATTACTTGAGTTGTAGGAAGCCATGGGATGATGACCTATCCAAAAACTGTTAACAATGGCTGCCTAAACATGTTTTGAACCAAGGGTGAAGGGAAAGTATTAGAAAGAGAGTCAGAGTGCTTCCCTCTTCCAAGGGTATAAGAGAGAAGGAATGGAACATGAGAAGACTTCAGTTTGCCACTCCTTTGGAGTAGTTGTGAACTGGGAGTGTCTTCTATCCCAAATCAGAATCCTGGACTTTTTAAACAAGAAAAACAAAGAGGAAAAAAGTTACCTAGTCAAAGAAAGAATCCTAATTAAAGAAATCCTTCCGCTGAGTTTCTCCGTGCTAATTAAAGATTTTCTGTATGCTAAGCAAAGATGTTAACCACTCTGCTATTTCAGCAATCTGGATTTAAAAAAAAGTAAAGCAATATAAGAGCACAGGCTGGAATCAAGGCATTGCTTAAAAGCTGCTTGTGGCTGCATGTATATGCATGTGCTGACGTGCACAAACGCAAAAGGATATATGTCCAGGAAGACCTGCTCACAAGAAGAGAAACAATTGGCCACTACTTTCTCAAAACAAAAAGGTGGGATGGCACAGCAGCAGAGTAATTTCCAGTGAAAGCCTGCAGTCCAGATAGAACATTTTTCAACTGTTCTCAAAGTGTCTCAGTCTTGATAAGATTTTCTTAAATTGGCCTAAAGGCAAGCTGGCCTGAGCAGAGGAGAGAGACACCTTAAATGGCATGGATATAACTATCTTTTTCTTCTGCTCTTATATGCTAATCAACTTCTTGATGCTTCTTCCGTGGCCTTGGGTGTTTCTGATGAGAGTCCGGTCTGGCTCAGACTCTTTGCTTCAGACTTTATACCTTGGTAAGATATTTATGAAATACAGGAATATGGAGGGAGTAACTGTAAGATATGCAGATGGTGTTAGTTGTGTGTAATATGCTGTAAGGAATGAATGTTTTTCAAAAGAAAAGTGGCTGCGTATAAAAATATGCTTATGTCCACTTTACCGTATGGAAGTGAGAAATGACTACATCAAGAGAAACAGAAAAGTAAGATGAAGGCAGTGGGAAGGGGATACTTAAAAGTGTGTGGTAAAACAAGGGACAGGCTCATAGGTGTGAACTGAAAGATCTACACTGATGTACTTTTGTTGTCCCCAACTAGGAGTGAGACGTGTCTTTTCACACAGTCTCACTTTCCTTATTCATGACTTATCCTGTGTCTTTGGAGATTCTCAGTTGTTCAGGACATGGCTGTCCCAACGGTGCTTGCCATCATCTCATGCTCTCGGGAATACCTTCCTACATTTAAGTGCTTTGATTTGACAACAGATTACATTCAGAGATCACTTCTTGGCCTATCCACATTTGCCACTGAGGTCTGTTACTGGATTACACTCAGAGATTGCCCCTTACTATTTGTTGTGTAGCTGCTAGATTTGCCAATCAACTGTCAACTCTGGAAATATTTCCTCCCAGGTATTCTGCATGTCTTTATAGCACTCAATCATCCATTTCAATCTCTAAAACATGAGCACTTTCTCCATTGGCCTATCAGTCAGTTAAGTAGTATTGGGTGTGCCTTGGGTACTATACATAAATGTTTCTCAACCTTTGTTGGGAAATTCTGGGAGTTGAAGTCCATACTTCTTAAAACTGCCAAAGTTGAGAAATACTGCACAAATTGTCAGTGTTCTGTGCCTTAACAGTGAGCTTGTTTTTTAAATAGAAAGCCTTGTTTTTTCAGCCACTCTGCTGCTGCCTTTCATTAGCTTGTAGGACACTGTACAACTGATTACATTTGGGAATGGCTAAGGATTAGCAAACACAGCCTATGTGAGAAGGATAGACCCACAAGCATATTAGAATTTGGCTAAGTGCCCTTCTTTTCATCACTATCTCCAGTACTGATTGAATTAGCAGGTTCACACAAAACTCTGAATCCTTAACTGAACCTCTAGCTACAACTATGCAAAACATGTTTTTTTCCCTTTTAATATTTGAGTAAATTCTGAACATAATGTTTAAGAATCAGGCTAAGTTGAATTATTTTGCTTTTTACTTGGTTAAATGAGAGATTATAATTAAGGATTAAACCTAAGGCATAATTATGAAATTCAGCATCCTAAAGGGTGTGTGTGGGGAGGGGGGGGCGAGGAGACAATGTGGAAATTTGGTGAAGCTCAAGGATAATTTATTTTAAAACTCAAGATACCTTACAATGCAACATAATCTTCACTTAACAGTTTCTCCTTCTAATTGGTCTACTTACACCAATGTCTTCATATATGGCCAAGCCAGTTTAGAGTCCTGATTCTCTAACCTTCCATGTGTTTGAACCCACGACAAATTAAAATATTCACATAATGAAAGCACTCTGACTATCAGGTTTCAATGACACTCTTCTTGACCTTTTGTCAAGAACATCTGGATTCAAGCTGCATTAATTACCTGCAAGATCTGAAAAGGGATAGGAGGGGAAGAAAGACAAAGAGTTAAAATTATCTGAAGTTTTTCATCATGGGATATCTGGCAAAAACATCCTTTTTGGCCTTTCAGTTTGGTTGAAAAGAGAGAATGAAAGGTAATCAGATTGTAAAACAAGTCCATGAAGGCTGAGTGAATGGTTTGAGAAGGAAAACTGTAAAAGCCAAGGTTGGATTTGAGTTGATTAAATCTTCAAAAAAGAGAAAGGAGAGGAGTTTTTGTTTTTTTAAAAGGCTGTATACATGATTGAAGCAAAGACAGTTTTCAAGGACAAAAGATATGAATGAAGTTCATCCACATAGCAAGGATGGGGAAAAAATATGTTGAATGAAAGACACTGCTTCACAACCTATCTTTTGTGATGCCTTAACAATGAGGCCTACATTGTTGCTGCACTAATTGGATATAGTGATAGTTTCATACAGGATAGTGATTGGCAGATGCCATCTATCTTTCTTCCATCTGACCAGGGTCATCTAGTGGGAAAACCAGCAACTAACTGCTGTCATAGGGCAGCATTCAATTTTTTTTGTTATTTCATAAATATTTTGTCTTACATATGTACTTATAGCAAAAAGGTCTACTGCACAGAGAATCACAGATGTTTTTGAACAGATCTAACTGTGGGAGTAATAACCTTTGCAACTTTTCCATTCTGTTCTTTACATCTTGGGACTTAACCCGTTTGGAGACGAAGATGTTCTAACACACAAGAGGACTGAAGAAATAGCATCCAATATTAAAGTTAACTCCTCCTCAAAAACCAAAGAAATGGATTATGAAAGATAAAAGTGGTTGATCATGCTCTCTAGCTACTGCCCACTATCCCCCCCTATTTCATATGCGAAAGGAATAGAAAGCAAAAAAAAAGTTATGAGGTAAAGTTCTGCCTTCTGTTTAGAAGTGAGAATATTGACTGTCACCTAGACTTGCAGTTGGTTAATATTCCCATCTCCAATCCCCATCCAAAAGGCTGCACAAATGAGGTAAATGAATTGGCTCTCCTCCAGCTATAGTTAAAATGACCAATGAGGCACAGAGCCCAGCAGCCAGATGGGAGGGTTAGTCTCTCTGCAAAACCACCAGGCCAATTGGCACCCAGCTGATGGTATGATGCTCTTGTCTAGGCCAGCTTCAGTCTACTTCAGTGGTAGGTTGGCAAGAATGATACAAGGCTCCATTGTGAGAGCATGCCCTTGAGAAATGGGGATGACAATATTTCATTTTAAAAATGTTCTACTTTTAATTTCTTTGGCTATTTTTTCCTTCTTTTCTGTAGTTTCCATAACATCGCTTACCCCAAAAGAAAATAGCAAGATGAGTGAATAAATATTTATGTATAAATATTACAACACAATTATGAGATTACTTCTGTATAATCTTGATAGCTTAATTACATTAGGTTTGGTCTGATTTCAGTGAGATTAATGTTCCAGTAAGTAAATATACCTGACGTTATTGCTTAAAATAAGAAAACGCTACATGTGTACAGTCATTGCCCAAAGATGGTATTTGCCCTAGGTGTTCTGTGTCAAGGCTGCTGATCCACACATAGATATTCAAAGCTGACAGATTTACTATAGTTTAAGCCAGACAACAGCAGATATGTTGTGAGTCACATGCTTAGCAAGAAAGCTTGCCAGAAGTGAACCAAATACAGTCCAAGAAACAAAAATATAGTCCAAATATGTTGCAAGAGTGGCAGGATGCAAATTGATTAGTCAGCTGGTCCGGTGGTCAAGAATTGTGAACAAGGTGCAAGAGCTAAGATGTCAAATGGTTGTCTCTGGCAAAGACTGCAAGCAAAAGGGCTAACTAATTCTTGGTAGCCAGCTGGCTGCAATTGCACATGGCTCGTCTTTTACCTATGAGAAGTCTCACTGAGGAAGTTTGCTCTGCTTGCCTCTGGATTTGCCTAGACTTGGGGCTTGAGTGTTGTTGTACTGTATCTCTTCATCTAACTGCTCCAGCTGAACATGGGATGCCTGTGGCTGATCAGCCTACACTGAATCCTGCTTTCCTGATTCCTGAGGTTGACCATCCTGAAGCACAGGCTCAGCTGGAGCAGCATTGTCAGATTCCAGGTCAGGGTCAGACTCTGAACCCTGGCTTACAACACTAGATTTGAAACAGTTATTGGATGAGCTGTGGTTTTCGGGTAGAAAAATGGTAAGGAGAAGGGGAAAGGGTTTCCTGTTCCTCTTCCTAACTTACTCATCCGTCTCTGTTATTTTGTTCTTTCATCTGCATTTTTTTTAAAACAAGGAGGAGTGAGCATCTTAGGAATGAGTGAATTGTGCATTTAAAAACATCTCTGTCTAGTTTGCACATACTCTGCCTGGATCCTGAACTTTCTGCAGCTTTGTGCAATCTACAGGTCGACCTTGGGTTGTGATGGCAATTGGGACTGTAATTTCCCAAGTTGCAAAGCATGGTGTTATGTTACTGCATCACATAGTGATGGCAATCTCTGTAGTTCCCATTGCTTTTTTGAGCAAGAATGTGGGTCATTAAGCAAAGACTGGTGAAAAAGATGCAGAAATACAGGCAAGTGTGGCTGTGGTTGAGTGCTACGAGCAGGGGGTACCACAGAGGAGTACACTACCAAGTGCAGATGTTGGGTGCCACAGAAGACAGGCAGGTGGATGGGCACCATGGGCAGGCACTGTGGAGGATGGGTAGGCAGGCAGGTGAAAAAGTGGCATTGGAAAGGATTAGAAGTGATTTGGGTGATGATTTGTGATCTCCTGCCAAAATCCCAAATGATTTTGCCTGCAAGGAAGGTCACAAATGGTGATCACATGACTGCGGAATAATGCACCTGTTGTAATTGCAAGCTGGTTGCCAAGTGCCTGAATCATGATCACATGATCATGGGGATGCAGTGACGGACGGAGCTTCAAGAACTGGGCCTAAGCCCCTTTGCTCAATGTCATTGTAAGTTTAAATGCTAGCTGAAAGAGTGGTCATAACAGGAGGACTACCTGTATTTCTTCTTCCACTGGTTTGAAAAGGCCTTGGGAGGAGGGCTTAGCTAAAAGTACTCTAGCTTTGTCAACATACTTGGCTACTATCTCTTATCCAACCTAATTCACGTAACTTATTGAGCATCTGCACCTGGTCGGTTGGTTGATTTTGCCAAATATTTCGCCACAGCAAAGCCCGTGCGTAGCTTTGTGGATTCAAAGACAGTGAACACACAAGTGAAGGAGATGCTGAATGGGTTGATTGAATGCAGCAAAGCAGAAGAATAACAATCTTATTAGCAAGGTAAAATTCCCACACAAACGGTCACAGACAGGGCACTGAAATTCAGTAGAGAAGGCAAAATCTAAAACATAATCTCACTTTTTTCTGCTGTTGGAAATTTTAGCCTTTCCAAAGTAACATTCCCCTGGATTTGTTTTGGCCAATGTGTAAAGTGAGATGGGTGGCATATAAATTTAATAAAGAAATAAATAAAATCCCAAGGGAAGAACAGACGAAAATGGTGTATGCCATTTAGAATTCCTCACCATTACAATAATTTTCTGCAATGGCACCAAATCATTGCCACTAGATTGAAATTTAGGTAAGGGAATTTTCTGCTTATACGTGTATATTTTCTTGTTGAGTGTTTATACCTCAGGTCACTACAGGTAGTCCTTGACTTACAACCATAACTGAACCCAACATTTCCATTGCTAAGAGAGACAGTTGTTAAATGATCCCCCCCATTTTACAACCTTTCTTGTCACAGTTAAGTGAATTGCTGCATTTGTTAAGTTGGTAACTTGGTTGTAAAGTGAATCTGGCTTCCCCATTGACTTTGCTTGTCAGAATGTTGCAAAAGATGATCACATGACCCCAGGGCACTGCAACCGTCATAAATGAGCCAGTTGGCAAGTGTCCAAATTTTGATCATGTCACCATGGGGATACTGCAACAATTGTAAGTGTGAAAAACAATCACAAATCACTTTTTTCAGTGTTGTTGTAACTTCAAATAGTCACTAAATGAATGGTTGTAAGTCAAGGGCTGCCTGTAACAGGATCCAATCACATTACGTGAGCTGCTGCTATGATACACCTAACTCTGAGCTTTCTAAGGACAACTGTCGCCATGTTGCTCAAAGCACGTTGGACTAGGAAAGTCTACACTTAGCTTTCCTTGGGATTCAGTGCGACTCATGATAGCTAGGTCAATAGATCTTCAATCATCACTTGAACATTCATCCCACCAGGCCTCTGTCACAAGCAATCATTCAGCATTCATAATTACCATTAAGCATTGAGGCGTAGTTTGACCAAGACAGGTTATATAATTTGATTGTGTAAGAGTCAAGAGAAGCGAGAGAGATTATCACATGTTCTTCCTGGAGGCTAGTTTCATCCTGTAACTTTAAATACATTGACATGAAATAAGACACCTCAAGCACACAGATGACCCATTGGACCACCTATGAATTTACAGGAATCCTCATCAAACCTGCCAGAAGGTACCTTCTCTGAGCCTGGGGGAAGGCAAAGGCATATCAGAGGGAAAATGAGTGACAGAACACTTCTCAAACAAAATATAATCCATTAGCTTTGGAAGCGGGTTTATTAGGTGACAGAGACAGATGTTTTTGACCAGCATTCTCAAAGCAGTCACCTTTTGATGTGTGGAACTGTTACTTCCCAAATTCCTGGGTAACATTAATTTAGCCTTGTTGCCTAGAACAGGGGTCCTGAATACCCAGTCCGTGGACAGGCCACAGCATGCCAGAAACCAAGCCGTGGAAACAAGCAAAGTCCCATCTGCAGGATGCCGGCAACATGCGAAACCACACCCCCACCGGTCCACGGAAAAACCTCTCTCCACAGAACCAGTCTCTGGTGCCTAAAAGGTTGGGGGCTGCTGGCCTAGAAAGTCTAAAGTTGCAATCTCAAGGCATCTGCAAGCCATTGTGCTCAAATCTCATGGATTTCCCCCCCCAAAAAATGAGAACAGCCATCCATAAAGCATATATTAAAATACAGTTTCAAAATTCACAGGTGACAGTTTAGGTTTTTTTTTTATTTCAGAAACTGGAGAGATGAGGACTAGAAGCCTGGATATTCATAGTTCAAATTCCACTTCATTGTCAACTGATTGCCATAGGCTGGCTATTATATCTCTGACTTACTTCCTTGTCTGCAATATGAACTGCTTATTGCTTATTGAGCAAACTGACATCATGAAGTTACATATACAAGAACTATGCTAATTTTAAATATGAAAATGTTAAGGTAAACACACTCTAGAAAGTACCCTTCAATTCATCTGCGGAAAAAAAGCAATGCAAAATTTGTTCATTAAATAATCTTGTTTGCTTACCATTGTTTGGGAATGGTTTAATGATTCCTTCATTTCCCAGAACATTCTTAATATTTAAAGTAGATAGTCATAGTTACTGACAATCAATTGATTTTTGTTAAAAAGAAGTACTTGTTTTTAGTCTGAATCTTCTGACTCTGGCATTAATACCAAGCGGAAGTACATTAATTGCATGGCTTAAATTTTGATAGCCTAGAGGCTGTGGCATAATTGGCAAACTTTAATTCTAGGTAGGGAAAATTACCAGAGAGATGACAACACTTCTAAAAGGGACTAGAGATTCTTGGAAAGAAGAAAATTTACCTTCCCACTCCCCGCTGGGTTTTTCTTTTTAAAGTACAAGATTGGAAAGTCACATGACATTTGGTCACTCTTGAGAAATGCTTTTCAAACTTTTAAAAAAGAAATAAAAATAGGTATGAGGTGAAGAAGATTGTACAGCAGGGGTGTCAAACTCAATTTCATTGAGGGCCGCATCAGCACTGCGGTTGCCCTCAGGGGGCTGGGTGGGTATGGCCAGGGTGGGCGTGGCCTACTGGGTGGGCGTGGCTAGAGTGCGTATGGCCACGCCCACCCAGGGCGTAGCCAGCTCTACATCGTTCGCATGAAGGGTGCCTATGGGGGCCTGGGCAGGAGTGGGACAGATCTGAGGGTCTCTGGCAGAAGGAGGGTCTCTGGGCCAGGGCCAAGGCAGTGGGAGCCGTTCCCTCACTGTTTCCAGGATGGCTTCACGGTCCACATGAAACCACTTCACGGGCCGGATCCGGCCCCCGGGCCTTGTGTTTGACATGTCTGTTGTACAGGGAGAACTAGATGGCCTCCAGCTAATGACATCATATGTCACTTTTTCAGCTTTTCAGAAAACTATTGCACACTCTGTTCATGTTTATCCTGTTGGGGAACTGAAGAGCTTAGATAGACAGAGCAAGCCAGGTGTATTTTTTGCATTTTACTATTCATTTTATCTTTTATTTTAATTTTGCACACATGCAGTTTTATGTTTCAAGATAGAAATGTATAATGCAAGTTGTTCAAACAAACAAACAAAAAATAACAACAAAGGAGAATATTTGTAGCTCTGGATTGAAATGAGGTGTCCATGGTGCTTTCTGAGCTTGGTTGTTTTCTTGCAGAAGTTTCATTATCCAAACTAAGTTAACATCTTCAGTGCTAGTAAGGAGCGAGGTTTCTTCTCAGTTTATATTCTACATTAGTGGCTTGCCCTGTCAGTGTTGTTGGGGATGGTCTTAGAAGTTCTTTGATTGGGCTGTTAGCTGTTGGCTTGTTTGGCAGTTTCTTAATGGCTATTGTTTACTTGATTGTTGGTCTGATGTTAACCATGGAGTTAATCTATGCTCAACTGGATGCCAATTGCTGGTGGCTGATCTTTTTATTCCTTTTGACCTGATTGTCTCTTTTGCATAGTAGTAAATATTGTTTATGTCTACGTGTCTATTGATGGCTAATTTATCAGAGTCCCATGTAAATGTATATTTACATTTAAATATAAGAATGTTCTGGGAAATGAAGGAATCATTAATTCCCTGGTGCTTTTGTACTTGGCTTGGTCTAGGATGGTCATAGCATTCCAGTTGAAACTATGGTTAAGTCTGTCCATATGTTGTGAAATTAAAGAGTTTTTAATCATGGTTTCATTTGATGTCACAGCCCTGTTCACATCCATATATCCAGAATTGGCCAAAGAATCTATGACCACATTGCTCCACAGCACACCTGACTTAACCAAATACATGAAGATTGAAACATCCAAGATTATGGATCTCATAAACCATTGTCTGCCCACATATTTCCAATTTGAGGGACAAACTTATGAACAGTTTAAAGGCACACCTATGGGATTATCACTTTCAGGTCTTATAGTGGAGATCATTATTCAATGTCTAGAAACCACAGCACTTCCACAAATACAAACCAAAATATGGATCAGATATGTAGATGACACCTTCGCCATAATAAAAAGGACCAGTTAGAGAACACTCACAGAACTATCAGCAACATCTCTGAAGCAATCCACTTTACTGGAGAAGAAGAAAACAGCAACTCCTTACCCTACCAAGACATCCTGATCAGGAGAGAGCACAGTGGCAAACTAGAAACACAACTGTTCAGAAAAACGACCCACACTAACCAAGTGCTCCATTACCAAAGCAATAACCTAACCTTCCACAAGAGAAGCGTGTAAGAACTTTGTTTAGATGAGCACAAACTCACTGCAGCAACCCTGAACAGCAGAAAAAAGGAAACAGAGCATCTACAAAACATATTCCAACAAAATGGATATCCAAGCAATTTTATCAAAAAGCGCCTGACCACTCAACCCAATACAGCACAATCAACACAAGTCCTAAAAAGAATAATACTGCTAGACATCAAGAACATCTCAAGAACAGATTACTACAACCACATGGAATCAGTGCAGCACAGAAGCCAACTAAAGCCCTTCAAAACATCCTAAGTAAACTAAAAGACCCAGCAGCCCCAGATAAAAATGCAGGAGTGATCTACAACATACAGTGTAATGACTGCAACAACCATACATAGGACAAGCAGGCAGAAGGCTGGCAGAAGGCATCCATGAACACCAACTAGCAGTCAGAAGACATGAAAACTCTCTAATTTCACAACATATGGACAGACTTAAAAATAGTTTAAATTGTGACCATCCTGGACCAAACCAAGTCCAAAAATGCTAGGAAATTTCTAGAAGCCTGCCACTCTGAAAATTGGCCATCAATAGACACACAGACATAAGCAATATCTACATACTCTGCAAAAGAGACAATTAACAAGCCAAAAAGGGAACAAAAAGACCCAAACAGCTACCCACCAGCAATCAGCACCCAGATGAGCATATATTAACTCCAAGATTAACATCAGACCAACAATCAAGTAAACAATACCCCAATCAAGAAACTGCTAAACAAGCCAAAAGCAAACAGCCCAACCAAAAAACTTTAAGACCACCCCCACCAACATGGACAGGGCAAGCCACTAGAGCACATCCTACTCCTTACTAGCACTGATGATATTATCTAGTTTGGGTAATGAAACATCTGCAAGAAAACAATGAAGCTCAGACAGCACCAAAAACCCCTTTAAAGAGTATGTGTGTGGGGTATTATTTTTCAGAGGCTTTGTTAAGTTGGGTGCCAGGACCGATCAGGAACAGATGACAGGACAGTGGGTCACGAACACGGCTTTATTTGTGGTTTACACAGATCACTGGATTCTCCACAGCTCAGTGCCCTTTAAATACTTTTGCCAGCCAGCAGGCAGCCAATCCTCTGCCCCGAAGGTCCCGCCAGAATGGCCTGACCAATCAACAGGGGGGGTTGACACCGCCTGCTGTTGCCGGGTGTTACACAGTTGATGCCGGCTGAGCTGTCACTTAACAATTCACAATATATAACACCCCTTCCCCCCCAAGAAAAAACAATAACAATAACAATAACAATATTGCAGGCTCCAGTCTTGCCACCGCAAGTGACCTATGACCTTATGAAATCTTTCAGATACGCTGGGGGTTTGCGTATTCTATTGGAACGTCTTAAAGGCGACTCCGCCCTGACTGGAGAATGGCTAAGTTCTTCCTCTCTTTCCCAGAGCCTGGGATTGGGGTCCATAAGTTGATCCTCCGGGTTCTGTGGTATGGAAAAGGCCTCTAGCCACTCCCTGTTTTGCGTGGTTGGCAAATGCACCACTGGGGGCCCTTCTGGTGTCAAGGTGACTGCAGGCAATGCTGTTGACCGGTTGCCCAAAGCCAGTTCCCCTTTTTGGTTTTCTGGGGCCCACTTCCTCAGCTGATCTATATGCCATCTAACCTGCCGGCCTCCTTCCCCCTCAATAATATATGACAATCGCCCTGTTTTATCAACCACCACTCCTTGTACCCAGACATCCCCAGAGGCGTAATTTCTAGCCCACACAAGGTCTCCCACACCCAGCTCCCTGAACAGTCTTGTGCTGCTCCCCTTCCGCCGCTATACGGTCAGGGTGCAGTCTGTCCAATTTTGTAATGAGGCGTCGGCCCCAACGAACTTCAGCTGGGCTTTTACCGGTGGCTGTTGATGGAGTGGAATGTTGACTTAGTAGAAATTGTGCCAGTCGTTGGTGCCAATCACCGATGACGATGCGTTTCAGGGCGTCCTTAGTTGATCTTACCATTCGTTCAGCAAGGCCGTTAGTCTCCAGGTGGAAGGGAGCGGACGTGATGTGCATAATCGAGTTGGCCCTGATGAAAGCCTGGAAATCAGCAGATTTAAATTGTGGACCATTGTCTGACACAATGACATCTGGCAGGCCATGTGTTGCAAAGAGTCCCCTAAGTACCTGCACTGTTTTGGTAGTGGTCATGCTAGACACAGGAACTACTTCCAACCATTTAGAATAACTGTCAACCACTACCAGAAAAAGCTGACCCTGGAAAGGGCCTGCATAGTCAATGTGGATTCTTGACCATGGTGCACACGTTGGTTCCCATTTATGGACTGGGGTGCACGGTTGCTCAGGTCGGGTTTTCTGACACTGGTAGCAACCTGCAACCTGCCCCTCTATTTCCTTGTCGAGGCCCGGCCACCACACATAGCTGCGGGCCAGAGCTTTCATCCTGACAATACCGGGGTGCCCTTCATGCAAAGCTTCCAGCACCTTAGTTCTTACTTTGTCTGGGACTATGACCCTGCTACCCCATAAGAGACACCCTTTATGGGAAGACAGTTCATTCCTCCTGGCAAAGTATGCCTGGAAGTCCTTCCCTGGGCTCTGTGCTTGCCACCCGGAGGCTACCCATGCTAATACCCTGCTCAAGATTTTATCAACAGCCGTGCTGACTGCTATGTCTTTTGCTTGGAGGGGGCAGTCAGGCAGTTCCTGAATGGCTAGAATGTTACTGGCTGGGTCTGGGTCTGGCTCAGTGATTGACAGAGGCAGCCTGCTTAACGCATCTGCGTGGCCCATCTCCCTCCCAGGTTTATACACCAACTTATAAGAATAGGCAGACAGGAACACAGACCATCGTAAAACCCTGGGAGATAGGATTTGTGGTGTTGCTTTGTTCGATGTGAATAATCCCAACAGGGGCTTGTGATCAGTAAAGATGGTGAATTCCCTACCGTACAGGTAGTCGTGGAATTTTTTAACCCCTGCAACGAGGGCCAACGCCTCCTTATCAATCTGTGCATAGTTTCTCTTGGCTTGTGTAAGTGTCCTGGAGTAAAAAGCAATTGGCTTTTGCTCCCCAGTTGCCTCTAAATGACTGAGTACTGTGCCCACGCCATAAGGTGAGGCATCACAGGCTAGGCATATAGGTTTCCCCTCTATAAAATGAGTAATGGCTGAATTCCTGGAGAGCAACTGCTTGAGGCTTTTGAAACTTTTGTCGTGAATGGTGGACCAATTCCAAGGGGCATTTTTGTCCAGCAATCTATGCAACGGTTCTGCAATGGTTGCTTTGTGGGGTAAAAATGAGTGGTAGAAGTTAATTAATCCCAGGAATGCCTGCAGCTCTGCCCTGTTTTTAGGGGTTGGGGCCATCTTAATAGCTCTTACCTTCGAGTCAGTGGGGTGGATGCCCTGTGCATCTACTTTGAATCCTAAAAACTCAGTTGAGGTTACCCCAATAAAGCACTTTTCTTTTTGTAATTTTAAACCGGCAGTCCGGAATCTGTTTAATACAGCTCGCAACCTGTCAGCTAACACTGACTCCGATTCCCCGGTGATCAGCATGTCATCGAAGTAAGGGCACACTCCAGGGATGCCTTTGAGTGTCTTTTCCATTATTTCCTGGAATATTCCAGGAGCTACAGCAATTCCGAATTGTAAGCGATTCACTCGAAAGGCTCCCCTGTGTGTGACAATAGTTTGAATCTCAGCTGTTTCACGGGTAACCAGAATTTGCTGGTACGCCTGCGCCAAATCGAGCTTCGCAAAGATGGCGCCGGACTGAATTGCAGTGAGGACGTGTTTTACCGAGGGGACCGGGTAAGCATGCGGATTCAAGGCCCGGTTTACCGAGGCCTTATAATCCGCACAAATTCTTATTTGACCGTTCGGTTTGAGGGGGGTGACAATGGGAGTTTCCCATTCCCCCCCTTCCATGGGTTCTAAAATTCCCTGACCAATTAATTTATCCAGTTCGCTCTCAATTTTTTGTTTTAACGCGAACAGGACCCTTCTAGCTTTAAGTCTTATGGGCAGGATTTCGGGATTTAATCTTAAATTTATTGGGGGCCCTGTGTATTTTCCCAACCCCCCCAGAACATATCTGTAAATTCATTACAGACGGCATCGAGGTTTGTCGGCTGGACGTTGTTTACCCCCCCTAGCCAAATGCCTAGCGCTTCGAACCAATCAAGGCCTACCAAATTAGTCCTATTTCCCTCTGTGATCAGTACTTTAAGCTGACCCCGGAATCCCTTATATTTGACTAAAACCCAGGCCTGTCCCCTTAATTTAATTGGGGAGCGTTGGAAATCAGTTAGTCTAATTTTGGTTGGTTCTATGCAAATCCACCCCCTGCTCTTCCTGCAAATTAATGAATAGGTCTCGAATGAGATTAAGGATACGGATGATCCAGAATCCACTTCCATTTGGCAAGGGATTCCTTCCACAAAGATTGAAATTTGGTTTTTGGGTTTGAGCAGGGGGTGGATTGCTGACTGGCATGCCACTTCCAAATTTTCCACAACTGAGTGTGACCAGGTCCCATGGGGCTCAACGGGGTTACTACCTGCAGGTTGTTCATCAATTTCGTTTAAGCTGTCACAGTTCCGGGCTCGACAGACGGCTTGAATGTGGCCGGTTTTCCCGGTTTTCATTAATCGCCTCTTGAGCCATTATTTTGTTGATGACCTCTGACAGGCTCAGGGTTGGCTTCGCGATTATTTTTTGTTGGAGATGATCGTCGCTCAGGCCAAACACGATTCTGTCCCGAATCCAATCTTCCAGGTTGGGGAACCTGCACATTCGAGCGGCTTGTCGAACAGTGGCCACAAAATCGGTTGCCGATTCTCCAGGGAGCTGGTTCCTCTGGATGAATTTTAGCCGCCAGTAAATCTCCGATTTCTTAGGCATGAAATGTTGACTCAATTTGCTGACGAGGTCCGCGTATGGTAGTGAGGTGACAGGATCGGGAATGCATAGCCCGACAGCCACATCGTACACGGCCGGCCCGCTGATACAGAGCAACACCGCTGCCTTCATTCGATCTTCCGCGATTCGATTCACTAGGAGATACCCTTCAACTTGTCCCAGGTGTGATTCCCAGTGTCCCGGGTAGCGGACATCGAACTCGCAGATGTGTCCGATTTGGGTCATTCTGTTCAGGTCTGGCTACTGCTTTAAACGGGAAGGAATCGATTGGGAGAATTTTCTCTTCCCCTCCTTTCCCGTGGCTCGCAAGCGCTTCAGCTCTCGTGACTCAGCTAGTGTTTCAGCTCCTAAAAGCAGTATCCCATCCTCATCACCACTGTTAAGTTGGGTGCCAGGATCGATCAGGAACAGATGACAGGACAGTGGGTCACGAACACGGCTTTATTTGTGGTTTACACAGATTGCTGGATTCTCCACAGCTCAGTGCCCTTTAAATACTTTTGCTGGCCGGCAGGCAGCCAATCCTCAGCCCCGAAGGTCCCGCCAGAATGGCCTGACCAATCAACAGGGGGGTTTGACACCACCTGCTGTTGCCGGGTGTTACACAGCTGATGCCGGCTGAGCTGTCACTTAACAATTCACAATATATAACAGGCTTCTTCTTTGTCTTGCAGGCCTGTCTGGTTTAAAGCTAACCAGCCACAGTAAGAAGAGTCAGAGACCTGGAAATTCCCCCTCAGGAGCAAGTCACTGAATTAATATCCAGAGCATGATCCAGGTTGCCTGGCAGGTCACTAGATCAGAAATAAGTCTACTTGAATTTGGATAGAGCTATTTGCCAATTGGCCTCTATCCCAATTACTGCCAATGACTAACATCTGTAACATTTTCTGCAAGTTGGTTTTGTTTTTTTTCCTCTCCTTTTGGTGGGGCCTATATTAGAAGATCCTCTAAAGACAAGAATATGCTTTTCCAGTTCAATATGCTTTTCTGGTAGGGGCAGGGAGCCACACTTAACTTTTGAGAGGCCTGTTGAACTGGCCCATCAAAAAAGAGGTTCAGTCCAGGACAATTAATACTTATTGACCATATGATTATTGAGTAGGGCTTTAATCATTGTTCCACTCTGTCACCTTTACAAGTTATATTTTTCATTGACTTTGGAGTGATCCCTGAGGCCTTCGCCAAAGGCTTCGAGAAAAGATTATTTGGTACTCTCTGTAGCCTGATGAAGTTACGGGCCTTCAAGGGTTTAGGAAATCCAGAGAATTAACTATAAACAAAGGTCTTGCTCCACAGGAGCTACCACAAACCGGTTCCACAGCAATCCCTCTGGAGCTTCAGGGCAGGTGGTTTTGCTCAAGTGGAATTTCCCACCTCATCCCACTTTGTGGAGCCTGACATTTTCCTCTGCTGCTAAATGTCAAGGCTTAATCATAGTTCCTTGTTCTTATTTATCCCAAGGGTGATTTTGCTGTTCCCCATGCATAGGAATTGTAGATGATGTTTTCAACCTTAGTGATTTTCAGATGCGTGGACTTTAACTCCCAGAATTTCCCAACCAGCACAAGTCCACACATCTTAAAATTGATTTGGGATTCTTGCCAAGCACATGCAGCTGCTGTTTATGAATGGGATTGATGAGGGCAACAGCTGTGTTGAAGGAAAATGGCGCAGTTTTGAAAATGTAATTATGTTGCACATATCTTCAGAAAAGGAAGGCTCTTTGGGCCAATATTTAATCAAAACTGTTTCAGCAAGATGGTAAGAGATGTTGGGTTCTGTTCCTTCTGGTGATTACCAGCAATATGACATAATTCTCTAGTTTTTTTCTCAAAAGATAAGAGCGGTGGCCAACATTTGTTTGCTCAGAATCACTTTATGAACAGACTCATTTTATGAAAGGTTTGGCATTTCAGACAGACACTAGATATAATACATTTGTAACAGGCAGCCCTGAATATCTGGATGCTGCATATTTTTTATAATTAAAAAAATATTAGCAGAGTAAGATGTAGAGGTAAATGAAAAGATTAAAGGATAGTTGATTATAGAAAAAGACAACAATGTGTACATAGAATGAAGGCTACTGCTAAGCTTGTAAGCCGCCCTGAGTCTTCGGAGAAGGGCGGGATATAAATGGAATTAAAATAAAATAAAAAATAAATTAGACCAGTAGGACTTTAATTAGCATTCAAAAGAGTTTTATTCATTGAAGGTGATGACACACAGGAAAAAGACAGGGGTTCTTAGTTTTATTAGGAGAAGAATAGATACACAAATTATTTATACCACAAATTATCTGTACTGTACCCTGTGCTGGCTGGGGAATTCTGAGATTTGAAGTCCATGAGCCTTAAAGTTGCCAAGGTGAGAAACAGTGATCTATCTGGGCCTTAAGTAAGGAGAGACTCAATGTGACTGAAGAAATTTTGTGTGTGTGGGGGGGAAATGATGCTTTCATGAATTATTCATAAATAAAGGATGATATATGAGTGAAAGTATGAAACTAATATTGTCACGTTAGCCAGACAGGACTCTTTCTTAAAGTCACAATTTCAAAATGTTTTGTACTAATTGATCACTTATTAGAGGAGTGAGATGTTTCTTTGGCCTAGGTTTCACAGTGACTTTTTGCTTGATTGAAGGCTGCTGAAAGTGAGGCTGTGAGAGCTGTAATTGGTCTAAAGCACGGCTGTCAAACTCACCGCGTCATGTGATGTGTTGTGACGTATCGTGACTTTTTTTGCATTGCTGGAGCTGGGGTGGGCGTGGCCTCCGCATGATACAACCGGCCCACGGGCCAGCAGTTTGACACCCCTGATCTAAAATCTTTCAGAGGCCTGCAGCAGTATCTGGAGGGCCTTGCCCTTACCCCTGTTCTAACTGCAGTTGTTTATTCTTCTCCTAGTTCACAAATAAATTTATGAATAGATGGTATCAATTTTTTGAACAACAAAGCAAGGCATTGAATGAACTGAACCTAATGTCCTACCATTTTACTTCCTGAGGGCTTCAGGCCATTTTCACCTCAGAGAAGTCCCTTCTGCCATCAAAATTAGGCTGGATGAAAGAAATGGCATTTCTGATAAGTAGTTCATGTTATGTATTTATATGTTAATATAACGTTAAACATTCTTAATGTATAAGAACCAACAGGGCTGAGGTAAAGCCGCGGCAGCTTTTGACAGCTGTCAAAAGCTGCCGGACAGAACTACGCAGGCGCCAACCGACTGACAGCTCTCGGCTGTCAAAATCACCCGGCAACAGTGCACGCGCCACCAGATGACAGCTCCGAGCTGTCAAAACCAGCCGACTCCGATTGGCGGGAGCGAACGGAGCGGGAAACCGGCACAGCCCTGATTGGCCAGACGTTGACAGCTGCTAGTATAAATAAGAGTTCTTCTGTTGTTTGCCTGGTTCCTAATAAAGTTAAGTTTGCTTAACTTTGCTGTCCTGCCTGCTCCTTCAAAGCACTGGCGACGAGGATGGGATGCCTGCTTGCGTAGCTGAAGTCACCGCCTAAGGGGAGAAGAGATTTTTTCCCTTAGCCCGAGCTAGTCACTCGCTGAAGTCACTAACGGGAAACCTAGCTTCCACAACAACGCAAGCAGCACCCACGACCGGACAGCATGACGAACCACGGCCATATTCGCGAGTTCAACACTCGCCACCCAGAATGCTGGGAATCACACCTAGGCCAGGTAGAAGGGTACCTGGTAGTCAAGAAAATAACCGACGATCGGGCTAAAGCAGCCGCCCTCCTCTGGCTCAGCGGCCCTGCCGTTTACGATGCCGCTGTGGGACTTTTTAGTCCAGAACCCATAGCAACAATTTCCTACGCAGAACTCACCGAGGGACTGAGCAAACACTTCATGCCCACGAAGTCAGAGCTGTTCTGGAGAGTGAATTTCGCCCGACGCATACAACTTCCTGACGAGCCCGCTAATGACTTCATAACCCGGGTCAGACATGCTGCACGGCAGTGTCGGTTCCCCAACTTGGAGGACCGGATCTGGGACCAAATCGTCATCGGGCTTAAAGACGAGCGCCTGCGGAGGAAACTGATCACCAAACCCGCTCTAACGCTGGCTGAAGTGGCCATGGAAGTCATCGCCTACGAAGACAGCCACGGCGACAACCCACGTCCCCCTGATAGCGGACCCAGTGGGTCCGTGCACCAGGAGGACGGCACCTTCAGTGGGCCAGAGGACGACGACATCTCTATGGACATCGATGCCGTTCAGCGGCGGTTCGAGAGGCTCAAGTTCCAGCGCAACAACCGAGGGGGCCCTTCCAACAACAACAAGAGCGCTAGCTACCAGCCTAACAGACCTAAATGTGCCAGCTGCGGCGGAAGCCACCCGAGGGCATCGTGCCGGTTCCGCAGTGCCAAATGCCATGGATGCGGAAAAACAGGTCACCTCAAAGCCGTGTGCCGGAGCCGGAGCCGAGAAAACCTACATGAATTGGAGGTGACGTCTGCAGGTACGAACCGACCCACACCCAGGGAAAAACAAAAATTTAAACCCCTAGTACAAAATGTAAGGGAAAAAGCGAGGGAGAATACGGTCCACAGCATCCTTAAGCCCAAAGTCAAGGTGGACGTCCTAATCCACGGAATCCCTTGCAAGATGGAAGTTGACTCAGGGTCCTCCGTCTCTCTCATTTCTTGGCAAACTTACAAGGACATTTGTAGCCGCAGCCGGCAACAACCAGTCTTACGTCCCACTAAACTCCGCCTAGCGGATTTCCAAAAAACGCCCATTAAGCTCAGGGGAAAAGCCTCAGTCCCAACGGAGTTTAGACAATTTAAGGGACCCCTTACTATACTAGTCACCCAAGAAAACAGGACCAGCCTGCTAGGACTGGACTGGTTCGAGGCACTAGGGATAGCACTGACAGGCGTCAACGCCACTCAGCTGTCAAACTTAGACTCCGTCTGCCTTCAATTCGCGGACGTGTTTGACAGCTCGCTTGGGAAATATACAGGACCCCCGGTGTCACTAAAATTGAACCCTAATGTAATGCCCATAAGAATCAAGGCTAGGAGAGTCCCCTTCGCTTTGAGAGAAAAAATAGAAAACGAACTAGATCGGCTAGTTACTTTAGGAGTTTTAGAACCAGTCGAAGGGGCCGAATGGGAAACACCCATAGTGACCCCAATCAAGCCCAATGGCCAAATCAGACTATGCGCTGATTATAAAGCGACCATGAACCGCGCGTTAAACGCCCATGCTTACCCGGTCCCGGCTGTCAAAGACATCCTCGCGGCCATTAAGTCAGGCGCCATTTTCGCTAAATTAGACTTGGCGCAGGCGTACTTACAGCTGCCTGTCACCCCTGACACCGCCCTAGCACAGACAATTGTCACGCACAAGGGAGCATTCAAAATTAACCGCCTTCAATTCGGCATCTCTGCAGCCCCAGGGATCTTTCAAGAAATCATGGAAAAAACACTAAAAGGAATCCCTGGGGTCTGCCCATATTTTGATGACATTCTAATTGCAGGGGAATCTGAAAGGGACTTAGCAAACAAGCTGACAAATGTGCTCCTTAGGTTCAGAACAGCAGGGCTCAAATTAAGGCGAGACAAATGCTCCATAGGGGTACCCTCAGCTGAATTCCTAGGGTTCAAAATTGATGCAAAAGGGATTCATCCCACTGAGTCTAAGATAAAAGCCATCAAAACAGCACCTATCCCAAAGAATAAACAAGAACTGCAAGCCTTTCTGGGGTTAGTTAATTTCTACCATACCTTCCTGCCACACAAAGCCTCAATTGCAGAACCCCTCCATAGACTCCTAGACAAAGGCAAACCCTGGTCTTGGTCCCCACAGCACGACGAAAGTTTCAAACTTCTAAAAAACTTACTGACCAGCAACGCCACGGTGGCACTGTTCAACGAACAGCTACCCCTATGTTTGGCATGCGATGCCCCTCCCTACGGCATAGGAGCGGTCCTAAGCCACTTAACCAGGGAGGGAACCCAAACCCCTATAGCGTTCTATTCCAGAACGCTGTCAAAACCTGAGCGCAATTATGCTCAAATCGATAAAGAGGCTTTAGCCATAGTGGCCAGCGTGAAAAAGTTTCACGACTACCTCTATGGTCGCCAATTTACTATTTTTACGGATCATAAGCCCCTGTTAGGGATTTTCACAGTAAATAAACAAACGCCCCAGATATTATCTCCCCGCATCCTCAGATGGTCCACCTTCTTGTCAGCCTATTCTTTCACATTAGAATACAAACCAGGGAAAAGCATGGGTCACGCAGATGGGCTTAGCAGACTGCCCCTACCAGTGATTGACCCAGACCCCGCACCAGCTGGAAAAATCCTAGCTATATCCGAACTGCCAGAATGCCCATTATCAGTAAAAGATATTTCAGCAGCCACAGCAGCGGACAAACTCCTGGGCAGAGTTTTAGGCTACGTCACTTCAGGGTGGCAAACCACATCCCCAGACCCAGAATTCCAACCTTACTTTCTAAAACAAAAAGAATTATCCTCCCACCAGGGATGCTTATTATGGGGCAGCAGGGTAATAATACCTGAAAAACACAGATTAAAAGTCCTGGAAAGCCTCCATGAAGGTCACCCGGGAACTGTCAAAATGAAAGCTTTGGCCAGAAGCTACGTCTGGTGGCCCGGCCTCGACAAGCAAATAGAAACACATGTGGCTGGGTGTTATCCCTGCCAACTTGTCAGAGCAGGTCAGCCCCAAGCTCCCATACACAGATGGGAAACAACCAAAACGCCATGGTCACGCGTCCATTTAGACTTTGCAGGTCCCTTCCAGGGACAAATGTTCCTAATAGTCGTAGATAGTTATTCTAAGTGGTTAGAGGTGGCCCCAGTCACAAGCACAACCTCTGCAGCCACAATACAAGTTTTAAGGGGGTTATTTGCCACACATGGACTTCCGGATGTATTAGTCTCCGATAACGGCCCCCAATTTACTTCCCACGAATTCCAGAGTTTCACAACGGCGAACTCTATTAGGCACACCACCACGGCTCCATTTCACCCCTCGACGAACGGCTTGGCTGAGGTGATGGTGAAATCAACCAAAGAGGCACTGCGGAAAATCATCACCGGCAACTGGCACCGCAGACTTGCTCAATTCCTATTAGCTCAACACACCACCCCCTGCACGACTACCGGGAAGTCTCCGGCAGAACTCCGCTGGGGCAAACGACTGACTACCAGATTGGACCGTTTACATCCAGACAGAACCCCAGCAGACCCAGAGCTTCCCCTCCAGTACAGGACTCTCAGCACCGGGCAAGCCGTCTGGGCTAGGAACTATGGAAGCGGCAATAAGTGGACACAGGGGGTCATCGTAGAACAGACAGGTCCCCTATCATACATCGTCGACACCGGGAACAACACCCACCTCCGTAGACACATTGACCAGTTACGGCAACGCAGGCCACAAAATATGGGGGAAAGGGGGAACTACGAAATGCGATCAGAACCCCCTCCGCAAACACTGCCACACCAAACCCCCCCCCCGAACAAATGGCACCACAGCAAAACTCCGCACAGAACGACTTCCTCCCACAAAGGAACTCTGAAACGACGGAGCCAAACCCCCTGCCCCCCGAGCCAGATTCCAATACACCTGGGGAAAAGGAACGACCAGTAGAAACACCCCCTCGTCGCTCCGAAAGAATAAAAAGACCCCCCGCCTATTTGGAAGACTTCGAATGGGGAAACCCAAAAAAGAAACAGTTGGGGAAACGTCAACTCAATCAGAGGGAGGGGTAAGGGGTGTTATGTATTTATATGTTAATATAACGTTAAACATTCTTAATGTATAAGAACCAACAGGGCTGAGGTAAAGCCGCGGCAGCTTTTGACAGCTGTCAAAAGCTGCCGGACAGAACTACGCAGGCGCCAACCGACTGACAGCTCTCGGCTGTCAAAATCACCCGGCAACAGTGCACGCGCCACCAGATGACAGCTCCGAGCTGTCAAAACCAGCCGACTCCGATTGGCGGGAGCAAACGGAGCGGGAAACCGGCACAGCCCTGATTGGCCAGACGGTGACAGCTGCTAGTATAAATAAGAGCAATGTTCTTCTGTTGTTTGCCTGGTTCCTAATAAAGTTAAGTTTGCTTAACTTTGCTGTCCTGCCTGCTCCTTCAAAGCAGTTCAGAAGGTCAATCTTTTCACTTTCCTAGTGTGTGCAAGGTAAATCTCTCTACCTCCAGCTGTATATGAGGTCAAAGAAATGCTTAAGCAAGCACAGCTATTCTACCAAATCTCTTTTGGCTCTGAGTGTCAGTAACAAAAAGTCCCTGGAATCAAAAATTAAATTTTGCTGACTTGTCACACATATCTGTTGTTCTTGCAAGGTGATAATATAATATTCTCCTAGGAAAGTTCAAACAAGTCATTCCAAAACTAATATGTTAAGAAGAAAAAATTGATACCTGGGGTTACCTTCTATTTTTGTATGGCACAAGAAGTCCCAAATCAGAGACATACAGGTGAAACTCGAAAAATTAGAATATCGTGCAAAAGTTCATTTATTTCAGTAATGCAACTTAAAAGGGGAAACTAATATATGAGATAGACTCATTACATGCAAAGCAAGATAGTTCAAGCTGTGATTTGTCATATTTGTGATGATTATGGCTTACAGCTCATGAAAACCCCAAATCCACTATCTCAGAAAATTAGAATATTGTGAAAAGGTGCAATATTCTAGGCTCAAAGTGTCCCACTCTAATCAGCTAATTAAGCCATAACACCTGCAAAGGGTTCCTGAGCCTTTAAATGGTCTCTCAGTCTGCTTCAGTAGGAATCACAATCATGGGGAAGACTGCTGACCTGACAGTTGTGCAGAAAACCATCACTGACACCCTCCATAAGGAGGGAAAGCCTCAAAAGGTAATTGCAAAAGAAGTTGGATGTACCCCAAGTGCTGTATCAAAGCACATTAATAGAAAGTTATGTGGAAGGGAAAAGTATGGAAGAAAAAGGTGCACAAGCAGCAGGGATGACCGCAGCCTGGAGAGGATTGTCAGGAAAAGGCCATTCAAAAGTGTTGGGGACTTTCACAAGGAGTGGACTGAGGCTGGAGTCAGTGCATCAAGAGCCACCACACACAGACGGATCCTAGACATGGGCTTCAAATGTCGTATTCCTCTTGTCAAGCCACTCCTGAACAACAAACAACGTCAGAAGCGTCTTACCTGGGCTAAAGAAAAACAGACCTGGTCTGTTGCTCAATGGTCCAAAGTCCTCTTTTCTGATGAGAGCAACTTTTGCATCTCATTTGGAAACCAAGGACCCAGAGTCTGGAGGAAGAATGGAGAGGCACACACTGCAAGATGCTTGAAGTCCAGTGTGAAGTTTCCACAGTCTGTGTTGATTTGGGGAGCCATGTCATCTGCTGGTGTTGGTCCACTGTGCTTCATTAAGTCCAGGGTCAACGCAGCTGTCTACCAGGAGATTTTGGAGCACTTCATGCTTCCTTCCACAGACGAGCTTTATGGGGATGCTGACTTCATTTTCCAGCAGGACCTGGCACCTGCCCACACTGCCAAAAGCACCAAAACCTGGTGTGGGAACGGCCAGAATTTGGTCTCTCAAGAATTTGGTTTTTCACCTTTCAGCCTTTCCGTTCCCCCCTAGTTGGGCCTCTCTGTTAGCTTCAGTGAGAGCACACTCTCCTGGCTGGCGGGGAGCCTGGCATGTGGGCGGTTTGGGAAACGCTATGATAAAGCCTTCACATACATCTTATGGTACCTTGTTTTGTGTGATCTCATAAGCACCTGAGTAATCCAATTATTTCTATGTATCCTATTTTGTGTGAGACTGATGTAACTTTTTGTAATGATGGAGGTGGGCAGTGCTCGGGGGAGTTCTTTTTGGAGACGAGGCTGCCTGGCTGGTTCAGGACAACTCTATCGACCCGGGTCTGAATTCCTTTCCCTTCGTCTGATTTTCTTTTCCCTTCACCTGGTTCAATGACCGTGGGATTACTGTGCTTGATTGGCCAGCAAACTTGCCTGACCTGAACCCCATAGAGAATCTATGGGGCATTGCTAAGAGAAAGATGAGAGACATGAGACCGAACAATGCAGAAGAGCTGAAGGCCGCTATTGAAGCATCCTGGTCTTCCATAACACCTCAGCAGTGCCACAGGCTGATAGCTTCCATGCCATGCCGCATTGAGGCAGTAATTGCTGCAAAAGGGGCCCAAACCAAGTACTGAGTACATATGCGTGCTTATACTTTTCAGAGGTCCGATATTGTTCTATGTACACTCATTTTATTGATTGCATGTAATATTCTAATTTTCTGAGATTGTGGATTTGGGGTTTTCATGAGCTGTAAGCCATAATCATCACAATTATGACAAATCACAGCTTGAACTATCTTGCTTTGCATGTAATGAGTCTATCTCATATATTAGTTTCCCCTTTTAAGTTGCATTACTGAAATAAATGAACTTTTGCACGATATTTTAATTTTTTGAGTTTCACCTGTAGGTAAAAGGGCCCCAAATTCTTCCTCTCTTCACCATCATGGAAATTCAATTTAAAAAGAGAAATAATCATTAGTTGGATTTCAGCTGTGCTGTCATAGCCATCTTGCAGGTTATCGTTTATTCAGATTTCAGTTCTGCAAAGATCAGGTAACTTCAATAAATTTCTCTTTGATCTAACTCTCCAGGCATTGTTGGTCAAAATCTCTACCACCCTCAGCCAAATGGCCAAGATTGAAGAATGTTTAAATAGCTCCATTCTGGGTTCTCACCCCAAGCTTCAATTCTCTTTGCCTTTATACTCTGTCAAGTTCTAAATGTTACCCATTTGTGGTTCAGTTGAGATTCTTTCTTTTCATATCTTACTTTGTGAGGACCAAAACTATACCATTCTTAAAATTTATTTCACAACCTTTGTAATGTCAGAACTCCAGATAACTCACAACAACAGTATCAATAAAAATGAATTTCAGTGTAGTGGTTGGGAGTATTTGAACTAGGGGTGCTCATGTCCTGAATTAACTAGTTTTTATAATCCTCAAATAGTACTGTATAGAGTACTAAGTTAAGTAGGGCAGCTTAAGGATCATGTATAACACCTAAAACATTTATTTGTTCCACCTACAACCACAATTTGGTGTCATAATGGTGTCATTTTGTGACACATTAAATTTTTGATAGTGAGATGGGAGGTGTACAAATTTAATAAACAAACAAATATAAAGTTTTTTTAATGCTTTTAGTTGTGAAACAGAATTAGCATACAAACTATTCCTTAAGTCCCATGCTCAAAATTAGAAGAATTGGGAGTCTCATAGACAATCCAGCTGTGCTATGTTTTGATTGCAGGTCTCTTGTCCCTTTATGTTATTTGCTACTGGAATTTATAAATAGCTTTAGTCAAAAGATTCTAACCATAGTACAAAACCAATGCAGTGATACACTGCATTATACACTAAAATCTAGTGTATCACGAAACAGTTAACTAAAACTGTTTTGTGATATAGTTAACTATAATGCAATAGCAGAGTTGGTTGCCTTCGCAATGTTCAGTACTCCTGGAACACTGAGGTTTTTACAAGCTTCTGGAATGGCAACTACTCTCACCTTCAGCTGACAAGCTGTTCCAGAGGGGAAAAAATGGCTGCTAAGACAGCAAAGTCCACATTCTGAACAGAGATGACCGCTGGTTTAAAAGAGGGGTCAAAGAGGCCATCTACATTAAGACTGAAGAGCCCTCTCTCGACCGAGGGGGAGGGATATGACATCACCTAGCTCCTGTTTACAGCACAGTCCTTTCAGCACTTCCAGGAAGGTTCCACACCTATTTGCACTATTCAGGTCAGCTTGAGGCACAGATAAACCTCCAAGTGGCCTCAACAACTCTCAGAAAGAGTGCTAATGACCAGATAAATGCAAGAAATATAAATCCTTCCATTCTCCACCATTCATTCAGAACTGAAGAAGCTTTTTGGATGAGAAGCAAAATGTCTTCAAGGAAAACAAAGAAAGTCCAGTTTCCTTTTGTAAAAGCACCTTTGGGACAATGGGTGCTTTGAGACAGCTCCCATCTTACCTGTCAGTAGGTGGGAAGTTTCAGCAGGTATTTCCTGTGCCCTCAACTTGGATGGGCACATTGTTCAGCAGCTTTGAAGATACTGAGGTTCTGAATCATATAGATAACATGGTAACCAGAACCTTAAGTTACACTTGAAAATACCCTGATAGTGAGTTCTCAATGCAGTGGTGTTACACGGCCACATTGAAACTGCCAAGAACCTTAAAAGGACATTGCACTTTCCAGATGTCTCCAAGGGTAATTCTGTGAAGAACACGTTACAATCCATACAGGCTATGTGGGAAAATATCTTCACTGCATTATATTTTAGGTAAGGCTATAATCGGTGTACCAGCTGAAGCCAGGCAGAGGCTTTCCAGGCTACAGCTTCCACTTGCTGCTTGAATAGGAGCTATGAGTCTAGGACAGGGGTAGGCAACCTCGGCTCTTTTATGACTCATGGACTTCAACTCCCAGAATTCCTGGCTGGCTCAGGAATTCTGGGAGTTGAAGTCCATGAGTCATAAAAGAGCTGAGGTTGCCTACCCCTGGTCTAGGAGGAACCAATTTGTGAGCCTGTTCTCCATGCCTGAGCCCCAGCCCAGCAGAGAAGATGCCACAGAGAAGATGTTGATTATAGGATGATTTTTGTCTAATACAAGTGGGTCCAGGGCAAGCCTCTACAGCAGGGGTGTCAAACTCAATTTCATTGAGGGCCGCGTCAGCATTGTGGTTGCTCTCAGGGGGCCGGGTGGGCATGGCCTGGGTGGGCGTGGCCTACTGGGTGGGCGTAGCTAGAGTGCATATGGCTTACTGGGTGGGCATGGCCAGCTCTACATCGTTCGCATCAAGGGTGCCTATGGGGGCCTGGGCAGGAGTGGGACAGATCTGAGGGTCTCTGGCAGAAGGAGGGTCTCTGGGCCAGGGCCAAGGCAGTGGGGGCCATTCCCTCACTGTTTCCAGGATGGCTTTGCGGGCCGCATGAAACCACTTCGCGGGCTGGATCTGGCCCCTGAGCCTTGTGTTTGACATGTCTGCTCTACAGCTTTCAAACCTGCTGGCATCCCCCTCTCCTACAAGAAGGCATTGATTCTTGCCTAGATCCTCTTTTCTTGCTCCCTCCCTGGCCATTTTAATCACCAGGAGAGGAAACCTACAGGTGGTAAATTTTAAGAGTACGGAGAATTCTACTCACTTCAGAGACTCAAAAGCCTCCCGGTTAACATACATCAAGAGACATTAATCCCTGCCATCTTACCAGAACCTGTCCACATGGATCAAATGTGAGGAATTTATCTATCATGTGATCAGCTAGGCAATCACACTAATTGGCTCTTCTACTTTTCCCAAAAAGTGAGCGGGTCACTTTAATCGATACTCTTGAATGACAGTCTGCAGATGCAACAAGGGTGGAGAAATAATTTGTCTTCACCGCCCTTATTGCCCCAGAGTAGGTTTGAATTTGATCCTGTATTCACATCCAATCATACTCGCTTCTTGTCTTTTGCCACTGTCGTTCCTGGTGTTTCTTCACCCACCTTGTTTCCTGGAACCTCTCATAGAACCACCCAGGATTAATGGGTGCAGAGACGATATTGCATATTCTAGATGATAGTTAGGAGTACAGAATTGCTCTCTAGCTCATTGAGAAAATTACCAAGTCCTACCTGCAAAACACTGGATTCATATATGCCTGCTGCAGGCCATTTAAATTGGTCTATCTGCTCTTTGAAGGTTACTGGTGGTCCTGCTCAATCTGATGATCAGATTAGAAGAAACTGATTTGTCTATGAAAAGGAATTGATGGAAATGCTCCCTATCAGAGCACGTTGTACCTGCTCCATGGGCAATGTTTGGCCAGCTCTGTAGATTGGTGTCATAGTGCTGGTGGCACAAATTGTTGAGCCACCTCCAACCCTGAAGGGAATGGTTAAAATCATTAAAGACTAACAAAGAGTGAACACCCCTGCAATGAGATCAACTAGCTTGGAAGGGATATGCAGTACAGGTGGGAGGAAAGTACAAGAGTAATCACCCACAACCACAGGCCTCACCCTCACCCTCACTCATACCCAGCTACCTACAAAACTGCTCTCCTGGTAGCTTCCAGGATCTCTGGGGCCGTGACTGATGCACAATCCAAAAACTGCACGGAAAGATCTCAGTGAAAAATTCTCTCTCCTTCTTGTCCAATTAGGTTTCAGTGATCCATGAGGTCTGCCTTCCCACCCACAATTTCATGGAGGATGAGGTTGAATTTATAGTAGACAAAAGAGACAGACCTGGCATTGAAAAGAGCTTACAAAGGTGTGGGAGTAGAGGACTGACACAGGATTTCCCATCTCGCTTTCCCTAGAAGGAGGCAATCCCCACATCTCCAACATACCTCCCCTTTTCCATCATGCATTTACCCCACCACCACCATCCTTATTTTTCCTCCTACAGGCCAATCACAGATTTCAGCCATATCCCTGCATTTGAGAGTCATATTCATTTAATACCCAAATCCGAATCCAATCCAATCCTTCCCTGTCCCAACCTTCTTGCATCTGCATCCACTTTTCTCTTCCTCCTGCTCCCCAATGTACTATCACCTGATCTAGGGACTGTGGGCATGGCAGAGAGAGTGCCACATTCAATTCAAGGAGGGAGCCCTCCTCTCCTGTTTTCTGTCTCTCATTCAGGGTAAGAGTTAATTACATCTTTATTTTCTGTGGCTCTCTCCCAATGTTGTTCATGGCTTCATAAATTTTACTCTGGACAATCTTGGATCAAGCTGGCATTGTTTATCCATTCACATTTGCAAAATACCTTCCATAAACTAGATGGCCAGCTACTCCATCAGGGATACAGGGCCAGTTGCTGCTCATCATCTTCCACTTTTGTTCATTCTAAAACATTACCATATTTTCTCTCTTTTTCTTCCTCTTTTTGCACTGTTGGGACCAGACCTAGTAATAGCTACTCTAGCTTTTGGTATTCTTCTATGTTCTCTCCGTAGTATTGGGTGTGGAAGGGGCAATGGCTTCTGAACTCTTACCCTTTCCCTTAAGTGTATTTCAGCAACATCACTCTTTGAGCCGACATAAGACTATAGGTCATGGTCCATACCTTTTTTTTAAAATGTAGGATGTTAGGGCACTGATTAAACAAACTTCACAATGTAAAACCTGACTCCTTTCCCTTCCTTTTTCTTCCATTGCTCTGAACAAGTTATTTTTCAAGCCCAACTTAGCCTACCAACTTCTTTTCTTTTTCCTATCTTTTTCCTCTTTCTTTCTTCCAAATATAGTTTGCTATAATTCCTATTACTCTACTAATTATTCATTCCCAGTTTCTCAGACCTCATCCTTCATTATTGTCTCTTGCAGTTAGAAAAACAACCAGCTGGAATGAAAAGAAGAAAAGCCAGAGCAACTCTTAACCATAGAATGGTTACTCAGTTTTACAGTAAAGCAAAAGAAAGCAAATTCAAACTTGATGTGCAATGAGTCTCTATACAGCAACTTCCCTGAGTCTGATCCCTTCTAGATGTGTTGGGTTTGTAATTCTGGAAGCTGTAGTCCAATATATATGGAGCTGAGTAATTTTATGAAAATTGTCCATCCTCTTGGGGAATTATTTTATTTATTTATTTATTTTATTAAATTTCTATACCGCCCTTCTCCCAACGGACTCAGGGCGGTGTACAGGGCAATAAAATGCAACATACAAAAGTTAAAAAGAAAATTAAATTAATTGGCCCTAACAATAAATAGTTAAAATAAACTCAAACCCTTAGTCCAGGCCGGCCTGTTCAAACAACCAAGTCTTCAGATCACGGCGGAAAGAGCGAAGATAACAGATATATCTGAATCAAATGAACCCTCCTCAATATATAAATGAATTTTGCACTGGATTCTTTTTAGTTAAGGTAGCTTTGATGACAGCATTCTATGATTCTTTTTCTGTTTCACATATAATTCACAATATTTTTGTAGAGGTCTTGTATTTCAGGGATATGCGGCAAGTCATGAAAAAGAAGGGAATTTTCTGTGCTATTCTTCCTATCAAATTCCTAAAACCTCCATTACACCTACATGCACTTTCCAGTTATCTGCATATTTCTCCCTTACAAAATATGACCTAGTATTATGGCAGAGATCAGTTTATCCTAAGAGACACATGAATATGTTTAATTTATTCCACTAGACCAGTATCTGCAGATCTTCCTTCCTTCCTTCCTTCCTTCCTTCCTTCCTTCCTTCCTTCCTTCCTTCCTTCCTTCCTTCCTTCTTTCCTTGTAAACAAACAAGACCATTTTAAGGCTCTTGAAAGGAGGAGTTGTCCGAAGCATTAGGACACAATAGGGCTAGACTATGTATTAAGTGCCTCTGATGCAACTTTATGGGCTTTAACCCACATAGTCAGAATGATGCTAAGTGAGAGAAGATCTGGGTCAAAACCTGTCCCTGCTATGCAGTTCTATGAGATCTAGAAGTATTTATACATATCACTGGGTCAGGTCAAGCCCTAACCTATTTTAATTCAAGTCATCTAGTACACAAAAGCATACTTTGCTCTTTGAAATACATTTATCAAATAAACTTGCCTTGAGCTAGAAAAGTTGAGGAGTGGAAATATGTAGAGCAGTTAGATATGAGAAATACAATGCAATTTAACACTAAATATCTAAAGATCTGTGCTGCAATTCATCAGTCCTGATCCCTTGGATATCCTTGTGTTATTCAATTAACATATACAAGAGAGTCTGTTGCATTATGCATTTCTATCCAAATCCTACTGCATAAAAACTCAATTGTTGCCATTAGGTACAGACTTCAAAAGGCAATTTGGCTATTTCAGAGATGCAAATCTAAATCCAGAGGCAATCTGATTTCTTTGACTGAGCAGACCAAATACTTGTTTGTGAAGGACATGGTGATTCCATTCACTGACTTGGGTCTCTTCCTTGCCCGAACATTTGCAATGCAAACTTGTCTGACATCCAAATGGCGACTAACATAGGAAAAGCAACCCATACTTGGCTTGAAATTACCTTTTGCGTTACCTTTGAAATATCTGTTTTCTCCAAATTCCAATGTTTGAAGTAAAAAAAAAAGGGCCAGCAAAGACATCAAACAATTATGTGATCATACTTCTCTACTGTTGTTGCCATGCCTCAAATACTAGGGGAAGGTTTGGATTGTGGCAGCAGCCTTTTGTTGTTGTTGTTGTTAAAGTACTAAAACCTTGTCCTGATTAAGCTACTTTTCGATACCTACTCTGCAGTGCACCACATGCTGTGCACAACAAACTACATAAATATACAGTGATGAAAATATTGAAAAGACTTCTCCATGGTATCTTTGGAGGCTGATAAAGTTTGGCCTGGACATGAACGGTGATGCCAAAACACTTGTTTAGTTAGATAAAGCAATCTGCAGAGTTTTACTGCACCAGGCTATAATTGTTTCCCTGTTCCAACGGGAGCGATTAAACTCCATGTAGACAGGCACATGTTGTAGTGGCAATTGTTAAATATTGTGAATATAAAAGCATAATCTAACCTTTCTAGTACATCACCATGCATTTTGCATTTTTTTTTCCTTATGGGGAAAAAAACACAGCAGGTCATGTTGACATTTAATGTTCAAATGATTCTAAAAACTATCGTAGCTATGAAAGCATAATACAGCTATTATTAACAAAGCATTTTTAATCACACATTACTATGTATTTTGCTTTTTTCTTTACCACTCCCTGAATTCAGTTTACATTTAAAGTTCAAATAAAGAAATTCTTGCGAACCTACATATCAGATTTCACTGGGGCTGGTTTGCGTTCATGGCAGATTTTACAAAGAACCTATCACACAATATATTTAACAGTCCTTTTCTCCCACTTGGGGTACAGGTAGTCAACAACTTACAACAATTCATTTAGTGACAGTTTGAAGTTACAACAGCACTGAAAAAAGTGACTTCCGACTGTTTTTCACATGGTCCAGTGATCAAAATTCAGGCACTTGGCAATTGACTCATACTTATGACGGTTGCCATGTCCCAGGGTCATGTGATCGCCTTTTGTGACCTTCTGACAAGCAAACACAATGGGAAAGCCAGATTCATTTAACAACTGTGGCAAGAAAGCTCACCAAACGGGGCAAAACTCACATAACAACTTTCTCACTTAGCAACAGAAATTTTGGGGTTGTAAGTCGAGGACTAACTATGTGGAAAGCGAAGGTTATGTTTGAACCTAAAATACACAACCATATTTTGGACGTTTTCATCAACTTCTCTTCCAGGATCTCAGAGCCTCTCCATATACCCCTTGCTGGTCCTGGATCAGCACTGGATCTGCTTCTTCATATGACGACAGCTTGTTCTGACCAGTGAGTCAGATTGACTCTGGCTTTGTACAGGTTTTTCTAAAACTAGAGCAAAGCTAAGAACTAAAGAGCCTCGTGTTGCGGGTGAAGAAGGAGAATGCAAAACTTGGGTTGAAACTTAACATTAAGAAAACCAAGATCATGGCATCCAGCCCTCTCAATTCCTGACAAATAGATGGGGAAGAAATGGAGGTAGTGACAGATTTTATTTTCCTGGGCTCCAAGATCACTGCAGATGGTGATCTTGGAGCCCAGGTAGAAATTAAAAGACGCTCCTAGGAAAGAAAGCCATGGCAAATTTAGACAGCACACTAAAAAGCAGAGATATCACCCTGCCAACAAAAGTGCGTATAGTCAAGGCTGTGGTCTTCCCAGTTGCAATGTATGGCTGTGAAAGTTGGACCATAAGAAAGACTGAGCACCAAAGAATTGAGGCCTTTGAACTATGGTGCTGGAGAAGACTCCTGCGAGTCCCTTGGACTGCAAGGTGATCAAACCGGTCAGTCCTAGAGGAGATCAACCCTGACTGCTCTTTAGAAGGCCAGATCCTGAAGCTGAAACTCAAATACTTTGGCCACCTAATGAGAAGGAAGGACTCACTGGAGAAGAGCCTAATGCTGGGAAAGATTGAGGGCAATAGAAGAAGGGGACGACAGAGAATGAGGTGGCTGGATGGAGTCACTGAAGCAGTAGGCGTGAGCTTAAATCGACTCCAGAAGGTGGTAGAGGACAGGAAGGCCTGGAGGAATGTTGTCCATAGGGTCGCGATGGGTCGGACATGACTTCGCAGCTAACAACAACAGAGCAAAGCTGGATCTTCTTTTTACAATACTGGTGCTTTGAGGCATTTGGCTTTTGTGTTGGGTTTGCTCTTGCTCCATCATCCCGCCTGGGCCCTGGATGCCAACAAACACTTGCATGGTGATGCTTGCTGTGATTTAACTATGCAAGGGAAGAAAAGCAAGTGATTGCAGCAGCAAACTTCATTTTAATCGCTTTGCTCAAATTCAAACCAGTTGCCACTCTGTGAAAAATGCCTGGCTGGATATTTTTATTTCTTCTTTTCTGCATCTGTAAGGAAACTGCACCAGCCTCATAATTTCTGCTTGTGAAATTCCAGAATTGAATTTGTGAGCCATGATTCGGTCTCCACTCCTAGTTCCTCTTATGCATTCAGAGGTATAGACTGCACTTTGCAACCTGAAGCCTGCTACAGAATTTGAACTGTTTGCAAAAGCTTAGCTATGCTTTACATGGATGGAAACAAAGTAAAAACAATCATCTGGAAGCATCTCCCTTCTTAAAAAAAGAAGAAGTCATGAACAGAATATTATCAAACATTTGAATCAACCAAAAATCTCGTTTTGCTTAATCTATGATCTCACTCCTTAATTTGAGTGGTTAAAAACCAGCCTACACTCCTGAGAAATTAGCAGCTTTGTGAGTCTTTGGGGAAGGTTGTGTTTTAGCCAGCTCATAGTTTGTGGAACAGCAATTAAGATTGTCCTTGGAGTCTTCAGACTTGATGTATGCCGTCTGTAGCATAGTTGCAGCAGCCTTATTGTTGTTCTATAAGAATTCAGGAAGTAAGACTAAAGGACCCATACTTTGCAGGATTTATGAGACATTTTGAAATAGTTTAAAAATAGAACATAGGTGCAGATTGGGTGCGGTATTCACCAAACCTCATAAAGCCCCTTGCTCTTTTTTTTTTCTTTCCCCCTTTTGGAATAAGGAAATTCTGGCCCATATACTGGTACATCAAAGGAAGGAATCCGTAATGCAACAAGATTAAACAAGATAATAATTTATTAAATGCTCTTTCAGGAAATCCAGGCTTAGCTTTTCAAGATCAAGACTGGACAGCTTATCCCTTTATTTCTACATTGTTACCACAAGTTTTATTCATCTCATTAAGATACAATCTTAGAATAAACTTTTGGCTGTGGTTAGACTGAAGAGGAAAAAGACATCAAAGTGAAATGGTCTTCTGAAAATTCAGTAACACCCTGCAGAAGCAAATGAAACAATGATGGAAGCAGAATTAATCACAATATCTGAACAGTTCATCATGATCTGTGCCCTAGTGTAATGATTTCTTCAAGACTTTGAATGGACTCCAGTTACTGGTCGTCAACTACATGTGGTCATGGTTTATTTCACAGAGTAATAGGATACATCCAGATTCTCTTTGTTCTACCAGTTAATGTTTCTGTTTCGCCCGCTACTCCAGAACTAAACTTAGAGCAAACATATTGCAATCAGTGCAGACCTGTTAACCTTTATTGATTTCAGTCTCTTTAGCCTAAAAATGACTAATTCTGGATTCAAGCCAGTTATACGGCTTTTGTTTTACATTATGATCTGATATTTTGTGTTTTATTATATGGTGGGTTATTTTAAGAGAGTAATTAATAAATGATTCAATCTATTTATTTCTTCTATCATCTTTGTGTGTCATCAGATTCTTCCCAGAGTTATTGCAAAATTGGAACTTTAAGAAGGATTGACATTCTAGTATATATAATTGATACAATGCAGATCAAGCATTTGCTACAGTATGTCACAAGCCTGATATAAAAAAATGATGATGGAAAAGAGTACCTTGAAGTAACATCATGAAATGGTTGGTTCAGATGTTTTAAAGTTCTGTTTTAAAAAATGAGCAGGAAAGAAAGAGAAATATGAAGCTGTAAAGGTTCAAATGAGCAAAGAAGGGAGAGACAGTGATAGCGATTCGAGAATAATGTAATAATGCCTAGGAACTGACACTTTTGACTAGTTGCTAATAGATGTATGCAGCCATAAATACAATTTCTTTCAGTAACCTCTGCAATAATAAGAAATTAGAAGTATATACTTTCCACCCTGAGTAATGTAAATCTGACTAGAGAACGCAGCATACAATGAATATGTATGCAAAATTCAGCTAACACAAGGATTCCTAAGGCAGAATTATTTTATAATCTGTTTATTTCATTTGTTTATGAAATTAATTAAATGCATGTATGTGTGTGTATGAACCATCCTTTGCTCTTCAGTACAAAGATGGTGCATATCACTTAATCATTAGTCTACTAAATGGATAAGTTTTAATTTTTAAAAAAATATCTTTATGCATCTAATTTTTTTTGCCTCATCAAAAGTTTCCATAAACTCTTGAAACCAATCTGTAAGACTTCATTTGACCTAATGAATGTTTTCATTCAATATGGATTTCTTTTTCTTCCTATTTGGCTTTTTATGTGATTTAGGAATTATTTACTGTTTGAGGAGCAGCCATTGTGCAGAAATATGTTCTATTAGTGGTTTAATTTTTTTTAAAAAACATTTCAATTAATCAAATGCAGCAAGATTGATCCTAGTTCTTATTAAAATTGTACAGTTTTAGAAGCTATCCAGAAGACATAGACAAGATTACCATCAGCATGCAGGGAATTTAGTTGGGTATTAGTTATGTTAAATGATATTTATATCTAGATATTTTTGTAGAATCAAATACATTAGTGGATTCTGGCATTGGCAATTCTCATGAAACACCCCCCCCTTACTCTCTCTCTCTCTCTCTCTCTCTCTCTGTGTGTGTGTCTGTGTGTGTGTGTTTGTGTGTGAAAACTTAGATCATATATTTGTGGATGTCTCCCTCTAATGGTGAGTCTCTTTTCAACAGATATACTGCCATGTTGACAGTGTTAATTAAGTATGACAAAGTGTTTTTCTTAACTACTACAGTAGTATGTAGCTTTCAGAAGAATTCTTCAGCTACTAAGTGCCTGAAGGCAGGACAAGAAGCAATGGATGGAAACTAATCAAAGAGAGAAGCAACCTAAAACTAAGGAGAAACTTCCTGACAGTTAGAACAATTAACCAGTGGAATAACCTGCCTCCAGAAGTGGTGAATGCTCCAACACTGGAAGTTTTTAAGAAGAGACTGGACAGCCATTTTGTCTGAAATGGTATAGGGTTTCCTGCCTGAGCAAGGGGTTGAACTAGATGACCTCCAAAGTCCCTTCCAACTTTATTATTATTATTCTGTACATGGGATATCCATGCATTTGAAGCAGTAATTTATTAAAAGAGCAAATTGCGTATAATACATACCCTAGAGCAAGTTCACAAGATGTGACTTGCAGTGAGTAGTTGCCTGTTAAATTGGATGTCTCATTAAATTTAAGTTAGTACATCACGTGAATTGGCAGGATGCGTGGCTATTGTAACATCACCAGGATTTTCCAAGATCACTGATAGAATGGGAAGTGGCTCATGCAGTTCTAAGTCTAGTGGCAGAGTGGCTAAAAGGCAGAGCAATATATCTGGAATTCCTCCATTCATCTCTTAACTTGTCTGTGAATTCTCAGTAGAAGGTCTTTGACAAGAACATCAGCTCTTCTCATGGACTGTTGTTAGATGGTTGCCACCTGTCGACTTTGCTGGATCAATGGCAATTCAAAAAAGCGGCCCACCTTCCTTGAATCCATCTCATCTTCCCATAGTCAAATGAAAAATTCTAGAAGACTGAAAAGACCATCTTATAAGTTGGAGGGGGATTTTGGAGCTTCAGAATATGATGATTTGATACGGATCAGCCCAGAGATCATATGTTCCAGTTTTACAGACAAATCAAGAACAAAATGTAAAACTCCAAATCAACCAAACACTAAACTTTATTTTTTGGCACCCTAGCTTGGGGGAAATTCACATAGCTATAAATTTTCTTTTTTTAGAAGGATGGGATGACATTTGCAAGCAAGCCTGGCATTTTATGAGCTAAATGGGAGGAAGGATTTTCTGAATATGCTCCTTTTAAAATGTAATTTTGTGGTTCCTGAAACCTGGATGTTTGAGAACAGACTACAATGAAATTTGCAGAGATAGGGAAGCAGGATATAACCTTTGGGACATATTAGGATTAACCCACCACCATCAGAATACCAGAAAGGCACACTCAGACTCAGGTCAAAGTTCATGCCACAAGAACAACTCCAAACAAAAGGCTCCAGAGGGTATAAAAACTCACTCCCTACATAATGCCTTCTTTCTTTTCTTCCAGAGCCATCTTTCTGTCTAGCTCTCCTCTTCAATAAACTGCAACTTTCTTTCTAAAGCAGTTGCCATGTTGTTTATTCCCGGCTTGGATTGAATCATGATGAAGACTTTTCCTTCAACAATAGCCTTTGCCCTAATTCTCTGGAACAAAATGATTTGAGTGTGCAATGCAGCTGAATAAAAGCCAAAGGTAATTAAAAGCAGGAGAGTATGTACTCCTCATGTTTTGAACACGAAATGTGTTCCATCAAACACATTAGGTTGGAATCAATTCTATGACAGGTAGCGGAGGACACTGTGAGCATAATGAGCATCCTAATTCTACAATGGACAGTATATAAGCGTATATACCCTTAGTTCTTAATTCTTTCTTCTAAGCAGGTTGGAAAAACCCAGCAAGAGATTGCTATGAGATGTCCAGAGCAGCCCTACTTACCTGTCCTGTAATGACATTTAACTTGAGAACTGGGGAATGAAAACAACAAGAAATTTCTTACAATTTTTAATATGCTGTCTGATTGCTATCTTAGAAGACAATGCATTTTGCAATTTAAACATTGCAAAACAAATTCTTTTGCAATTTACGTTTGCATGTAGTTTTTTTTTATTCCCCTAAAAAGATCTCATGCGTGATGAAATTCTTTATGCATATCACTTTGTCTTGTAAATCTCCCAAACCCCTATAAATTGCTTTTTTTCCCCTTCAGAACTGAAAAAGCTTCTTGGATGAGAAGCAAAACATTTTCAAGGGGGGAAAAACCAAGAACATCCAGTTGCCTTTTGAAAAACACCTTTGGGACAATCGTGACTTGAATGATTAAAAGTCTCCATAGACTTTTTTTTTTACTCTTCTTAACTTGAAAAGTCATTTTAAATTGTAATGGAATCACAATATAATGTGATACAGGTTCAAAAGATTTCACCCTGGCCTTTTGCAAGGATGACTGACACTCCTTTCTTCTTTTTGTTCTCCTCCTTTTGTTTCTTTGCCATTGTTGTTACATTTTGTGCTGTTTTGTGTGTGTGGTTTTTTGGTATTGATTTTTGTTCTTAAATGTTTTTAATACTTGTAAACCACCTAGAGCAGGGGTAGGCAACCTTGGCTCTTTTATGACTCGTGGACTTCAACTCCCAGAATTCCTGAGCCAGCATGGCTGACTCAGGAATTCTGGGAGTTGAAGTCCACGAGTCATAAAAGAGCCAAGGTTGCCTACCCATGACCTAGAGTCACTGGGAGTCAGGCTGCATATACATTTAATATAATATGGTTGGTTGCACGCTCATCCAGATGTTTTGACTGGATTTGGCATTTTTATCCATGTATTGAGTCCATCCTAAGGACCCAGCATAAGCAGATGTTCTTATTTGATGGTGTTAAAGGTATCGTTACAGATTGTAAGCTGTTGTAAGTAAAGCTGCTTTTACAATTGACTGAGGGTGCTTTTATCAATGCCAATGGTGTTCAAGTGGTGCTCCAGATGTTTTGGGGATATTATTATTACTATTTGGCTATCAACTGATTTTAAGAGGATTCTGATGTAGGAAATGTTTACAGTACAGATTTGATGTCACTCCCACATCAGCAGTCACCCTTGTGCTCAGTGGTCTTCTTCAGACAGTAGAACTCATTTTTTCCAGCTCTGCTGCAGCTCAGCAAAAAAAAAAAAGGCAAAATTTCTGGCTTCTGATTTGAGACACTGAATGTCTGTAAAACTAAGAATTAAGTGTTTGTCAGTACATGGTAACCTTTGCTTCCTTCTTATTCCTTATTCTTATTCCTACATTTTCTAATAAATTTGATAAGCAATAAACCTATAATCAATATCTAGTCAATCACTCAGTCATTAATATTTATTCTGTCAATGGCTAGCAAAATTTTCAAAAACAGAACAAACAAAAATGGGATGAAGTAAACAAATACAGTAAGATACTAACAACTAGCAAAATAAATAACAGAATATAACATCTGCTCTTCTATTACCATACTGTTATTTACCCAGGTGATAAATCTGAAACATCAATAGGCATAAAATAAAAATAAACCTTATATATCCCCTACAGTTAATAGTTAAGATGCAACAAACCATGTAGTATGTCTAGTCAGTTTCGCAACACTTATAAAACCTTGATTTCCCTATTTAGATAAGTAGCATGCATTGAACTATTGCCTCCTTCTTACTCCTGTTGTCTGGCCTCAAACAAGTGATCACTCTCTTATTTTTCATATACACATATAAAGGCTCTATTCAGAAACCAACACCTATGGCTACAACTCCTGGAGATAAAACGAATACAAAACTATGGTGTGATGTCATCTTTACAACTTTCCACAGGATTTACATGCTGGAAATATTTGCAACCATCACTTTTCTCCTTGTACAAATAACTAAGATATTTTGGAAAACAGATTAATGTGCACAGTTTGTACTGAAAATTGGGAAGTTGGGAGAGAAGATTTGCATTCCCTTTTTGATTGCCTCACGGTGTTCCCTGTTTGTTCTCAGCGTTCTGGGATTAGTGGGAGTGAGGACAATTGCTGGGATGACTTCAAAACTGGAGAGCAGAAAGTTTGCAATGTATGAATATCCCCAGTTTTTTATAATCAAACTACTGATTATAACTATTCTTGAGGGAGATGGGTGGTCTAGAAACACGGAATATAAACAATATATTTATAATATATAAATATATATTGTAATATATAAAATATATTTATAATATGTAAAAATAGGGTGAAAAAAGGCTTAGTGATTAGTCTATAATATGCTGCAGGATTTATTCTTTGACTGTCCTGCTCTATCTCCTTTGGAGATTTGGCAAGCACTAGTAGCTTCTATGGGTCAGGCTGGGTCTTAATTTTATTATATACTAAAACAGGCACTCATAAGCTACTGTGTCTACTCTTAATAGATGTCAGAAGGCACACGTTAATTTCTGTTGTAACACACCCCTGTAAATTTGTAATAGGTTTCATATTTAAGAGCCTTGGTGGAGCAGTGGGCTAATGCCTCCCTAAGTAACACCAGCTGCCTGCAATTAGTGCAGGTTCGCATCCCACCAGGCTCAAGGTTGACTCAGCCTTCCATCCTTCCGAGGTAGGTAAAATGAGGACCCAGATTGTTGGGGGCAATTAAGCTGACTTTGTAATAATGCCGCTTGGGTGTGTGTGTGTGAAAGCCCTAATAAGCAGGCATATACATAGGATGAAGGCTACTGCTAAGCTTGTAAGCCGCCCTGAGTCTTCGGAGAAGGGCGGGATATAAATGGAATTAAAAAAAAACTCTGTAACTGTTTGGACTGATAAGGAAAATGTTGAGAACTTCTGTCTAACATGAGGTGAATCAGCTAATGATAAACAAACCTATTTCAAAAAAGTCAGTTTGACTGGTGCAATAGTGATTACAATCGTCTAGCAAATTGAAATGATTAAAATGTTTTTGAAAACCATACTGTCAAAATCATGGCATAATCTGTTTTATTATCTCTACAGTGCTGGGTGAGGGGATGCTATCAGTGCCAGAGCACCAAGCAAGATTAATGAAACATTAATAGATTCTAGAGCATGGGTGTCAAACTTGCAATGTCACGTGACGTGTCACGCCGTATTACCACTTTTTTGCCATTGCCGACAATGGGGTGGGCACAGTTTCACTATGATGCATCTGGCCCATGGGCTGGCAGTTTGACACCCCTGGTCTAGAGGGACAGTGGGCAACAATCTTCATCTTGCCCAAACCAATGATTTATGCAATGAATTGATATTTTGCTCCAAACTAGAACTCATCAAATTATATTTTCTCATTAAAATATTTATCTTGCCTATAGACAACATGGAGCAGATAAAGTAACAAGTAATCTAGTGGCAGCTGAAAAGGTTGTTGATTAAAACACATGGCACCACAGATCTAGATTAAAAAAAAACTACATTAGCTCTGAGATGCATTAGATGATACAGTAGGTATGACTGATTGCTTTGCCTTTTGGAATTCAATGAGATGCAAACATCATGAACAATGTGACTGGTATCTTTGTTAAGTCCTTCCTTTGGTTTTCTGATTCAAGTGAACTTACAACGGACAAGCAAAGCATTCAGCTGGCTTGTTTGTTGTACACCTCCATTATCAATGAAGAAGCATTTCCTTTTATAGATAATACTGAAAGAAGTTTCTTCCCTGAAGATCCAGATAGAAGTGAAGTTTTCTCTGAGCTGGGCTCAACTCCTGATGCATCCATGTAGTCTTACTTGGCAACAGTAGGCAAATGGTTTGCCACAACTACTTTCTAAAAGAATTGTGGTTGGTCGTACAGTCAGCCAAATGTTTAGACTGATTTGGCATTTTTAGCCATCTTCCCAAGGATGTGGGATAGGCACATGTTGTTTGTTGGTGTTAGACCTACTATTTTCAGTCTAGCCTACAACCCTGGAAATTTTCTGAATGCTTTTTCATTCAAGTACTAATCAGATCAAATTCTATTTAGCTTTTCAAGATTGGTGCAGGGCCAATGTCTAATAGAAATGGACACAAAATCAGTTCTGTTGTTTCCACATATTTTCCTGAGAATAATGGTCTTGAGGCGGATGGATTTTATCTTCCTTCTCCAAACAAAAATTTCTCAGCCTAGCCAACTTAACTAGAATAAGCAATGCTGGTGGTTGGTGTTACTTTTATTTATTTTATTAGATTTATATGCAACACATCTCACTAAAAAAGACTCTGGAAACTTACAAGATAAAAACAACAAAGTATTGTTGGAAATTAGCAGCTTAGGAATGGCTGACTTACACCAGGACTTGTATGCGAGGAAACATGCATGAATTCAACTATGGGAATAATTGCACATTGGAGCTTAAGCACAGAGCGATTTATTTTGAGGAAATTGGAGCATTAGTGAAAGCTTTTACACTAGGCACAGATGTTTTGTCTGCTTTTGTCTGTATGTTTTGTTCATTTGAGAGTTTAAATCTTCAAGAAAGATTTGCATTGCAGGTTTACTGGAAGCAGTGGACCAAATTTAAAATACAGAATGAAATATAATTTATGGTAGAAGGATTAAGTAAATTTTACCGCAACAGTTGACAGACTGGTGAGGCTATTATTCCAGTACAGAATGTACTAGGAAACTAAGGATGACCATAGTTTTCCATAAAATTAAGACTAATAACTACCTTGTGGAGTGATGAGTAAGTGAAGAGGATTTGTCTATATTTTACTTGTCGAGGCATTTTAAAATCTATTTTAGAGTTATTACAGATTTGCATGTTGCTTGTATTGCTGCTATTATTACTGGTGCTGCAGATATTTACCTTATTGTCCTGTCCTTTGTTTAGCTTTGTCTTTATTACAATTAAAATATACAGTAATTCAATTGTACTTGGCCAAGAGAACTATGGCTATGGGGTGATCTAGAAATGCAATAAATTAAAAATGTATTCTGAACAGAGTTCTATTTGTCATTAGGGGTCTGTGTCTTGTTTCTATTTTGTCAATCTTCCCTAATTTTTTAAAATACTTTTATGGTTGGAGAAAGCTTGGAAAATTTCTACTAGTCAGTATCTGGGCTACAAAATTCCAGTTAAATACTAGATGATACCAAGAGTCTGACTCCAAAGTTCTCAGTATTCTTGTGCAGCACCAAGGAGATAAAATGCCTTTTCATTTATTTTTTTTAAAGTTAAACTCAAAGGTATTTTTATCTCTTCCATAAGTGATGGAAACCCATCCTTATCTTTAACATTTTTCTTCTGATGCAGGTAGCAATGGCTACAATTTAATGGGATGTCCATGCAGCCCTTGGCTCAGGTTTCAGAATTTAGTGGTGTATATCAACAATTCCATGAGTGTTTCAAGGCACTAATGCTGCATACTGTCTACCTCATTGCCCATTTGTGGTTTTGTGGTGGCATAACACATCCGGTCAGGTTGTGGATCTTCAAGTGGTGAAGTAATGACACACAACGATCTCACCACATTTTGACACGAGACGTTCATTTACCATTTACACCACCTCAATGTGGTCCATCGATCCCTAGTTTAAAATCTTATTTTAATCAATTAACTTTGTTGTCTGTATAAAGCTTTTTCCACCAAGGCAATCAAGGCAAAATAGAACTCCAAATTATGTCATCTGCTGTGGCACAAATAAAAAGCAAATGTGGAAGGAAAAGAAATATAAGTAAATTTGGATAGTAATTCTTACCTATATATTAGAATGACTAGTTTTTACCGTAATTGAGAGAAACAATTCTGAGGGGGGAAAAAACAAATGTCTCCTTCAGATTCATTGTGGAATAACAAGCTGCAAAAGTGCAGCTCCCTCTAAACAATAAAAGTAAAATGTTACCTTTAAAAATATTGTTGTTAGTTGCGAAGTCGTGTCCAACCCATCACGACCACATGGCCTTCCTGTCCTCTACCATTAATACATTAATTATTATACTTTTCACAATATAGTTTATAATATCAATTATTTCATTATTAATTAAAAATATTATTATTTAGCAAGTGGTTCTTTGCTGACCCTGGGGTGTGGCTGCAATGTCACCACAAGGGGGTCCACAAAGGCTTGAAGAAATATAATTTAAATCTTGAGTTAAGTCTTGGGGGTCCGTGGCCATGGTCCATGGCCACAAAAGATTTTAAAGGGAGTCCCTGGTGCAGAAAAAGTTGAGAACCACTGAATTAGCATCCTCATTTAGAATTGTGTGAGCCAACATAGCTGACAATGACAATGACAATAAAATGTTATGTTTAACATAAAATTAATAATTAAACATATTATTCATATTAATTAAATCTTAATTATAATTAATTATAGCATTAGTTAATTAGAATATCAATTATAATAATTATTAATTGTCAAAACCAGAACGGCACCTGGAGTTACTCAAAAGTATTTTCCTTTATTGTTTTTCACCTGTAGACAGAAACTTGCCAGACTTAAGCAACTGTTTGCATAACTACAGATACATTCTAGGAAAAACTGGGGAGGAGCTGCTTTGATCCTGTTTCTCCCGATCAAACTTTCCAAACTCTGTTGCTTCTTTGCCCATGGAAAGCAGCCCTTCCCCTGGGAATCCAGACTGTATTTCACCAAATCAATTTAATCAATCAATCAATTAATTAACATTCTCCCTTTCTTGCTGAGCTGCATACAAATAAAATATTTTCTTTAATATAGTATAAATAAAATGATTTAGCTAATGATTAATTTTGAAAATAAACGCCATTCATATGAAATATTTAAATAATTCTTTCAAAAGAATTTAAGAGGCAAATTATAAACTTGTTTTCTAAAGAGAGAGAAAGATGGGCCAAAAAGGTCTCAGAAGATTTTCTACTATGTGCCTGGAAAATTAGTTGTTGTTTCTAGTAGCATGTCATTGAATTTTTCTTTTTTTTTATTAAAAAGTTTTAAAGTACATTTTTGAACATAAACCCCACCCCCCTACCCCTAACCCATACCCTAACCCACCCAATACCCCTACGTCCCCCAGCCCCCCCCCAACTTCCCAAAGTAGAATACAGGGTATTATTTTCACAATCTTAATCTAAAATATACTAACTAACTATAATTACACTTTAAATCCAGTCACGCTTTAACTCTCCTTAAACATCATAATATATCTCCATTACAAATATTCTTCACATATTCCAAATTCTACCATTTCTATCTGATTCAAAACTTACAAAATCCATTCTTCTATAATAAACAAATCAGCCTTCTTCCAATATCTTAAAGATCTTACATATTCCACTAAATTACTTTAACTTTTAAAATTGTAATCTTTTACAATTCAACCATACATAATAATACATTGCATCATCACAACCACATCTTCAACATTTAGACTAACAATTTAAATATATACATACTAATTTTTAAGATCTACTGTAAATACCATCCCCAAATATCCACCATTATTAGATCTTGATTATCCTACAATCTTTAACAAGTTCCATTTCTAAATCTTATTTCTATCAAAGTCCTCCATTAATCTCTACCGTTATTATTATTATTATTCCTTAAATCTAAATGCAGCCCCTGTTATTCTTTGAATCTTAAGATCTTTAAATAAAACCAAGGATTGCACAGCTTCCGAAACTATTTCTTGTAACTGTCGCTCTCCTTCTTCCTTTCCTTTTTTGACTTCTGAGGATGACGGTAAGCCTGCTTTCAATACATTAGAATTAAAATCACGTGCCTTCCCTACTGTATTAAGACAATATCTTTCTCCAGAATAATTCACCACAATCCCCGATGTTATCTCCCACCTGAACCGAAGCTGTTGTTTCTTTAATTCATCTGTCAGAAAGAAAAAATCTTTCCTTTTTCTCAAAATTCTTGGAGGAATCTCTTTCAGAATCAAAACCTCCTGATTAGCCACTTTAAGTCTTTTATTATAAGAGATTTGAATGATCTCATTTCTAATCTTTCTCTTTGTAAAATACACAACCACATCCCTTGGCAGTTTCCTTTGTTTAGCAATCCAAGAATTAACACGAAATACTTTATCTATCTTCCCAAAAAAATGCTCAAGTTGAAACCCCAAAATAGGCGCCAGGGCATCCACCAATGTCTCTTCCAGATTCTCCTGCGGATTTTCTTTCAAGCCTCTGATCGTCAAGGCGAATTTCATATCTCTATATTGCATCATCATCATTTCATCTTCAAGTTTTTCCATTTTATTCTTCACTTCACCCATTTTAGCCTCCAGCATCAGATTATTTTGTTTCACTTCTTCCACACATTCATCCAGATTCTCAATACAGCCTGAAAACACTTGAAGTGCCATCAAAGTATCCTCCCTTATTTTCTTGCTCTCCTTTCCAATAAATTCTGCCACCTTCTCAAATATTTTTTCAGACTGAATTTTTAAGCTATCATTTAGAGCATATTGTAAATCTTTTAAAGTCAATACAGATGCAGCAGCTTCGGGAGGTAACTTCAAAGACTGCATTCCAGATTGCTGAACAAACAATGCCTCCACACTTTTAAAAATGGGTCTATGCGGTTTGGGAGCCATTTTTGCAACTAATAACTTTCAATACACACTTTCACTTTCTAGTCCATTTATTACTTTGTAGTTAAACTGTGAAATAACCAAATCTTGAAAATAACTTTTTAGCACCTCCAAATTATAACTAGCTCTTTTAAGGTTTAAAAGTCCATTTTACATATTCCTACTCAATTCAAACAGTCACTTTACTTTGAAAAAAAACACTTTCGCTTCTTGTTAAAAAGAAAAAAAAATCAGTCAGGCACCATCTTCCCCTTCTTTTAAAACAATCGTTAGAGCAGGAAGAGAGTTTGAGTTACGGAGTTAAAGCTTTGTACTTGATATTTATACTGCTCCTGCATCAGCTCTGCTGCTACCGTCACTCAAGATGTGAATCAGGGGGGCGGAGCCAGCTGTCAGAGAGAGCGGCTGTGTGAACGGATTTCTCTGTCACACACATCCTCTCACCCAGTGTTTGCGGGGGCTTTTCGGAGCCCCAGGAGGTCCTGTAGGGACAGCCGAAGTTGCAGGCGTCCCGGAGAACTTACATGAGCAGCGGTTCGTGTCAGAGATCCGGAGAAAGCCTGATGCAAGTGAACTGGGGAGAAGGAGGCCAGTAATGGCCGACATGAAGATCTGACAGAGGGATGGAGCCAGCACAGAACTAGCGGTACAACGGTAGAACGGAGCTGACAGAAAGTATATCCGAATATTTATATTTGAAAACATTAGGAAGCGCTTGAGAAAGAGACATTGGCTTGAAGTGGGTGCCTCACGGAGAGGGAACAAGCGGCGATAGAAGCGCTGAGAGAAGGCGTTAGGCGAGAATGACAAGAAGAGGAAACCAGGAAGTCATTTGACTGCAAACTAGCTGTGGATACTGCTGTAAACTGTAAAACTGCCGTGAAATTAGATGAAACGACAAAAAACAACAGGGTAAAGTTTACCTTTGGAGCCTCAGAGACTGAACTTTTGAAAAATTGGGCGTGGAAAGTGATCTGCCTGGACTGTCCTGGTAAATTTTGAAGTTTTGAAACTTTGCCCTATTTGCTGCGGGTGGTTAATGGATCTAAGATGGAGTAACTGACATAGCAACTTAGTAACTGAAGTCTGGATAGTGGGACACCTACTGGTCTTTGGTGGCAGAGAAAGACATAAAAGGTGCCAACTTCTGAGCTGGAAATGAAATAAGAACGTGACTCTGAACATATTCAGATAAACATATTACATAATTCTATTATATAATTTGTTTAGTTGGTAATAAGTATCTGGTTGTAATTGTTACACATACTCTTTTGTTATAGAGTTAAAAGGTTCATACAAGGTTAAAGGTACTAAATACTTGTAAAGCGTGTTTGCAACCTGGTTAAATATGACAAGTATTCCGGGCCTAACTAAGTCTAGCGCAGGTAAGAAGGCGACAACACAGGGGCAAGGGATGTCCTCAAGCCCTTCTAATCAGAAATCCATAGAGGACATGTTGCAAAGGGAAAGATCTAACTCAAATTCTTTTAAAGATCTACATGCCCTCCTACAAAATATGCATGAGGCAATGGCCAAAAACCACGAGGAGATGAAGAGAGAAATAGGTCAAATAAGAAACGATACTGGTGAACTTAAGGGGAAAATTCAAGCGATAGATGATAAATTTGAAGGGATCCAACAACAATTAATTAATTTAATTTTAATTTAATAATATTTCTATACCGCCCTTCTCCCGAAGGACTCAGGGCGGTGAACAGGGCAAGAATAAAAATACAGACTACAAAAGTTAAAACAAAATTAAATAAATGCCCACATACTAAAATACATCTTTAAAACCTAATAAAGTAACAATAACAACCCCCCCCCAATCCCCTCATCAGGCCAGGCCAGCTTGTTCAAAAAAGTATGTTTTTAGCTCGCGGCGAAAGGAGCGAAGGTCGGGCGCCATCCGGAGCTCAACCGGTAGCTGATTCCATAGCTCCGGGGCGCCCACAGAGAAGGATCTCCCCCTGGGGGCCACCAGTCGACATTCTCTGACCGGTGGCACCCTGAGGAGGCCCTCTCTGTGGGAACGCACAGGGCGATGCCGGCAGCAGATGTTCCCTCAGGAACAAAGGCTACAAGACATGGAAGCTAGAATGGAAAAAGAGGAGAAGAGAGTTGATGATTTAAATGAAACACTACTTCAGGCAAATAAGGAGTTAGAGACAACAGTTATTTTTCTGGAAGTGGAAAAGGCTGCTCATTATCTACGCTTCCAAAATGTCCAAGAAAAAAGAGGGGAAGATTTGCTGGTTATGATGGCAGAATTAATGGCAAAGGCACTTGGTGTAGGGAAGGAGGAAATGCTGGTGGAAATTGACGAAACATACAGGGTCCAAACTAATTATGCGAGGAGACACAATCTCCCTAAAGAAGTACATGTAAGACTGGTTAAAAAATCAATCCGGGATGAGCTTCTGCATAGATCTAGAGAGGAGCCATTAGAATTTCGCGGACAACAAATTACTATCCTTAAACAGATACCTAAAAGGATGAGGGATTTGAGACGTGGCTATCAATTTTTAACATCAAAATTGATTAGTGAAAATGTAAATTTTAGATGGGTAACCCCAGAAGGTATTTTAGTCACATGGCAGGATAGAAGGTACAGATTGGACTCGATAGAGAAGGCAGAAGATTTTTATAAACTCCACTTTAATAGCCAGGATGAAGCAGAAGCAGAAGATCAAGATGGAAGGGAGGTAAGAGAAAGAGACACAAGACGGATAGCTATGGAAGGGAAAGCTTTAGGAATAGAGGATAGAAGGAATAAACCTGGAGAGTCAACAGAGAAACATGGAGCCAGAGATAAGGATGAGAGAGAGCCCCGAATTACGAGATCTACAAAAACTAGAAATAAGTAAGACAAAGGGAGGTGAGTGTAGAATTCTCTCTGTAAACATTAATGGATTAAACTCGCCAGTGAAAAGGCGGAAACTTTTTAATAAGCTTATTAACCAACAATTAGATATCGTTGCAATCCAAGAAGTCCACATAAAGGAACAACAAAAACATCTGCTAGCCCAACCAAAAATAGGGAACTTATTCGTTTCATTAGACCGACAAAAGAAAAAGAAAGGAGTGGCATTATATGTAAACCAGAAACTGGCAGCCAAACAAATTTATAATGATAAAGAGGGTAGAATACTGATAGTTGAGGTTGAAATAAACCATAGGAAGGTCATGATGGTAGAGATATATGCCCCAAACTGTAATCAAGAACAGTTCTTCAAAACACTACACAATAAGATACGTAGCATTGACCATGATGAGATCTGCTTGCTAGGAGACTTTAATGCTATCCTAGATACGAATTTGGATTATATGGGCAAGACGATTAGGAAAAAGAAAAGAAGAACTTTACCGAGATCTTTTTTTAATTTGGCTAGAGACCTAAACATTCAAGATGTCTGGAGGGAGAGAAATCACAAGGCAAGACAATATACATATTACTCTAATCGGCATAATTCATGGTCTAGAATAGATATGGTATGGATGACAAAAGAAATCAACTCTGAAGTTGAAGAGGTGTATATTGAGACAGGTACTTGGGCAGATCATAACCCTATTAAATTTAGCTGGAAAGGTTCAAAAAAAATATCTAGATGGACCTTACAAAGAGCAATCTTAAAAGAAGATGATTTTAAATCAAAGATGGAGAGAGAATTAAGTCTCTTCTTCAAGGAAAATAAAGCTGAAGACAGCTCTGTACAAAATAACTGGGACACAGCCAAGGCAATAATGAGAGGGGTAGCAATGGCATATATGATAAATAAGAACAAGGGGAAAAACAACAACGGGAAAGGTTAGAAGGGGAATATAAAAGTTTAGAAACAATACTCCAACAAGACCCACAAAAAAGAATATCAAACAATCAATGGATTTGATTAAACATAAGCTTAATATCTTAGACAAAGAGAAACTAGCACAACAAATGAGAAGCACAAAACAAAACTTTTTTGAAAATGCAAATAAACCGGGCCGATGGCTCGCATATAAATTGAAAAAACAAAAGGAGAAAAGCTGGATTAGCAAATTATGTGATGACGAAGGGAGAGCACACCACCAGGAAGAGGAGAAAAAAACTATAGCCCAGGAATTTTATGAGCAATTATACAAAGAAGATAGTCAGGTAACTGTGGAGAAAGTGGAGGAATGTTTCCAAAAATCTAAATTACCTAAGGTTACAGAGGACATCAGAAATATGCTGAACGATGAAATTAGGCTATCCGAGGTGATAAATGCCATTAATGAACAAAAAAACAATAAAGCACCGGGTCCTGACGGTCTCCCGATAGAAATTTATAAGGAACAACAAAATATCTTAGCACAACCCCTACTGGAGGTATTTAATGCAGTATTAGAAGACGCAAGAACGCCCAAATCTTGGTCTGAGGCAAATATAGTTCTCATCCCGAAAGACAATACTGATCACACATTAATTCAAAATTATAGACCTATATCGCTTCTCAATTCGGATTATAAGATATTTACATCAATTATAGCGGAACGACTTAAATGATTCCTGAATGATTTCATACATGTAGACCAGAATGGTTTTCTTGCTAAGAGGCAAACTAAACATAATATTAGAGTCATACTGGATACGTTGGAGTATTACGAACTACACAGCGGACAACAGATGGCGTTACTATTTTTAGATGCCCAGAAGGCCTTTGATAATGTTAAATGGTCATTTTTACACCAACAACTCAGTTTTATGGATATGGGTGAAAGATTTATAAATATAATTAGGGCAATCTATACCAACCAGGAAGCAAAAGTAATTATTAATGGGGAAACATCTAGGAAATTTCAAATCCAAAAGGGAACACGGCAAGGTTGCCCTTTATCCCCACTGCTGTTCATACTGACACTAGAAGTCCTAACGAGAACAATTTGAAATGACCCACAGATAAAAGGATTAGCTATTAAAAAGGAAACTTAAACTCCAAGCATTTGCGGATGATCTGGTCTTCATCATGGAGGACCCATATCACACGGGACCAAAGTTATTAGAAGAATTAACTAAATATGGTGAAGTTGCTGGATTGAGAATAAATAGAAATAAGACCAAGATGATTGTTAAAAATATGACTAATAAACAAAAAGAAAAATTGGCTGGAATCATGGACATAGAAATAGTCAAAAAAATAAAATATCTAGGAATTAATATCATGGCTAGATGCACCTCACTTAAAGAAGATAATTATGATAAAATAGTGAATCAAATAAAAGGTGATCTGGAACGATGAGGAAATCTGAAACTTTCATTATTGGGGAGAATTGCTGTCATCAAGATGAATGTCCTGCCCAAAATCTTGTTCTTGTTCCAAAATATCCCAATACAACTTGACTCCAAATTCTTTCGAAATTTGAACAAACTATCCCTAAATTTTGTTTGGCAAGGGAAAAAACCAAGAATCAAAATGAAATACTTGCAGGATATGAAGGAAAACGGGGGTTTTGGACTGCCAGACTGGGAATTATATTACCATGCCGCGGCCTTAAATTGGATTAGAGAATGGATAATTTTGAAAAATAGAAGATTACTGACTTTAGAGGGTCACGATTTACAATTTGGCTGGCACGCTTTTTTATGGATGGAGAAACAAGGATTATTCTCACACTTTCAAAAACATCGGATTAGGCAAGCATTATTTAACATTTGGAACAAAATTAGAACTCACAATTATATTAAAGTACCAGTCTGGCTATCCACTGTCGAAGCGATTGTTTACCCAAATCTATTTGATTTGGGCAACATAATTTCATATAAGGATATTATGAATGAGGAGGGGGAATTGAAGTCTAGAAATGAATTAGATTCACAAGGTATAAAACTAGATTGGTGGGCCTACTTACAGATTCAATCAAGATTCAGGAAGGATAAAAAAGAATGGGGGATAAACACCCAGGAAACGGCCTTGGATAAAATATTATTGGGCCCAGGTAATAAACAGATAAAGAAACTATACAATCTGCTTCTGGGATACAAGCTGTTTGAAGAACAAGTGAAGGACCCTATGTTGACTTGGGCTAAAAACCTGGGACATGGCATTGATCTTGATACATGGCAAACGCTCTGGGACAGAAATAAAAGAATAACACTGGCTTCATCTTATAAAGAAAACCTATTCAAAATGTTCTATCGATGGCATCTTCCTCCAGCATGTTTAGCCAAAATGTATAAGACAGTATCTCCCAAATGTTGGAAGTGCTCCGAAGAACTAGGTACATACTTCCATAAGTGGTGGTCCTGTAGCAAATTTTATCTTTGGCGGGAACAAAAGGAAGGTCTCTATTAGGTCTTACAGATTGGTTCACTGTTCTAAATATTGTATTATACTTAACTGATTTGTATCTTAAGTGCATTTAAGTGTTTTTAGGTATATATATATATATATATATATATATATATATATATATATATATATATATATATATATATATATATATGAATATTGTAGACAAGAAGGTTTGTCAGTCCGTTTGTACCGTGTCCAATGTTTTTAAATAATAAATTTAATAAAATATATTTTTTAAAAAAAGATGTGAATCAGATCTGGCAGGAGTAGATTCAGTGTCTTGTTCTGCTAAAGCAGAAGAGTCCTTCGTCCGGAGCATTTCCAGGCTTCAGGGGGGCTCTCACCCTTCATGCCCCAGAACAAATGTTCTGGGGCTCTAGGGGAGCTCTACCCCTACCTGGAAGCTCCCCCTCCCCTCTTTGCCCGAGGACAAGGGTTTTCGAGCGGCGGAACAGCTGATCATCAGGTATTCTGCCGCTTCAACGGGATCGAAGGGCCGGCGGTCAAATCCGACCGTCCTCGCCACTGAAGCGCCACCTGGAAGTCGTCATTGAATTTTTCTTGATTAAATTTGAATTATGAGATTTTAAAGATTTATTTACACATATAAAACATGGGAAAAAGAGGTCATTTTTTAGCGAAATTGATAAGATATTAAGTAAAGGAAAAATAGGAAATTGATTTACTTGTTTAAAGTTAATATATATAGTTATTTTTGGTACCTCTTAATGGACTTTTGCTGATTAATAATAAAATATGAGTTTTATTAAATAAATATAAAAGATAAGATATGGGATGAAGAGATTTTGGGCTGAAATATTAGAGAAGGTGTTAAATTGCTGTAATTGTTTGTACTTAGTGAAGGGGAATGTCATTTCTTTTTATATTCACCCTCCCTTTTATGTACATTTCCCCCTTTTTAATCACCTTCTTTTATCTTTTTTTCTTTTTCCACTTTTTATTTTTTAATATTTTTCTTAGTTTGTATTAGTTTTTTATCTTTGTATTTTTAAACTTTAATAAAAAATATTATTAAAAGAAAAAAGAAAAATAGTTCCTGGAACTTGCAGGATCTTTACTTCTGGTTTAATGATAAAAATGTCTGGAATTGTTAGCCCTACATTTTAAAAAGTGGGAAAGAAACTAGTGAGCAAAACCTGAGTGGATATTGTAGCTATTGACCCTGGAAACAGGCTGGCAGGGAGCTCTGTTCTTTCAAAGCTGTTGCTGAATTCAAGGAGCATTTTCAGCTCTTTGTTCCATCTCTCCATCTTCTTTGGAATCCCTTTTTTAAAAAAAAAAGCCCCAGAAATTAATCAGAGGAGTTTCTAGTGTTTAGATAAGGTGGGAAGTGGACAAGCTTTGCTCTCCTGCCAAGAGAACTGGAGGAAAGCATGACAAATAGTTTATTGTCAGCTTCTTGCGAATTTCTGATAATTTTCTTTAAGCTCGTGCTCAGAAAAATTGGATGCCTTTCCTGTCTGCCCCCAATCCTTCTCTTGTGTATTTTGTGACTGTTGTTTCGTGAAATAAGGTGCCTCGCACTTTAAAACCAACTGAAAATTTTGGGGCCTTGCTCTCTTCCTCCTTTGTTGCCTTTAAAAATGTATCTCCTTCCATTGAGGCAACTGAGATACAGGTGGTCACATGATTCCAGGATATGGCAACTATGATAAATACGAACCAATTGCCATTTTGATCACGTGACCATGGGGGTGCTACAATGGTTGTGTGAGAAACAGTCATGAATCACTTTTTTTCAGTGCCATTGTAACTTCGAATGGTCACTAAATGAATGGTTGTAAGTCAAGGACTATCTATATATGGTCCTTGAGGACCACTCAGAAACCTCAGCTGGTACAGAATGCAGCCGCGCGAGTTCTGTTGGGGGTCTCCCGATACTCCCATGTTACACCTCTGCTCCGTGTGCTGCATTGGCTTCCAGTTGCCTTCCGGGTGAGATTCAAGGTGCTGGTGATGACATATAAAGCCCTACATGGCATGGGTCCAGATTACCTACGGGAGCACCTGCTGCCGGCGTCAACTTCCCTCCGTCCAGTGCGCTCCCACAAAGAGGGCCTCCTCAGGGTACCACTGGTCAGAGAATGTCGACTGGTGACCCCCAGGGGGAGGGCGTTCTCGGTGGGCGCGCCAGTCCTTTGGAACCGCTTACCGGCTTGTTGTGTCCATAGTTAATGGGAGTGGTTTCCCAAGGCGGGAAAACCGGGTGCAGTTATTGGTTGTTACATTCTCGGCGGGAGATTCTGGGCCGGGGATTGGTTATGTTTAAAGGCACCTTAGTATATAAGATTGGGCTCAACGGCTGTTAGCCAGTTGACCCATGTGCATTCAATAAACGTTCTCTTGTTCAACCTCGCTGTCCACGCTCGTCATCCCGGACATAACAGTGGCGACGAAGGTGGGATCGACGGCGGAACAGCGAAGGAGCCGCGGAAGCCAGCTGAGCGAAAAGCGGGAAATTTGAATCGCAGTCAACCAAACTACTGCCGCGTCTAACTCACAGAATGGCGCAAGTCGGGTCCCTGAAGGAGTTCGACCCGAACTACCCCGAAGACTGGGAGGAGTATGTCGGCCAAGTCGAGGGGTTCATGCTGGTCAACGGGATTACGGAGGACCAAAAGAAAGCGGCGGCTCTTCTCACCATTAGCGGCACGCCGGTTTACCGGGTTGCCGTTGGCCTGTGCCAGCCCTTGCCGGTCTCCAGCGTGTCGTACGCCGACCTGTTGGCCAAGCTAAAGGTCCACTTTACTCCAAAAAGGTCCGAACTGTTTTGGCGGAGGATATTTGAAAAACGGAACCAACGGCCGGGCGAATCCATCACACAGTTTGTGGCAGCAGTCAGAGAAGCGGCCCTGCGCTGCAAATACGACAACCTCGAGATTCGCATCAGGGACCGAGTAGTTTTGGGGCTGCGAGACGAACACTTGCAAAACCGGATAATCGCAAAGCCCACAGGCACGCTGCAAGAAGTCTTAGATGAGCTACTCACGTACGAGTCCACAGGCAGACGCGACCCCCCCCTACAACAGCATGGCTGCCTCGGCCGAAATAAACCTCGAGAGCCATGTGGACGGTGGGGAGGTGGACTACCAGTGGGAAGCCGACGTCGCAGAGATCGCCCGAAGGTTCGGAAAAATGGCGCCGAGACCCCCACGCTACGACGGACCCGACCAAGGTAGAAGACAGCAGACCCCAGCACCACAACGACCCCAGAGGGACAACCAATCCAGGCCTCGTGACCCCGAAGCGAGGTGCAGCAGCTGCGGCGGAAACCACCTTCGAGCTACATGCAGGTTCCGAAACGCGAAATGCCGAGGGTGCGGGAAAACGGGCCACATCCAGGCCATCTGCAGAAGCCGACCGCGCGAAAACCGCCTCCACGAGCTCGATGCATGGGCCACAGGTGAGGTAACCCCCGAAGGGAGCGGAGAGACCCCAAGACCTAAGGCACGCACTTCCAACCCTGGGCCGGGGGTGGGGGTCAACCACGTGGGAACCCCTAGAATTAATCATATTCTGAGGCCTAAACTTAAAATTGGAGTCCAACTGCAGGGCATTCCCTGCAAGATGGAAGTGGACTCAGGGGCCTCAGTATCTATAATTTCTAGCGACACACTCAAACACATCGAGAGGAAAAGTGGCCGTAGAATTCCCCTAAAACCCACTAAACTACAGTTAGCCGACTTCCAAAAAAACCCCATTGAATTAAAGGGCGAAGCCACGATTAAAGTAAAATATAAGGGGTTTAATGGATTTTTAGACCTTTTAGTCACTGAGGGCCAGAGAACCAGCCTAGTAGGCCTCAATTGGTTCCCGGCCCTGGGGATTTGGGTAGGGGGAATTAACACAATTACTAGCAAGACCCTCAAAACTGTCTGCGATAGCTTCGCAGACGTGTTCGATGGGTCGTTAGGGAGGTACAAGGGACCCCCCATTACATTTAACTTAGGCCCCGCAGTTAGGCCCATCAGGCTTAAGGCCCAGAGGGTGCCTTTCGCCCTTAAACAAAAAATCGAGGCCGAACTAGATAAGCTAGTAGGCCAGGGCGTCCTAGAACCCGTAGAGGGAGGCCTATGGGAGACACCAATCGTCACACCCCTTAAACCGAATGGGGATGTGAGGATATGTGCCAACTATAAAGCCACCCTGAACTTAGCAATGAAAAAACATGCTTACCCGGTCCCGACGGTGAAGCAGGTCCTCGCGACGATTCAGGAGGGCGCCATTTTCGCCAAGCTCGACTTGGCGCAGGCGTATTTGCAACTCACTGTGTCTAAGGAAGCCGCCGAGGCCCAAGCGATAGTTACCCACAAGGGGGCGTTCCGCGTTCACAGACTTCAATTCGGAATAGCAGCAGCTCCAGGCATCTTCCAGGAGGTGATGGAGAGGACCTTAAAGGGCATACCTGGTGTACGCCCTTACTTCGATGATGTCCTAATCGCTGGAAAAACTGAAGACATCTTAGCAGACAGGCTGGAACAGGTACTGGGGAAATTCAGGGATGCAGGGCTTAAACTGAAAAAAGACAAGTGTTGTATAGGGGTAAAATCAACTGAATTCTTAGGATTCAGAATTGATGCCCAGGGTATTCACCCTACTGAAGGAAAAATTAAGGCAATCAAATTGGCACCTGAACCCAAAAATAAGGCGGAACTACAAGCCTTCCTAGGTTTAATAAATTTCTACCACACCTTTTTGCCTCACAAAGCAGCCATTGCTGAACCCTTACACAGGTTGTTAGATAGGCAGTGGCAGGACAAGCACAGAATCAGCTTCCAAACATTAAAGGACATCTTGTCCAGTAACTCCACAGTCACTCACTTCATTGAAAACAAACCAATCTTCCTAGCATGTGACGCCTCTCCTTATGGAGTAGGGGCAGTCATAAGCCACATGGACGACCAGGGTCAACAGCGGCCTATTGCATACTATTCCAGGACTTTGACTAAAGCAGAACGGAATTATGCACAAATTGACAGGGAAGCCTTGGCCATCGTGGCCGGCGTAAAAAAGTTCCACGATTACCTGTATGGTAGGAACTTTACAATTTACACAGACCATAAACCCCTCCTAGGGCTATTCACCACAGATAAACAGACACCCCAAATCATGTCCCCAAGGATGCTGAGATGGTCAATTTTCCTTTCAGCTTACTCATTCTCTATTAAACACAGGCCTGGCAAGGAGATGGGGCACGCAGATGCCCTCAGCAGATTGCCACTAGCTGACACCGGCGCTGACCCAGCGCCTGTGGGCCAAATCATGTCTCTACAGGAACTCTCAGAATGCCCTCTGACAGCCAAAGACATTGCAGCAGCCACCAGAAAAGACCACATCCTTAGCAGAATAGCAGCGTGGGTACAGGGGGGGTGGCCTAACAAGAATCCTGACCCAAAATTCACGCCATACTTTAGAAGGAAGGATGAATTGTCTTCACACCTGGGATGTATTCTGTGGGGAAATAGGGTGGTCATTCCAGAGGGCCATAGGAACGCAGTGATGGGGGAATTGCATGAGGGACATCCAGGGTTTGTCCGAATGAAAGCCCTGGCAAGGAGTCATTTATGGTGGCCTGGGTTAGACACAGCAATCGAGGACAGAGTAGCTGGGTGCTATCAGTGTCAACGGTCTAGGCCAGAACAAGCACACACACCTGTACATAAGTGGGAAGTGGCTAGGAACCCTTGGTCTCGCATTCATATTGATTTTGCAGGCCCATTCCAGGGCCTCACATTCCTAGTTGTTGTGGATAGCTACTCCCGGTGGTTGGAGGTCGTGCCTGTTAAGTCCATGACTTCAGCCAAAACCATACAGGTCTTGCGGGGACTCTTTGCCACCCATGGGTTACCTGACGTGATTGTTTCTGACAATGGGCCCCAATTCACATCCAATGAATTTCAGGATTTCCTCAAGGCCAACTGGATTAGGCACACGACATCAGCACCCTTCCACTCCTCCTCCAACGGATTGGCTGAACGGAACGTCAGGACGACCAAAGACGCATTAAGAAAAATCATCCAGGGGAATTGGCATCAGAGACTGGCTCAGTTCCTGTTGGCCCAACACACGACACCTTGCACGGCCACAGGGAAAAGCCCAGCTGAAATGAGGTGGGGCAGACGCCTAACGACCAAATTGGACAGATTACACCCTGACAGGCTACCAGCAGAACCTGAAAGAGACATTCCAACCCAGTCTTTAAATATTGGGGACACAGTCTGGGTGAGGAACTATGGGCAGGGGGATAAATGGTCACAAGGGGTAGTCATTGACAAAACTGGACTGTTATCATACACAATTGAGGGGGAAGGGAATCAGCTGATCAGGAGACACATCGATCAGCTAAGAAAAAGGTCCCCTGAATTTGTACAGACCAACAATGACAGGAACATCACTACACCACACAATGCATTCAGTCATGACCAGTTATGGGCAACTTCTGGGGGTGAGGGAATGGGAATACAAATCAGTGCAGCTGACGCAAACCCCCTTAGTAGCACAGCAGAAACTGAACCTCATTCCCAGGGCAGCCCAACAGAGTCCCCTGAACGGCCCAGTGTACCCCAACAACCCATAAGAGCGGCAGTGCCAGAGTCAGTGCCACAAACCACAGAACCTGAAGTAGAGTCTAACAGCAGAAGAGATGACACCCCAGTTGTTGGCACAGCCGGAAGATACCCAGCCAGGAATCATAAGCCACCAAGTTACCTAAAGGACTATGTTAAGTAATTAACATTTATCTGGGGGGGAAGGGGTGTTGTGTCCATAGTTAATGGGAGTGGTTTCCCAAGGCGGGAAAACCGGGTGCAGTTATTGGTTGTTACATTCTCGGCGGGAGATTCTGGGCCGGGGATTGGTTATGTTTAAAGGCACCTTAGTATATAAGATTGGGGTCAACGGCTGTTAGCCAGTTGACCCATGTGCATTCAATAAACGTTCTCTTGTTCAACCTCGCTGTCCACGCTCGTCATCCCGGACATAACAGGCTGAACTCCGGATGGCCCCCGACCTTCGCTCCTTCCGGCGTGATCTAAAAACTTATCTATTCGAACAAGCTGTCCTGGTCTGATGGGTTTGGGGTTTTAACATTGTTTTTAACTAACTTACTGCATTGGGCACAATCGTTTAATTTTAAATCTTGTATCCTGTATTCTTATTTTATTGCCCTGTACACCGCCCTAAGTCCTTCGGGAGAAGGGCGGTATATAAATCAAATAAATAAAATAAATAAATAAATATCAGCATTTTTTGCAGTAGCAAATAGCTGGTTCTAACAACATTTCATCACCAATGGACTCACCCTGTATTAACAAGGAATTGCATCCTTTATCTGCAACATCCCTGTTAATACCACTTTACAATGCCTTGGTAAGGCCAAACTTGGAAAAATGCATCCAGTTTTGGTCACCAACTCACCATGATGTAAAAAAGATGATGAGACTCTAGAAAGAGTACAGAGAAGAGCAACAAAGATGATTAGGGGACTGGAGGCTAAAACATATAAGGAACGGTTGCTGGAATTGGGTATGTCTAGTCCAGACATGTCAAACTTGTGCTGTCACGTGACGTCACGCAACATATCGGGACGGTTTTGCCATTGCTGGCAATGGGGTGGGCATGGCTTCCAGATGACGCATCTGGCCCGCAGGCCGGCAGTTTCATACCCTTGGTCTAGTCTAATGAAGACAAGAGTGAGGGGTGACATGATAGCAATCTTCCAATATCTCAGGGGCTGCCACAAAGAAAAGGGAGTCAACTTATTCTCCAAAGCACCTGAAGGCAAGACAAGAAGCAATGAATGGAAACTAATCAAGGAGAGAAGCAACCTAGAACTAAGGAGACATTTCCTGACAGTGAGAACAATTAATCAGTGGAACAACTTGCCTCCAGAAGCTGTGAATGCTCCAACGCTGGAGGTTTTTAAGAAGAGACTGGACAACCACTTGTCTGAAATGGTATACGGCAGGGGTAGGCAACCTTGGCTCTTCTATGATTCATGGACTTCAACTCCCAGAATTCCTGAACTAGCATAGCTGGCTCAGGAATTCTGGGAGTTGAAGTCCATGAGTCATAAAAGAATCAAGGTTGCCTACCCCTGGTATAGGGTTTCCTGCCTGAGCAGGGGGTGGGATTAGAAGACCTCCAAGGTCCCTTCCAACTGTGTTATTCTGTTAAATCCTGAGAAGAAATAAGCCCAGAAATAGTATTAGCTTTGCTTTATCTTCTTGTGCATCTGTGGAAATGCAGTGAAGTATACTTTGGAACAATCTTCTCCCTGGATCAAACTCACAGAACTCTTACTTCCTATCTGCAGCCAAAAGGACTGTTCACACCAATGATAGCGGCCCTGATGACAAGGTGCTCCAACTATTCCCTGGACTGTTTTATTATTATTATTATTATTATTATTATTATTATTATTATTATTATTATTATTATTATTATTATTATTATTATTATTATTATTATTATTATTATTATTATTATTATTATTCTCCATTACTTTTCAGTGAAGAATTATTAGATTTAGTTCGGAACTATTCAATCTTGGAATGCAATTGGCAGGGCAGAAATGAAAACAGTTTGGGTTCAGTTTTCTACCTCTCCATCCTACGAGGGAGATGGGCAGCTAAGAAGTTTGATATATAAATAAATAAAAAGCAGTGAGAAGGAACCCAGTTCCATCTGAGGGTGGAGGATGAGGGAGGGACAGGCAGAGAATGAGGAATACTGGTTCCTGGCTGCTTTCTGCCTCCTCTCATCATGCCAACCCCTGTGGGATTTGTAGGACTGAGATTTTCTGGATTTAGAAGGAGGGAGGATCGGATGCTGTACAAGTGGTCCCTGACTTACAACCACATCCGAGCCCCAGGTTTCTGTTATTAAGTGAGACATTTGTTAAGTGAACTTTGCCTCATTTTACAACCTTTCTTGCCATGGTTGTTAAGTGAATCACTGCAGCTGTTTAGTTAGTAACGTGGTTGTTATGGCACCCCATTGACTTTGCTTGTCAGAAGCAGATCACATGACCCCCGGGACACTACAACCGTCATAAATATGAGTCAGCTGCCAAGCACCTGAATCTTGATCACATGACCATGGGGATGCTGCAGCGGTCGTAAGTGTGAAAAATGCTTATAAGTCACTTTTTTCAGCGCCATAGTAACTTCGGACGGTCACTAAATGAACTCTTGGAAGTCGAGGACTTCCTGTATTTTCTTCTATGAAATTAAGGGGTATATTCAATGCATTAAGGAGGGAGCGGGGATTATTGAAGACGATGAGAAAATCAGCCCGGGGAATCAGAGAAACAGCAAATGCAAGCGACTCTTTTTTTTCCCTTTTGCATGGATTCCAATAGAATTACTGTATAACATGAGTAGAAACTCATAAAAAGTTGGTGGTTAACAGAAGCTTTCAAGCAGCCTACAAAGGCAGTTCTCACATTCAGGTGCATAAAATACCGGAAACTGTAAATCATGGCATCATTTAATAATGTTATTAAGAAAGTGCTGGAGAAGAAATTTAAGTTCTGGATATATTATTTTATTATTATTTTTTTAAAAAAATACTCATACCCACATCAGAAGAGAAAAATCTATTTTCCATTTATTTTTTTGCCCAGTCTTTCTTGCTGTCTCCAGGGAATTGTCTTCAGAGAAGTACTTAGTGATCTAAAGAGCAATGTTAAGGAACATCAGTGTTCAGTAATGATACTGACGTCTTGAATGTCCTTAACTTATCTGACACTCAAACACCTCATCTACTCTCTTTTTCTTCATAACATACCTTTGCTAGGCTATGTCTGGTGATTCAACCATCATATGATAACACTTTTTTATTTGGATGAAAGATGCTTGCAAAGATGCAAGGATTCTTTGCTTGTGATTATTTTATTGTAAATAACCCTAATCAGGTTTGTGACTATTCTATTGTTAATGATCCTAAGGCTTTTGATAAAATGGAAAGCATTGTATAAAAATTAATAAATATAGTGTTCCAGGACTATTACCTACCAAAGTCTCCGTATTCTTTCTGTAGAGAGTTATATCATAATGAAGTCTTTAGAGAAAGTCTATTTTAAGTTCTATTTTATAAAATAAACTATATCATAAGAACCAGAGGTATTACATTTATTGTAGACAAATCATAAACTGTTTATGGAAGAATCCTCTATCGTCTGCATAGTGTTAAGGTAATAATAGTTCCTCTGTATTTAGTTGAACAACTGGAGACTTGGGTGAAATGTTACCCATTTACCAGCAGATGGTGAACTTCACTTGGAGATGATGCATACAGGCTGTGCTTCCTTTAAAAAAATACACTGGGCTTTTAACATTCTCTATAATTTGAAATAAAATAATTGTATAATGTCTTATATATTTATAACACTATAAGAACCAGCATGTTGTCTGCATTGGTACCCAGATATTGGTTACAACAAATAATGTGCAAAAACTGAAGAGGAAGCATGTATCTCGCAGGGGTGAGAAAAACACACACGTGGAGAATCTTGCAATTCCACTAATTTTGAATCTTCGCTTGATAATCCAGGTCTCTGTGTCACCTGCTGTGACTTCATTTGATCACCTTGAGTGGTGCTCACTCTTTTTTTTTAACCTGGATGAAAGATGCTTGCAAAGATGTAAGGATTCTTTGAAAACCAATGTTCGTGATTATTCTTTTGTAAATGACCCTGAGTTTTTTGATAAAATGGGAAGCATTATATAAAAATTAATAAACATAGTGTTCCAAATAAATGAATTTTAAAAAGAGAGACGTGTTAGTCCAGCATTAGTCTAATTAAAACATGCTTGCTCCTGGGGAGGAAAGCCATGGCAAATCTCGACAGCACACTAAAAAGCAGAGACATCACCCTGTCAACAAAAGTACATATAGTCAAGGCTGTGGTCTTCCCAGTTGCAATGTATGACTGTGAAAGTTGGACCATAAGAAAGGCTGAGCATCAAAGAATTGAGGCATTTGAACTATGGTGCTGGAGAAGACTCCTGCGAGTCCCTTGGACTGCAAGGCATTCAAACCGGTCAGTCCTAGAGAAGATCAACCCTGACTGCTCTTTAGAAGGCCAGATCCTGAAGCTGAAACTCAAAATACTTTGGCCACCTAATGAGAAGGGCTCACTGGAGAAGAGCCTAATGCTGGGAAAGGTTGAGGGCAATAGAAGAAGGGGACGACAGAGAATGAGGTGGCTGGATGGAATCACTGAAGCAGTAGGCGTGAGCTTAAATGGACTCCAGAAGATGGTAGAGGACAGGAAGGCTTGGAGGAATGTTGTCCATGGGGTCACGATGGGTCGGACATGACTTCGCAACTAAATGAATAAATAAATAAAAAGATACTGTCTGAAAAGGTTCTGAAGTACTCTGGGGATATCTAATGAATACTATTGGCAAACAAGCTTGCTTACATTTTGGACTGACCTTGGCATTAAGATAAAAACCTGAAACAGCTGGAGATGAATTTGGCTTAGACTTGTGGCGGTGGACTCTTACTGATTTTTGTTTCAAAAATAGCCTCCACCAAGGTCTATTTATAATTATTACAAAATGGAGAAGGATCAGCCACAAACCTCGCTTGACTATAACCTTATACTTGAAACAATCTACAGAGTCACTGAGATGTCTATCTCCAGATTTAATAATTTACATGCCAACCTTAAGTCACAAATTGAAACCCAGACTGCAACTAAAGAATTTACACTTCAGAATATAACAAAATTGGAAGATATTACTATTGAGACAGAGGAATATAAGCAACAACTATCCAAAGAACCGACAACTTTAAAAGTACAAGGAACTATCACTTTGGCAAATAACCTTAAGGACCAACAACATACTATGGGAAAACCTAATGTGCAAGATAGTGATGAAAGCCTGGATACTCTCTATTTAAAGCAGATGAACCCAGACGGAAGAGGAATCCAGACTGAACTGAAGGTAAGTTTTTAGAGCAAATACATAGGGAACGGTTGCTGGAATTGGGTATGTGTAGTTTAACGAAGAGAAGGGTGAGGGGGTGACATGATAGCAGTGTTCCAATATCTCAGGGGCTGCCACAAAGAAGAGGGAGCCAAGCTATTCTCCAAAGCACCTGAAAGCAGGACAAGAAGCAACGGATGGAAACTAGTCAAGGAGAGAAGCAACCTAGAACTAAGGAGAAACTTCCTGACAGTTAGAATAATTAACCAGTGAAACAACCTTCCTCCAGAAGCTGTGGATGCTCCAACCCTGGAAGTTTTTAAGAAGAGACTGGACAGCCATTTGCCTGAAATGGTATAGGGTTTCCTGCCTGAGCAGGGGGTTGGACTAGATGACCTCCAAGGTCCCTTCCAACTACTACTACTACTACTACTACTACTACTACTACTACTTATTATTATTATTATTATTATTATTATTATTATTATTATTATTATTATTATTATTATTATTATTATTATTATTATTATTATTATTATTCACAGGGCAACAACATAATAATTACAAATGGTTTGGTTTTTGTGGACCACTGATGGCTGGATGGCCTCCTTTGATTCAAATAATATGTATTGGAGCAAAGGGAGACCTATCCGGCAATTCAAAGGCCTTGGTCTGGAAACCTGATTGGCAAAAAAAGAAGAAGCCAGATTTAGAGTTAAAAAGTGAGTTCTTAGAGAACCATTAAAGGTTATCCTTTTAGTAATCAGTGACCTATCAGGATCTAAAATAGAAAATGTTTATGAGATAGAACTAGAATGTATTTATGTATCTATTAGGCTTATTTTAGACATTATAATTTGTGCACTGACATAATGGAAATTTGGTTTATAGATCCCACATTTAATGTTAAAAGATGTCTGATTATTCTATTTAAGAATTAGTAATTAGCTAAAATTTAAAACAGAATCTGGTTGTGTATAAATAGTTGTAGATTGATAAACATAAGTTGTGGTCCTGTCAGTAATGTGTGATGTATTAGGATGTGAAACAGTCAATGTTTATTAGGCAGAACATAGCTACTCAGCCTCTGTGTACATGTTAGATGCTATAGTTTTTGCTGTAATGAAATAAGGGAAATTTGGGTTGTGAATATTATTTGGGATGTTAAAGGCTAAATTTGAATAATATAATTAAAATTAGGTAAACTTTAATAACAGGACATAGATATATCTCAATGAAATTGAATTGGCAAATTTTTCAACTGACCATGCTATTTCTAGAAATTTATTAGTTCAAACTGGTTGTATGAAATGTTAAGGGAAATTGAGAAGGATGTTTTGATAATGTTAGCTGAATTATGTACTGAAAACTCTGTTATTGAATCTCTGATTAGCCAGTCATCATGATGCTTTCTAAATATGTAGATTTTAACTGAAAAACCAATAAAACTTGTTTTTTTTTTAAAAATGAATCTCACAAAAGCTTAGGCCTTAAAATAATAACAATTTAAAAAAACACACGCACAAGTTTAAAAGGTGCTACCAGACTCTGATTTATAAATGCAATAAGTGTGACATAATTTTGGGACATTTGTATTCTTCATATCTTGTTAACTTTTTGTGGCAAGTGTATTTATTCTTCCATCATAACTGCCCTTGTAAGTTATGTTTCTACTCATCTGTTTGTACCTTAGATGAATGAAGAAAGCAATGCATCTTTATGCAATTCATCTTTACCTTTTAAAATAATTCATTTGTACTTCTTTTTGATCAATTTCTGAATTCAACTTAATTCACCCTGGTAATGCAAGGATACTTGGTATAAGATTAATGGTTGTTGGCTTCTTTATAGTCCTTTATTATTTCTAGTAATTTACACTAGTTAATCTTACGGATGGCTTTACGGTGCAAATGAGAACAACCACCCCCTCTTCAATCCAACCTGATCTCTCAAGGTTTAGCAAAGCATCTGGTTGGGATGCTTGTTCCACATCTGCTGGTGGTTGCTATTGCTACTTCTGAACAAGGGCATCAACCCCACAGTTATGAACAACTAGTACAATTAGAACAACAGGTAGTAGTTATCATTGTCATCTCTCTTTCCTGGGAAAAATCTCTGCGGTTAATTCCTTTCTCACTGGGGATTGTTTTGAGTCAAAAGTATGTTAGAGGAAAACACCATGAGTGAAGGAGAAAACAATCCAGTGTGTCTGCTTTTTTAACAATTAATTTTAATTGCCTCAGGTAAGCTGAAGCAAAGCCCAAGGAAGAGTTATTGTAGAGATGTTTGCAAGCACACCAACAAGTCTGAGAAGAAAGCACTCATTGGGACTGCCGCCAAAATAAGCAACTTGTAAAAGAGGCCTTTGCAACTGATTTGCTACAAAGATGTTGATGCAATAAGAAGAGTTGCTATGTGTGTCATCTATTGACCAATTACTGCTTTCTCAAGTTCTGTTACTGCAAATGCCTTAAAAGTCTCTTCCCAGATTCTGTGCCTGTGACTCCGAGCTAAGTCATAAGCTTAATTTTGTTCAGGGATAATAATATTTAATCTTGTCTCTTTTATTTTTGGGACATATACCAAGTATTTGTTTGCATAAACAGGAAGAACTTGCTGGGTGAACTAGTAACACGTTGTTCTTGACTTAACAATTATTTATGTAAATTTGATCTGGAATTGCAGTTCCAGGCTCCAGAATTTCTGTGTTGAAAACAGAATTAGGGATTTGACAACTGACTTGATTTGGATTCTGCAGGTGTTTCGGGCAGGCCCAGAGTGACGACCTAAAACAAAACAGTAAATACAGTTCTCTACCCAGTCAAGCCAAGATACAAAATAAAAAAAAATATAGGCTTTTCCCCCTATATAAAATCACAATAATAAAGAAAATGTCTAACATTTTTTTTTGCCCTTTCATGAAATCTCTAAAGTCTTCTTGGCAGAGGATACCTCATTTTCTGCCTAAAGCTGAAACCAAACCTGGTATATGGGATGCCTACTTCCTTGTGTTTAGTGAGTAACTTCTGGAACATAGATGTTTGTGAAAGAAAGGGACAATTTATTAGGGGCACATTTTTATTCTTTAACCCTGGGTCTCTTCCCTAGAGAATGGGCTGTTGTTGGGTACTTGAACTTAATCAAAGCAGACAATGATGAAATGTGTATATTGTTTGAAACTTCATCTAGATAGTGAACCAGCCTCATAAGGTGGCCAGGAGGAAAACAGAGGAGAAGCTGGTTTGTTCCCACTGAATCACAACATATTTCAGGCTTTTCTCAGAGGTGTGTTAAGATGACACGAGATAGAGAACTAAGAAGACTTAGATTTATATTATTACTATGATTGGTCACATAGTCAGCCTGATGTTTAGATTGGATTTGGCATTTTTATCCGCCTGTCAAGTCCTTCCCACAGACCTGGAATAGCAGATGTTGTTCTTTAATGGTGTTAAACATAGCATTGCAAAATGTAAGCTGTTCCAGGTAAAGCCGCCTTTTGCAATTGATTGATGGTGAATTATTATTACAGCACAGGTAATCCTTGACTTACAATGGTTCATTTAGTGACCATTCAAAGTTACAACGGAACTGAAAAAAGTGACCTCAGACCATTTTTTACACTTACCTGATTAAAATTCAGACCCTTGGCAACTGATTCATATCCCTGGGGTCACGTGATTCCTTTTGCAACCTTCTGACAAGCAACATCAATGGGGAAGCCAGATTCACTTAACAAAGATGATACTAAGTTAACAATTGCAGTGATTCATTAAACAACTGTGGCAAGAAGGATCTTAAAATGGGGCAAAATTCACTTAACAGCTGTCTCGCTTAGTAAGAGAAATTTTAGGCTCTGTTCTGGTTGTAAGTTGAGGACTACCTGTATTATTATTTCAGAAAGGCAGAAAGAACAACTACAAGGAAGATTTCCAGGTGACTGAAAGAAACTGGATGTCTTTCCTTATAAGGCAGAAGTGTTTAACTCCATGTGTACCTGCACTGAATTTGAGGAATACATAGACACTCCAGTTGAAACATTTGTCAATCATTGTGTGCAGTCAAATTGGTGTCTGCAAAGCAGATGAGTTTTGTTTTTATTCCCACAGTCTCTTTGTATATAAAAGCAAAAATAAAATAGAACTTAGAAAATTCCAGAAAAGTTTTTCTGATTGACAAATAAAAATATAACCATGTAGAAATATGAACAATCCTTTATACTGTATAGTGCTCCCTAGAATAGGAAACTAACATTTAATTTATCCCATAGGAAATAATATTCAAATAAGAAGCACGCACAGCTCTATTCCTTTAGTCTTTTTAAACACAGATTAAAAAAATCAAAATCATATATGAAAGATGAATGAAAAGAAATGCTTTCACTGTTATAAATTGTCATCAGATGGTGTTACTGATATGATAGAAACTGTTCTTTAACGTGTTGTTTCATTTCAGTTTGTGGGGGAAATATTTGTATTGCTATTGTTCATGGATTTGTGGATAGTGGGTACATACTCATCCACGAACTTTAAGCAACAAGCCACAATTGAATTTTTGATTGCTGGAGGAATATTTCCAATTGAAATTCATCACCAAATATAGGTTGTGCATCCTGAAGACTAAGTATTAATATCACTGAGCCGAAAAATATAAGGAGGGTGAACTGGGAAGAGCTGATTTGTGTGATCAAGAATGAAATTGATGATTTATGGCAGCAACTGAATAGGTTTTGCATGAAAAAAGTTGATGAACTGGTTAAGGGATCATTCAAAAGGAAATTACTGCCAAGCTTGGCATTTTACAGGAACATGTGGTTGACTTATTGAAGTTCTTCAGTCTCATATTTGTACAAGTTAGGTTCCTCCTATGCCGATGGGAGAAATAAAAGCTTCAAGAGCTGAAATTTGCCAGCAAGTGTTATCATGCTATGAGAAAATGAGGATTGACTTTTTTAATGTATATTTTATTATTTGTTTACAGTAACAGTCTTTACCCCCCTGTAGATAGGGCTAGCAACTTGGGAGTCCTCCTAGATTCACGGCTTACTTTGGAAGATCACATAGTGGCTGTGACTAGGGGGGCCTTTGCCCAGGTTCTCCTGGTGCACCAGTTGCGGCCCTATCTAGACTGGGATGCCCTGTGTACGGTCACTCATACGCTCGTGACCTCTCGTTTAGACTACTGCAACGCTCTCTACATGGGGCTGCCCTTGAAGACCACTCGGAGGCTCCAACTGGTACAGAATGCAGCCGCGAGAGTTGTGTTGGGAGTCTCCCGATACTCCCATGTTACACCTCTGCTCCGTGAGCTGCATTGGCTCCCAGTTGTCTTCCGGGTGAGGTTCAAGGTGCTGGTATTGACCTACAAAGCCCTACATGGCATGGGTCCGGAATACCTTGGGGAGCACCTGCGGCCGGCATCAACTTCCCTCTGCCCAATACGCTCCCACAGAGAGGGTCTCCTCAGGGTGCCACCGGTCAAAGAATGCCGACTGGTGGCCCCCAGGGGGAGGGCGTTCTCTGTGGGCACGCCCGATTTATGGAACCGTCTTCCGGTTGAGCTCCGGATGGCGCCCGACCTTCGCTCCTTCTGGCGCGATCTAACAAGCTGGCCTGGCCTGATGGGATGGGGTTGGGTTTTTATTACTTTTAAATGTGTTTTAACCTATTTAAGAGTTGTGGGCACTTTGTTTAATCTTTTTTAATTTTTGTATTCTGTCTTTTTAACATGTATTGCCCTGTTCACCGCCCTGAGTCCTTCGGGAGAAGGGCGGTATACAAATAAAATTAATAATAATAATAATAATAATAATAATAATAATAATAATAATAATAATAATAATAATAATAATAATAATAATAATAATTAGTAAGCAACACATTGTCTGGGTTTATATGCTTGACATTAATAGTACAATTTCCATTCCTACCCTTTATTCCATTTTTTCTAACCATTTATAAAAAATTTCCCATGTTTGAAAATATTCATTCTCAATATAAGCCTATCCATTTCTGCACAGTCCAAACTTTTCTTAATTATATCTTCTTCAGATGGTATTTCTTCGTTTTTCCATTATTGAGGAAATGTAATTCTCGCTACTGTTAATATATGTAATATTAAGTAGGAACATTTTTTTCATAATTTTCTGAGATTATACCTAAAAGAAATAATTCCAGTTTATAGTCTACATGTGCTCCTATCATCTTTTCTAGCCACCTATGTATTTTTGACCAATAGTTCTTTGCTTTAGGGCATGTCCGCCAGAGATGATAATATGTGCCTGGATTTTATCTGCAAGGTTTGGTTTTCTACCATGCCATATTGTGTATGGTATTTTACCGGTAGAAGTATTAACAACTATATTCAGAACATGGTTTGCACATTTTGCTGCCTCCCCCCACAGCCAGAATCTTTTAACATGGTTCTCATCATGGCTTGTAACGTTTGCCCACGTTTCTCAACAAATGCATTATGTTGAGGCCTATAAGGGGCTGAACGTTTATGCTCAATGCCAGCTGATTCTAGCATATCAACAAGGCATTTCTTTGTAAATTCAGTGCCATTGTCAGTAATTATGCACTAAACCTTTCTCTTTGTTTTCCTCTCGACAAACTTCAGCCAGTTTGCAAATTGTTGGAAAGTGTCTGCCTTTGACTTAAGCAGATAACAAAATCCATATCGAGAGTAATGGTCCAGTATACTTAAAATATAACATGATCCTCCAAAACTAGGCTTCATGGGTCCAATTAGATCTGCAAACACATCATCATCATCATCATCATCATCATCATCATCATCATAATTTGGAAGGGACCTTGGAGGTCCTCTAGTCCAACCCCCTGCTAAGGCAGGAAATCCTATACCATTTCAGACAAATGGCTGTCCAGTCTCTTCTTAAAAACTTCTAAAGGTACAGTTGTTTTGAAGCCGTTTAACCTGTTTGCAGGAGTTGCCTTACTCTTTTCCTGATTACAGGCATTGCAATTCAAATACTTACTACATGGCTTCAGCTTAATTCCTTCTACTAACTCAACTGTTTTACGTAGTGAGTTAAAGTTTATATGCCCTAACCGCCTATGCAGTAAATGTATACATTCATCATGTGGCTTCTTGTTCTCACATATTGAGTTAGCTTTAACTGTACTAACCTGGTTACTTGTAAGAACGAATAAACCATTTTTCAAATTAGCAGTTACACAGGTTCCATTCCTCTCAATAGTGCATTGTTCCCCTCTGAATGTTACCACAAACCCAACTTTAACCAATTCCCTTACAGATAACAGGTTGAATCTTAGTTTAGGTATATATAACATAGGTAACTGTTCATCAATGCATGGACAATAGGAATTACCTTCACCAGAGGCCTTCATCCTCCAACCGTTGGCTAGTGAAACATATTGGTTGCTGTTTTTCATATTAATAAACCTCTTTTTCACTTTAGTAATGCATTGTGAAGCCCCACTATCAACAACCCACAATTCATTATATCTGGATGTTGGTTCACCAGAAACAGCCAAACCAATGCTCTTCTTAGCCTTCCCACTGCTATTTACATTCTGTTTTTTACCCTTTCTACAGAATTTGGCTATATGCCCTCTAGCCCCACAAGAATAACATTTCTTGACATTGTAAGCAGTGGTGAATGGCTGCTCCTCTTGTGGCTGTGTCTCTCTCAGCTGGTCTCTGTTACGCCTTCTCCTGGACTCTTCCAACAGTCTCCCAGTAATGTTTGTCAATGTCAGTTCCTCTCTGGTCAGGACTTCCAAAGAAGAAACATACCCATCATAACTCTCATCCAAAGATGACAGAATAATGTAGACCTGATGCAACTCTGAAAAAATCAGCTCCTTTTCATGAAGCTCTTGAAAAGTTGCCTTCATGTAGTTTAAATGGGTCAGCATACCTCCATTCTTCTGCAGATGAGCCCTAAACAGCTTACGTGTAAGGTGTATATGTGCACCCACACTGTCTCGAACATAAAGCCTTCGCAAAACGTCCCAACACCTAGCAGCAGACTCCTCACCATGAATATGGACAAGCTGCTGGTCATTCAGTGTTAGCCCAATAATGCAAAGAGCTTTCTCATTGTTTTGTTTAAAGTCGTCTATCTTCTTTGCATCCTCTTCGTCATTTGGATCCCAAGCAGTAGTATCTGGTGGGTTATTTACAACAGTCCATAATCCTTCCTTGCGCAAAAGCAAGCAGCATTTCGTGGACCAGGAAACATAGTTTGTCCCATCCAACCGGGTTATTCAGGAGATGCCTGACAACAGTTCTTGTGCCATTTTACACCAAATAGCTAACACAAACTCAGCTAGGAATACTGTGTGTACTAACTCTCAGTACAGGCCTGGGCCCATAACCAGTGTTAAGGAATTTGTTGTGCAGAGGTCTCCTTGTGCTACCAAAGAGTTGCACAGACAAGGAAAGGTACTGAGAGCAGTAAGAGTCACACAGTAACCACAAGAGTACACTTAGTTGTAAAAGCAAAAAGTAGTTTACTTTTGAGGTGGTGTAAAAACAAAAATGCACAGTCGAAAATTAACAGTCCAGGTCATACACAATAGCAACAGTCCAAGGAGTAATCCAAAATACAAAGTCTTCTTACCGGTCCAGAGGTCAATACACAGTTCAGGTTTATCACAGTAACAGAGCAAAAACAGTAATAGTAGAGAGCAGTGAATTCACAGAGAGAAAAAAGCTACATTACTAGCTCCTTCTTATGGCCATGAGAACACTTACACACCCATTGGCCAATTAACATCTTAAAGACATAACATCATGGTTAATATATTTTCAACCCAACATTGTAGGCTAACACCATATGCCTAACAACGAGCCCTGGTGATGTCATCCAGTGGTGTCAGGGGACAGCCCACAATGTCTTGTGCTGTGCTCACCACCCTCTGTAATGCTTTCCTATCCGCAGCTGTCAGACCAGCATACCAAACCACAATACCATACGAGAGGACACTCTATAGTAGACCGGTAAAAGAGGGTCACAAGCCATTGTTCTATCCTGTGCTTCCGCAAGACCCTGAGAAAGTGAAGTCTCTGTTGGGCCTTTCTGGCCACCTGGGTTGTATTAACTTTCCAGGTAAGATCTTCGCAGAGGTAGACTCACAGAAATTTAAACTCTCCACAGTCCTCCCCGATGTAAAGTGGGGCAGGTTCCTCCTTTTTTCCTCCGGAAGTCTAGCACCATCTCTTTCATCTTGCCGATGTTCAGGTGCAAGTTGTTGTTACAACACCATATGGATAGTTTTTGTACCTCCGCCCTGTATGCTGTCTCATCCCCACCACGGTAGTATCATTTGCGAACTTAATTATCGCAGTAAATGGGTCGGATGATACACAGTCATATGTGTACAAAGAGTACAGGTAGGGGCTAAGCATGCAGCCCTGTGGCGAGCTGGTGCAAAGCTTCAGGGGGATGGAAAAAGCAGACCCGACCCTCACTGTTTGTAACCGGTCCCTAAGAAAGTCTTGAATGCAATCGCAGATGGATTTATTTATATTTATATTTTTACATCTTTCTCATATGTCATTTGCATTTGCAGGTGTTGCCACCATGATAGCTCAATGTCCTGTTCTTCCAATTCTTGTTTAGTTTGTAGTTTCCTATCACTATTAAAACATCTTTATAAGTCACAAGTTTCTCATAATTAATTAAATTTGGTTGTACAAACGCCTCCATTGTCAAAATCCATCTGGTATTTTCATGTAAGTTCTTGTTTTTTACCTTTTCCCATGTCAAAACAGTGCATTTCTAGTAGTTTTGAAAGTATTTGTGAAATTTGTTCTTTCTACAGCATAGGAAAGCATGCCATCCAAGTTATAGGTCATGTCCTTCTAGATATAATAGTCTTTTATTTCTAAGAGTTATCCATTCTTTTAACCATGTTAGTATGGCTGCTTGATAGTACAAGACCCTGTCTGGTAGCCCAAAGCCTCCTTTTTCTTTTGCGTCTTGTAACATTTTCAGTCTGATTCTAGCTTTTTTCCCTTGCCAGATAAATTTCAATATCGATGTATTTAATTTATCGGGGGAAAATTTGGTCAATTTTTATTGGTATTGTTTGAAATAAAAAGAGTAGTTTTGGTAAAATATTTGTTTTCACAGTCGCTATTCTTTTCAAGATTGGTAGTTGTAGATACAGAAAGCGAGGAATGTCTTTACGGCATTGTGAAATATCTTTCCATTCTCACCACAAAGTTTCATCAATAGAAAAAAAAGGTTTCAAATGAAGATCTTATGATTACAATTTTTGGGGATGCATATGGCATTGTTTACTTGAATTTCCTTGAAACTGGTAACTCTAATCATTCAGACCATTGCATTGCAACACTTAACATTTTTAAAACACTGATTTAGTGCAGACTTTGGATGGACAAAAAGGAAAATGCAATTGGGAAGCTGGATCTCACCATTTTACGCCGTCCCCGTCTAGCATACAGTCCAGACTTCTGGATTTTCCCTAGTTTGGAGGAATATTTTTGTGATTAAAATGTTGAGGTGGAATATATTATCAGAACCTGACTGAAGATATCTTTTCATGACAGTTTTAAGAAGCTTGTCCATGACTGACAGAATGGTGGTGACTATGGGGGGGGAGGGGAATGAATATAAAAAAGAGCTTATTTCAAGGACTGATTTCCTGTTTCATTTATTAAAATATCCTGGATTTAACTAAAGTTAGGAGGGAAGATGGTTTTTTTACATCCAACCCTCATATTTACAGCCTTAGAGCATAGACCCAACTATGGTCTTCTGAACTCTGTATTTTCTGGCATTTGAAACTCTTTTCAAGTATGATGTGTGAGTAGATGTGCCTATGAGCACGTGCCTTTCAGTCAGTTTTTGATTCCTGGCAATTGCCTGGACAAGTCCATGCTGTTTTCTTAGCAGTGTTTCAGAAATGGTTTGCTATTGCCCCTGTTTTAGGACTGAGGGAGAATGATTGGCTCAAGAAGGTGGGACTAGAACTAATAAGGAACAACCATTTGTCCAGAATGGTGAAGAGTCTCCTGCTCAAGAAAGGGGTTGGACTTGAAGACTTCCAAGATCCCTACCAATCCTGATAGTCTGTGTCGTGTTTCCTGATGTCTTAACTACTACACCAAACTGTATTGTGTGAGTAGGATACATAAGCCCATATAAATGACACACGGTCTTGTCTACAACTATAGAACTGGATCTGTGCATAATTGCTTAGAAACATTCCCAGTCTTCCCTAGCCAGCTACTTTGAGTAGAACTGTTAGGAATAAAGGTAAAGGTAAAGGTTCCCCCGCACATGCGTGCTAGTCGTTTCCAACTCTAGGGGCCGGTGCTCATCTCCGTTTCAAAGCCGAAGAGCCAGCGCTTGTCCGAGGACATCTCCGTGGTCATGTGGCCAGCATGACTAGACGCCAAAGGCGCACGGAACGCTGTTACCTTCCCACTGGAGCGGTCCCTATTTTTCTACTTGCATTTTTACATGCTTTCGAACTGCTAGGTTGGCAGAAGCTGGGACGAGTAACAGGCGCTCACTCTGCTACGCGGCACTCGGGATTCGACCCGCCAAACTGCCGACCTTCCAATCGACAAGCTCAGCGTCCTAACCCACTGAGCCACCGCGTCCCTCTGTTAGGAATAGGTACTGTCTAATTTACTTCTAACAAATTGGGGGGGGAGGTTGGCGTGCATGCACACACAGCCCTTGCACAAGCAGTGGGCCGGCGCACATGTTTGCAGCTTAACTTGCATGAGCGATGGGCTGGTGTACATGCGCACAAGTGCCCACCAGCCCACTGTTCACACAACTTGAGTTACACGCACGTATTCTTCGGCCAGCCACTCATGTGGCCCAATTCCAAATAGGCCACAGCCTGGGTAGTGCATCACAACCTGGGGGTTGGGGACCTCTGCTGTAGGTTTATCAACAGACAAGCAAGCTGTACCCTTTCTTTGATCTGTGTGCTATGGATGGATTGGCGTTGGATGTGCTATGAACAATTTGTGAATGTGGTTGTTAGAAGGCATAGGAGCTGCACAAACAGTTCTTTTCTTTCATTTGTTAAAAATCACCCTGTATATCAATAATCTCCTCTGCCTAACTGCATGATCCCATGAAAGAATTTTATTTTAATTATGACTCAGTTGTTTGGTTTAAAAAATAAATAAATAGAAAACATGTTTCGTTGTAATTACAGGGCAAAAATACAAATGTGGTGAGACACCACACACACACACACACACACACACACACACACACACACACACCCCTACATTTTTATTAACTTCTTCACATTTTTGTATGATTAAAAATACTTTTTTTATATGTTCATGGAGACTGCCTGGACAGACCCCTGCAGTTTTCTTGGCAAGGTTTTTCAGAAGTGTTTTCCATTGCCTCCTTCCTAGGGCTCAGAGAAAGTGACTGGCTCCAAGGTCACCCTGCTGGCTTTACGCCAAAGGGAGAACTGGATCTCACAGTGGTCCCAGTTCCTAGCCTGGTGCCTTAACCACTACACCAAGCCAGTTCACCATTTTAAATTAAATATGTATGTGCCTTTTAATTCTGCATCGAATCAAGAGTAGGCAATACCAATCTTCCCAGTGTATCAAGAAACAGAGTATAATCAGCTGAATTCCTTAAAAAAGTGTTAGATTTCTTTTACTGCCCAGCGTTAACCTTGATTAAGCGTTAACCTAATAAACAGCCTGTAGTATACAGGAAAGTCCATGAATTGAGCCCAAAATTTATATTGCTAAGGGAGATATTGGTTCAAGTGAGTTTTGTCCCATTTTACGACCTAGGGAAAGAAATTAGTGAGCAAAACCTGAGTGGATGTTGTAGCTATTGACCCTGGAAACAGGCTGGCAGGGAGCTCTGTTCTTTCCAAGCTGTTGCTGAATTCAAGGAGCATTTTCAGCTCTTTGTTCCATCTCTCCATCTTCTTTGGAATCCCTTTTTTAAAAAAAAATCCCCAGAAATTAATCAGAGGATTTTCTAGTGTTTAGATAAGGTGGGAAGTGGACAAGCTTTGCTCTCCTGCCAAGAGAACTAGAGGAAAGCATGACAAATAGTTTATTGTCGGCTTCTTGCGAATTTCTGATAATTTTCTTTAAGCTCGTGCTCAGAAAAATTGGATGCCTTTCCTGTCTGCCCCCAATCCTTCTCTTGTGTATTTTGTGACTGTTGTTTCGTGAAATAAGGTGCCTCGCACTTTAAAACCAACTGAAAATTTTGGGGCCTTGCTCTCTTCCTCCTTTGTTGCCTTTAAAAATGTATCTCCTTCCATTGAGGCAACTGAGATACAGGTGGTCCTCAACTTCCGACCACTGTTAGTCCAAAATTTCTGTTGCTAAGTGAGACATTTGTTAAGTGAATTTTGCCCCTTTCTTGCCACAGTTGTTAAGTGAACCATTGCAACTGTTAAGTTAGAAACACAGTTCTTAAGTGAATCTGGCTTCCCCATTGGCTTTGCTTGTCAGAAGTTTGCAAAAGCTGATCACATGAACCGACATAAATATGAACCAGTTGCCAGGCACCCAACCTGTGATCACGTGACCATGGCGATGCTGCCAGTGTGAAAAACGGTCATAAGTCACTTTTCGTCAGTGCCGTTGTAAGTTTGAAGGGTCACTAAATGAACCATTGTAAGTTGAAGACTACCTGCGTAGAAAGGTAGTTCAGAAAGTCTTCCAAATAGGGCAGGGGTAGGCAACCTCGGCTCTTTTATGACTCATGGACTTCAACTCCCAGAATTCCTGAGTCAGCATAGCTGACTCAGGAATTCTGGGAGTTGAAGTCCATGAGTCATAAAAGAGCCGAGGTTGCCTACCCCTGAAATAGGGGGCCAGGAACAGTTAGGGAGCCAGAGAGCCCTGTGGGGGGGTGGGGTGCTTTAAGGCTGCGGATCTTCTGGACCTCCATCTTCTTGCAGGTTCCAACCAACTGCTTTGTATCTCGCAGAGGTCCCCGGGCTGTAGCCAAAAAAGCTGCCATCGGAATAAATGCAGCTGGCGTTGAAGGCAAGGGGAGGCAGCGGGCGGAGCAGGCAGGACTCACTCCCAACGTCTAGCCTCTGACCCGGGGCAGCTCCTTCGGATTAAACAGACTTTGCCTGCTAGCCAAGCAGACGGAGCTGGCAGCCTGGCGAGCGAGTCTGACTGCACGCCGCGGCGGAGCTGCTGCCCAAAAGGCCAGCCCCATTTCTCCTCCTCTGCCGCTTTGCCCTTCCCGGGACGGCCTGGCGCGCTCTCTCTCGCTCGCCTCCTGCGGCCGAGGCAGTGGCGTCCCGACTGCGGGAGATGGAGGAGCCCCGCTGGGCGGAGGCGCTGCCGAAGAAGCGGGAGCCGGGCGAGGGGGAGCGAGGGAAAGGCAAGCGGGCCGGGGAGGGAGCAGGTGCCGCGGGCACCGAGGAGGAGAGAAGGCGGGAGGAAGGCGAGGGCCAAGGGCGAGGAGGGGAGTCCTCGAACGACGCCGTCCGGCCACAACGGCCCAACGGCTGCAGCATAGCAGCTGGACAGGAGGAGGAGGAGGAGGAGGAGGAGGGCTCCGCAGGACAAGGCGGGAGCTCCCCCCGAGCTGGCTCGGCCCCAGATGACAACTTCTGTCTCTCTGCTCCGGGGCAAGAGGCGGTCATGTTGAAAAGAAGAGGGGCGGAAGATCTGCAGCCCTCTGGGGAGCCGGGGTCCTCCGACGAAGCCCTGATGGGGGAGCTGTCCGAGATGGTACACAGGGCGGTGAAGAGCAGCAGCTGGTGGGAGAGGCACGGCGTGGACGGCACCATTATCGCTCTGAACCTGCTTAGCCTACCGCTGGGTAAGGACGCCGGTGGCACGCGTGCTGGGTGGGCGGGAGAGAGCCCTACCGTTCCTTCCAACCTTGGTTTCTACTCTGGCCCTCGGGACATCCACTCTGGTCATTAAAAGCTGCCTACAAGGCGGTGGGTCCTATTACCGGTACGAAGCAGGGGGCGGCTGTCACCTTGCCAGAGGAGGCAAGGATTGAAACGTCTCTGGTCATCAGAGAGAGAGGCACGTTTAAAGCAGGCTTGCCTTGCAACAGCTCCTTAAGGTAAGGGTTGTAATAGGCAAAAGACCGACTTGCTGAGCCGGTTGGTGTCTGTGTAGAATATGATATAACGGGGGTGGGGTGGGGGAAGCCACCGAGTAAAAATAACAAAGCACGTGCCGGCACCGTAAAGGGTAACACATCCATTACTGTACTGCAGAAGTTGGCACAGAAAGGAACTGTGATTCATGCGTGCGTATGCAGGGGAAAAAAAGTGTTAAGTTTTAAGATATGACAGCATCCTTTGTTGCTTTTGTAGGAAAACAATAACGATAGCACAGCTACTCTTTTGGAAGCTGGGGAAGTAATTACAGCGTGTCATTCTGATGACTGGTCAACAACTATCAGTGAAATCTTGTCCTACTTAAAAGTTTCTTTGGAGTTTTCACATAGCAACGTGACTTACTAGTGTCTGATGTGCAATAGAAAAAAGGCTGTATCTATACACCAATTAAAAATGAATCAGTATGAACACTGCTCCAGTGTTGTTATAACTGATAATGGAACAAAATAGATTCTCAAAAGAATTTGCCATTAAAGGCATATGTGGTAAAATATATTAAGCAGAGACAATCATAGTGGATGAACTTTTCTACGGTGGTTTAAAACTACATTACCTTGATTTATTGTATTTATACCCTTCGACCTTGTGAAAGAGACTGGGTTGAGAATGATTAGCTGGGTAGAGAGTGCCCAGTAAGCTCCACTTGCTGAATGGAATTTGAACTTGGCTTTAACATGGTGGTTTAAGAATTGTTCTGCATGACAACACTAAGGTGTTGTTCTCTAGTGTAAGACAGCAGGAAATAATGCCAGTTTAAGGAAGTTCTCACGCCATTTCCATTTTCAACTCCTACTTTGTCTTGGCAATGGAACAAACTAGGTGTTTTGTCCACACCAGAAGCAGGGAGGAGTAGGGAAAACTGGTTGTAGGCGAGTCATTCCCTGAAACTGGAGAACTGGAAAAAAGGAAGCTTTTCTCCATTTTTCTCTCCTTCTTCTCTTGCTGCCTGGTGGGGAAAAGCAAATATTTTTTAGTTTCCTCCTGGAGGGAAGCAAGTAGGAGGAAAGTGCTATGATAAAGTTACCCAAGGGTGCTGGCAGAAGAGCTCCAGGGACCGCTTTAATTTGGAAAATTTCACTCTGGGGCTTCTAATAGGTGTTCTGTGGGCTCCCTGCTGAAGCTGCCTTTGATATTTTCTATGAAAAAGTTATGACCACAATTCTATGAATAAACTGTGGGTCATTTCACCGTGGTTCCATAATGAAGCAGCCCATGTTTTCCTTGAAGATCTGCTAGAGGATCTGCCAGTCACGTGAGAAGGACTATTAGAACTGGCAGATCTGTGAAGAAGTCAGCACGGAACTTCCTTAGCCCTGTGGGGAAGCAGTGTTTTGTACATCTGTCGAACACTCTGCGGGTGGACCCCTGGACATGTATCAGCTTAATGTGAATCTGTGGTGTAAGGGGACCAAGGACACATGTCAAGCGTGGCCCTCATGTCTTCAGTGGGGATGTATCAAAGCTGTGGGGTTGGGACTAGGTATCGCCCAGTTGCAAGAGCTGTTCTTAAAACATGTCATTGGTCTTTTGTTAACACATACCATATGTCCAAAAGTCTGCTGGCTCGCTACTCTGATGTACTGATGTACTAAAAACTCCTGCTTTAGTGCTGGGTATACTGAGGTGGCAGACAGTTGTACTGCGGGGAAAGCACCCAGCAGGAAACTTCTATGGAGGGAGGAGAATCAAATCTTTTTAATGCTAAGCATAGCTGGCCTCTCAAAGTCTCCTCTTTCTTTCCTGCACCCCATCAGTTAGGAAGAGAAGTGGGAGATATGGGTATTTGGCTCAGCCGATAACCTTGACCGTCTCCTTATCAAAAGGTAAATGACTCTGAAAACCAGAGGCCAGGGTGTGGGAGGGAGAATGGCCAATAGGAACAGGGTAGGTGCTGTAATGTAGTGGGTCCAACGCAAGGAAGAGACGCCAGCCGGAGTACGTGTTCAGCTCTTTATTGGAAGGGGGTAGCGTACTGAGGAATGAGGGTTACCTGGCCTCCTTAAATACCTAGCCAGGTAAGCGGACAGCCAATGGGGTTGGCCCTAGGTTTCCCGCCGAAACTGGGTTTCCCACCAAAACCGTTCAGGCCAACGCCCCCTGGTGGCTGTTGCTATGCAGGTGCCTGCATACATAACAGGTGCCTTTCTCTGAACTTTGCTTAGAATTGTTTGCTGACCACTTGGCTCTGCTTGTACCAGCAAAGTATGAAAATACTGTTTTTTGCAGAGAAGCAAGGCATGAATGGATGCAGCCTTCGTGGTGGCCTGGAAGAGGGAGTTGGAGGACAATGCAATGCATTCCAGTTGAGAAATTGCACATGGGCCATCCTCACACCAGAGCAAGCAGGGCCGGATAAGCCCTAAGTATCATTGTGTTGTGGGAGTAGTACAGTTGATCTAAGATGAGAAGACAGGAGTGATCAATCACTGAATATTTCAGAGTATTTTGCTGTGTAGTCCTAGAGTTTAGTGAAACTCTAAAATGTTTCTCTTTACGTCAGAAAGGTCTGCAACAGAAATGCAGGGAAGAAAAGCACGAAGGTATAACTTCCCCAGTGAACCTTCCTAAGGGCAGTTTTGAAATGCTTTTCTTTTCTGAAGTACTCATGAAAACAGAATACTTAAAATGCATTTGACAGGAGCAAGCTGTCTCGGTGAATTACCCAGTAACAATCCATCTGAATATTATCTACAGTATATGACAGCCTTCTCCAATCTGGTATCAGGCAGATATATTGGTTTTTAGCATCTTTTGGCCATAGCCAACATAACTGAATGCCATGCTGATAGGAATGATAAGCACTGTGGCCCAGTTCACAGGAGAAGATATGAGGCTAGGGAAGGTGAAATACAAAACCCGAAACAATTATGTCTATGGAATTAGAACTATTCTTTTCAGACAGCCTCTGGAAACAAATTATTTTTTCTTTATTTTCTGTGTCAAATTACTCAGATTTAGGAGGGACCCAGTTCTGATTCTTGCTATCCTGTCATGTATCTCCATTGGAAACCTTGGGTTATCACAATCTTTTGGCCTTATGTATTTATATGGCATGTTTATTTTGAAGACAAAATAATGCAATAAGTTCCTTGAAGAAAGAGCAGGGCAGATATATGATATACATGCCAGATTCTCCTGTCTCTTGAGATAAAAAGTGGCTATCGTTTTCTCTGAGGGTATCTTATTTGATTTATTTGATTTATGATGAAGAGACTGACAACCAGGGAGAAGTGTGGCTGTTTAATAAAATGCTTCACAGCTATAAATATAGCAACATTATGCTGTGCTGCAAGATGAACCCTGGTCCTTCAATTATTCCTAGCCTGGACAAATATCCATTGAGACTATTAGTAGAACAAGGTGTCTGTGAATGGATCATTCCACTAACATTGGACTAATCATATTGGATGTAAGTCATGTCCTGCAGATATACACTATTTTTATACTGAAGGTATCAGGCTAATGCTTTCAAAATATTAGATTAGAATCAGATGTAATAGCAGATCTGTAAGAGGCTGAAATATGAAATCATCTCTGTCATGTCATATTATCTGCTTTCATCCTAGAATGTGACAATGCCACCTTATCTCAATGAATAGTCTTGCACAGAGATAGTCATAGTGGATGTTCTCTAAATTGATAGATCAGCCGGAATAAATACATCATATTCCCTAAAGCAGGGGTCTTCAAACTTGGTCCTTTTATGACTTGTGGACTTCAACTCCCAGAATTCCTCAGCCAGCATGCCTGGCTGAGGAATTCTGGGAGTTGAAGTCCAAAAGTCACAAAAGGACCAAGTTTGAAGACCCCTGCCCTAAAGTTTTAAACTAAAATGGGTAAAATTGGGTCTTTATTTATATATTTTAGAGGATGTTTAGCAGAGGTAATTACAGCCAGGAAAAGGATATTAAATTAGAGATTATCATGCAGCCCTCTTAACTTCTGCCCTGCGTTTCAAATACGATTTGTCTTTCAAATCGGTTGGGGCTGCAATTCCCAGCAGATCAACCATTGCTACAAGAGCTCTGGGACTTCAACTGACATGCCCTGCTGGATCTTCAAAAAACAGGAATCTATGCAAAATACACCATTAGGGAATCCTTAAAACAGACCTATAGACAACTGACTAAAGAATAGAAAACAAAGAATAGGAAAAAATGGGCATTTTTCACACTGAAGAGATATAAGTAGTGGGGTCTCCAAGGCTCTGTTCTAGGACTGGTGCTTTTTAAACTTATTTGCAAATGATCTGAGATGACTAGTGGAATAGTCAATACAGCTTGACACCAAATTGTTCAGAGTGGTGAAAACAATGAAGGACTGTAAACAGTTCCAAAAGGATCACTGTACAAGTGGGCATCAAAATGTCAGATGTTATTCCGTGTGAGCAAGTGGAAAGTGATGTACATTGGGCCCCCAAATCCTAACTATTCCTACAAACATATAGGTTTGGAACTAGCAGTGACTGATAAAGAAAGAGATCCTGGAGTAATGGTAAATGGTTCAATGAAAATGTTGACACAGGATGCATCTACTATAAAAAAGGACAACAGCATCTTAGGGATAATAAGAAATGAGTTGTCAAATGCCCACATCTAGAATATTCCTGTTGATGAACCTAAAACGGATACAGTGGAGTTAGGGAAAGTTCAGAGGAAGGCAAATGAGATGATGAAGGGGCTTGAGCAGCTTCCCTATAAAGAAAGTTTTGCAATATTAGGCCTTTTTTTACTCTAGAGAGAAGGTGAATGAGAAGTGGCATGACTGAGGTGTACAAAATTATGCATGGTATGCATAATGTGGATGGGGAAAGCTATTTTCCCATTACCAAAATATTAAAACCAGAGGCTACCCAATGAAATTGAATCCCAGAAGAATCAGAGCAGACAAAAGGAAAAAAAATAGCAATAGCAATAGTACTTAGACTTATATACCGCTCCATAGTGCTTTTCAACCCTCTCTAAGCAGTTTACAGTGTCAACATATCGCCCTCAATAATCTGGGTCATCATTTTACCAACCTTGGAAGGATGGAAGGCTAAGTCAACCCTGAGCCAATCAGGATCGAACTGCTGGCAGTTGGCATGGTTAAGCCTGCTACGCTGCATTCTAACCACTGTGCCACTATGGCTCTTTGGTGTACACAAATACACAATTAAACCTTGGAATTCATTACTGGAAGCTGTGGTACTGGCTACCAGTTTGGCTGGCTTCAAAAAAAGGTTGGACCAATTCATGGAAGTCATGGAGATCACCCAGGATGGCAGTGTGGCTGTCTCTGAAGGCTTCTACTGGGCTTCTTTGCTTGGTCTTCCTTGCTTGGTTGGACACTCTGAGAACAGACTGCTGGATGAGATGGCCAGAGGTCCCATCCAGCAGGACCTCTGTGCCAAGAAAATGTTCTGCCTCTCTCTTGTAGCTCTGAACTAAACCTAGTTATCAAATTATATTTGTAAAGACTACCAGGGAAGATGGTAAATGACATGAATCTGGACTGCATTGTTGCCTTTGCTTATATCTGGATAAAGACTACCAGGGAAGATGGTAAATGACATGAATCTGGACTGCATTGTTGCCTTTGCTTATATCTGGAAAGATTCTAAGTGCTTCTTTTCCATTTCCAGGATTCCTGTTTCTACGTTCCAGTAATCCTTTTGTGTTCCTGGTGGGCATTGCTGTCCTGGGTGTGACCCATCATACCCTCGCTGTGAAGGCAAGCCACTTGGCTACCCACAATGCTCTGGTGGAATCCAAATCATGGGGGAAATTATGGAGCATATTCTTCATTGAGGTTTGTTTTTAGCTAATCCCATTCTCTGAAAGATAGAAAGCACGACAAGACTTCTGTGGGTATGTGATATTCATCCAAAGTGAAAAATTGACATAACCTGCATAACTTACTTTTTTTTTATTGAAAAGTTTTATAAAAGTTACAATATAAACCCCAAAACCAACCCACCCTAAACCCCCCCTCTCCCTCCCCCACTTCCCAGAGATGAGCACAGGGTTACAAATATAATAATCATAATCTAACTAACATTAACCAACTATATAAATAACCAAGTCCATAATGCGCTTTAACTCCCGTTTAGCATAAATATAAACAGATTAAAAGTAAACATAATAATAAAAACATAAACAAATTAATATCCTAATTATTAAACAATACAATATCCAAGTTATTAAACAATACTAATAATAATAATATCATATAATTAAAACTAATAAAAAATCCACTATACAGTAATAAACTATTAATAATAATAATACTCTAAAATTTACTCATAGGCTAAATGGAACATTTTAGTCCCATATTTATTCTGAATATAATCTATCCATCTTCTCCAGACCGAAATGTATCTTTCTTGTGAATGATCCTTCAAATAAGCAGAAATCTTAGCCATTTCTGCTAAATTTGACACTTTAAGCATCCATTCTTCTATAGTAGGTAAGCAATCCTTCTTCCAATATTGCCTTACCAATAACCTTGCAGCTGTTATCAAATTCAACATCAAGTTAATTTCTTTAGTATCACAATCTGTAATAACACCCAATAAAAATAATTGTGGAGTAAACTTTATCTTTCTCTTGAAAATCTTTTGAATGTTACACCAAATCTTAATCCAAAAAGCTTTTATATTTCTACAAGTCCACCAGATATGAAAATAAGTAGCATCCAAACCTGCATAACTTACAATAGCTAAACCAAACAATCAAGCTGTAGTTCATTGCAGTTAACTGAATCACATGGTCATTAAACAAATCCAGCTTCCCCCATTGACTTTGCTTGTCGGAAGCTGGCTGGGAAAGTCGCGAATGGCGTTCACATGACCCTGGGACACTGCGACCACTGTAAATACATGCCAAGCATTCAAATTTGATCACATAGGGATGCTGTAATTGTCTTAAGTGTGAATACCACACAGCTATTTTCAGTGCCATGGTAACTTCATACAATCAGTAAATAAGTCAAGGATTATCTGTATCTCCTAAATGTTGCAAAATTGCCCTCCCCCAAATGTGGTTGCATCTATTTAATTAATTTACTGTATATAGAGCTGAAATTATAAAATTTATGATAGTGTATGATCATATTTTAAAAGGGACGCGGTGGCTCAGTGGGTTAGGACGCTGAGCTTGTCGATCAGAAGGTCGGCAGTTTGGCAGGTCGAATCCCAAGTGCCGCATAGCAGAGCGAGCGCCTGTTACTTGTCCCAGCTTCTGCCAACCTAGCAGTTCGAAAGCACGTAAAAATGCAAGTAGAAAAATAGGGACCACTACGGTGGGAAGGTAACAGTGTTCCATGCGCCTTTGGTGTCTAGTCATGCCGGCCACATGACCACGGAGACGTCCTCAGACAAACGCTGGCTCTTCGGCTTTGAAACAGAGATGAGCACCGGTCCCTAGAGTTGGAAACAACTAGCATGCATGTGCGGGGGAACCTTTACCTTTTACCTTTTTTATGATCATATTGAACAAGAAAGTGGACATGGCCATTTCGAAACATGCCCATCCTGGTTTTCAAGTTTTAATATAGTTCACTATCAATGTTTCACTGCAAAATTATTTGGAAATGTTTGGGGATATTGCCAGATCCATACAACCCAAAGTGCAATGCTTTCCAGATTTGGTTTTTTCTTAGATACTGTGGGAAAGAACAACTAGCTTAATGTTACATTGGTTCATTGCTTGTGTGAATGCAGTAATGATAAAATAATAATGCTAGCAATTAAATTAATTGGGGCTACTTAAAATCAAAGAGATAATAGAAGTTACCAAGTTGATTAATCTACAATCTAGGACAAAAGGCATCCTATTTATATTGTGAAGAATATTAATAATTGGCACCTGATGTTGATATTGTTGATATTCCATAAATACACGGTTGTTATTTGGACATAATGCCTTAGGAACATAGAAGTTCCTTTCACATTAAATAATTAAATATGCCATATTTTATTGTTCCCTCTTTATTGGATCTTCATTGGATAGATAATTGCATTAATATATTTCAAAATCCTTTCTTCCTTTCTCTTGTTAGGTCATAGAAAGTAATAAAATTAGTACCACAATCGGCAAAAGCTAGTTTTGTTGTGTTTTTGCAAGCTAGTAGAATTGGGAATATTTAATAGCTTTATATGTTATTTTCAATTATATGTAAGAAGCTGAATTGCACATCACAGTAAAATGGAACTAAAACTAGCATTGTGCTGATTAGGGGATTTCTGAAGGACAAATAGTTGGAACAGCTTGAACTACTAAAGCAATGTCTCTAGTCAACAATCAATAATCTATTTTCTTCTCAGCAGCATTCCAAGGAAGTCAAGAATAATTTTTTGCATGTAGATCATAGGGGGTAATTATATTTTTATTCTTTGTCTGAAAAGGATGCGTGGGAAATAGCCAGCATACATATCCCAAGAAACGGCAATTCTTGAAGGAAACAAAAAATGAATTGAGCCAGTAATGTATTGCACCTGAAATGAGTGTACTGCAAGAGACTGAATGGAGAGTATTTATACATGATTCTGATTCATTTTAGGAAGCTTTTTTATTGACAAGTGCTTTTGATTCTGTATCACAAACAGAGAAGATATTTCTGGTCATGATTAGTATAACTCAGGGGTCTTCAAACTTGGCCCTTTTATGACTTGTGGACTTCAACTCCCAGAATTCCTCAGCCATGCATGCTGACTGAGGAATTCTGGGAGCTGAAGTCCACAAGTCATAAAAGGGCCAAGTTTGAAGACCCCTGGTATAACTGAATGTCCTTCAGAGGACCAAAAATACTTCAGTGCTTATTTTATATTTCCAAACTTCTTTTGTTTTGGAGTAATATGGGGGTATTAAATTTATTTATTTATTTAATTAAATTTTTATACCGCCCTATTCCCGAAGGACTCAGGGCGGTTTACAGGGCAGCATAAAATACAATATAAAAATAGTATAAAATTAAAATAGATTACATTAATTAAGCCCAACAATTAAAACAATATTAAAAGCTAAAACCCCTTCAGTCCAGGCCTGATAGATCAAAAAACCAGGTTTTCAGGTCTACATGCCTACATACACAAACATGTCAGATTCTGCAGTAGAAGAGAGCAACCTTGGGGAGCTGCAATTGGCAAAAAACTTCTGAATCTGTTTCTGTGGCTCTCCGTTGATGCTTTTCTTGCACTGAGGCAGGTTTGTCAGAAATGGCTGACAAACCACAGGTAAGTCCTTAACTTACAACAATTTGTTTAGCAACCGTTTGAACTTACAATAGCACTAAAAAAAGCGACTCACCACCAGTCCTCACAGTTACAACCATCACAGCATTCCCAGAAGCACATGATCAAAATTTGGGTGCTTGGCAACTGGCATGTAGTATTTACAACAACTGCAGCATTCTGGGGTCCTTGCGATCACCCTTTGTGGCGTTTCCAACCTGTTTCTGGCAAGCAAAGTCAACAGGAGAAACTGGATTAGCAAGCACGTGATTTGCTAAACAACACCATTCGCTTAACAACTGCAGTGATTAGTTAACTGTAACAAAAAGGTTGTGAAATCAGTGTGGCCCACTTAATCTCCTTACTTAGCAGCAGAAATTCTGGTCTCAATTGTGATTGTAAATCAAGGATTATCTTATAGCACGGGTGTCAAACTCGCCACATCACATGACGTATCATGACTTTTTTTGCCTTGCCGGAGCTGGGGTGGGTGCGGCCTCCATATGATGCAACTGACCTGCAGGCCGGCAGTTTGACACCCCTGTCTTATAGCAAGGTAGGCATTCTGGTAGTGATTTTATGTGTGAAATTCATAGAATTGTAGAGTTGGGAGTGGCTGTTTTGGTCCTCAGGTCCAATCTCCTACTTAATGCCAGAATTCAAATTAAACCATCCTGGACAAATGGCTTAAACAGATATTGTGAGTCCCCACTTGAACAGATATAGTGAGGGCAGCCAACACCTTTCTACATGATTGGTTCCATTTTTTATTTGCTCTTACTGCTTCTGTAACATTTAATCATAATCTGTACTGTAACTTTATTATTCTGTGTCTTTGAATCTGGGATGAGAGAGAACAAGCCTTGACCTACTTTGATCGGACATTCTTGTGGATATCTGAAAAGCATTATCTTGCATTTGCCTTTTCTCAAGACAAAGCAACCACAGCGATCTCTCTCTTCATAAAGCGATGTTTGAGTCCTCTCATTATCCACACATTCTCTAAACCAGGGGTAGGCAACCTTGGCTCTTTTATGACTCCTCCAACTCCCAGAATTCCTGAGCCAGCTGTTGGCTCAGGAATTCTGGGAGTTGAAGTCCACGAGTCATAATAGAGCCAAGGTTGCCTACCCCTGCTCTAAAGATTCTTTGAATGCTTTTAAAGTGTGGTGCTCAGAACTGGATACAGAAATCCAGATGAGATCTGTCCAAACCAAAATAACAATTATATCTCATGCAATGAGATCTAATTTTATTTCCCTTCAGATCCATCTAGCATGGCCAGTGGCATTAGTCTGGGTGGAAACTGTATCAGAATATCTAGAGAGTAACAAGTTAAACTCTTCTGTGATGTATATATGTTTTTATGTATAATTGGATGACATAAGCTGAGTAAATTTCTCCACTGGGTACATTATGGACTCCTGAAAGTGACTATAGTGAAACCGCTTATCCCATCATACACCTGTTTAAATCAAATGTCCCCTTTAAATCAAATTAACTGATCTGAAGATTTATGCTGTTATCAACATTGCTTTAAAACCATCACACTCTAACAAACAGCAATCAAATTTAGGAGTGCAACTTTAAAGATCTTCATTTCTATGGTCTGCTACAGACTTCCTCAACTTGCTTTCTTCCAGCTACCATATTCTGGAATGACTGTTGAGTGTTATGCAGGAATTCATCATTTCTTGGGTGATAGGAGCTGTATTCTAACACAGGGGTCCCCAACCCCTGGTCCGTGGACCGGTACTGGGCCACAGCATGCCAGCAACCAGTCTGCACAAACAAGCAAAGCCCCATCCACGGGATGCAGGCAGCACACAAAACCACACACTCCGGTCCGTGGAAAATCCTTTCTCCACGGAATCGGTCCCTGGCGCCCAAAAGGTTGGGGACCTCTGGTCTAGCACATCTACTGAATATCATAGATATAAAGTACCATATACATACGCAGGTAATTGCAGTGTTCTTTATTTACCATTTCTTTCTGTCCCAGGTTTGCTCCGCTTTCACAGCAGAACAAGGGTCCTACCACCATGTAAAAATGCACCACGCTTATACAAACGTCATTGGCCTCGGGGATTCCAGTACCTGGAAGGTTCCTTTCCTGAACCGTTATGTTTATATGTTCATTGCACCTATTGCTGTACCTATCATAACTCCTTTAACAGCCATTGGTATGTTACCGTCCTCCAAATCCTCCTACTAATCAGCATACCCTTCTCTTCCATTAGTTTTACAGTGTAAACGTTGAATGCAATTACATCTCTTCGTTAAGACTGACTGTCGTTATAGCTCACTCTGTGTGGAATTCTGCCTTTGAAAGAATCAGAGAAGCAGAACGAACAGAGATAAGGCTAGGAGCCTAAACCTTCTTCCATGAGATAAGGCTATTCACCCAGCAGCTTGCAACACAGATTATGTGATGTGTTATTGGATATGTGCCTCCCTCAAATCCCTCTGCTCTGGTTTAATTAAAACAAAAAAGCACTTTAAAAAAGGGTAGATTTTGAAAGATTACAATCAGGCCTCTGGATTTATATATTTTACACACACACACACACACACACACACACACACACACACACACACACACAATTTCAAATTTCATCAGAGAATGAGCACTGGGGAAAGGGGCATCTGATCCTTTCCCCTGAAAAATTAAATTCTTCCCTCCCCCAAACTACAGTGTGTGTCTTAGAAGGGAAATCCTTTATTTTTCTCTCTTGGGAGTTCCATCCATTAAAAAAAAAGTAGCCTAAAGGACAATTCTAAACTCCTTCTTTCAAAGCACCTTTTCTTGAATATTTAAAACTTTGTAGCCCTGATCTAAATCTAAAAGAGCAGAGGAAGTCTTCAACGTAAGACCACAATTAAAGCCAGAATCCGCATCAAGTAAAGTGGTTGTTAAGTGTGTCCTGCTTGCTTTTACAACCCCCCCCCCTTTTTTTTTTGCCACAGCTGCCAAGCTGTAGTTCATTGCAGTTAACTGAATCACATGGTCATTAAACAAATCCAGCTTCCCCCATTGACTTTGCTTGTCGGAAGCTGGCTGGGAAAGTCGCGAATGGCGTTCACATGACCCCGGGACACTGCGACCGCTGTAAATACATGCCAAGCATTCAAATTTTGATCACATAAGGATGCTGTGATTGTCTTAAGTGTGAATACCACACGGCTATTTTCAGTGCCGTGGTAACTTCATACAATTACTAAATAAGTCAAGGATTATCTCTATCTCCTAAATCAGTGTTTTTCAACCTTTTTTGGGCAAAGGCACACTTGTTTCATGAAAAAAATCACGAGGCACTCCACCATTAGAAAATGTTAAAAAATTTAACTCTGTGCCTATATTGACTATATATAAAGTAATTCTCTTGAATAGGAATCAAATAAACACAAAGAAAGTATTTTATAATTACTTTTCAATTTTTCCCACGGCACACCAGGCAACATCTCGCGGCACACTAGTGTGCCGCGGAACAGTGGTTGAAAAACACTGTCCTAAATGTTGCAAGATTGCCCCCCCACCCAAAAAAATGTGGTTGCAGTTTAGAAGATCTAAAATGTTCAAGGGAGAAATAGTGAAACAGTAGTTTAAACCATACCTGCGCTACCTTTCCAAATTTCATAGCAGTGTGATTTCCCATAATGGGAATGGTCAAGCCCCTAATTGCAGAGCGCAATCAAGAGTGTAGACTTTTTAAAATTAGTTTTAAGCCAAGATATCGAGAACAAATTAGAGCAAACATCTAGCCATTTCTTACTAGTGAGTTCTTTAGGTAAGGTCTCTGAGTCTCCTTTTCCAGGGCTGTGTGCATGAACTATCCATTTCTTTGACAAGTTTGTAATGTCCTTTCCCATCTCCTGGTTGTGTGTCTCCATAAATACGCCTTTCCCTTTCTCAGCCTCAGAGCAATTTCTTGTACCTTTTTTTTCCTACAAAAACAGCAAGAAGAAATAATAGCTTCCCTATTCACTTACTGTCGTTTCCATAGGTTTACTCACAGAGGTAGAACTGAAAACTGCCATTCGGACTTTGTGTTGTATATTCACTGGTCTGTATGCCCACTATTGGCTGCTGCTTAATATCTCAGGATTCCAGTCTAGCTGGTCTGCACTCAGCTGTATGTTGATTACCCGTGCTCTCCTCGCCCACGCGTACATCCATGTCAATATCTTCCAGGTGAGGCTATCATCCCTATGTTGTATGAAGAAACCTATTAGCTTAGCCTCTCTTGGCATAAGAATCCTGCATTGCGAAACTGCCCACGTTTTCCCTTTGCTTGCCCAGATTTGCCCTACCGTATGTCCGAATGCTGCTTATAAATGAAGTATGCCTTATTACAGTGCATGTAGCTATGTTTTGCCATTATCCCACAATGCATCCCCAGGAACCATAATTTATTTAAATTTTAAATATGACTACTTTGCTGATATTAATAGATAATTTTTATTTTGGTGTAATTTTAGACATATTTAATATAAAAGTGTTTATATTTTAATATACGCTACGTCCTGGATTTTAGATTTTATATGTCAGATGCTAGTGAGGTTATTTTACAAATGTATTTTAACTCTGTACTAAATTTTATTTGTCAGTTATCAGTATTGGTCTTCGATCGCACTAATTCTAATTGAACAAATGAGTGGGAAATTAAAGAGGTTGAGAAAGGGGAGTTTAGAGAGTCTGAAAAGATAATTGTATTTTCGATGTTTATACTATTTTTAGCTAGGTGGATTCACTAAAGATTGCACTGAGGCTATGGTCTTGTGTATAGTCATGTAAAAATAAGGGTGTTTCTAGCTGTAGGCTTCTTAGAAGTAACATAATATTAGGCAATCATTTCATAATTCATTGTGTAAGAGGTATTTTTTGATTAAAAAATACTGGGAAAACATGGAAGAGTTTCAGATTGTCCTACAGAAACTTAATGAGATATAGTCTTACATAAACTTAGTGGGATTTGCTTCCAAGTATTTGATTGTATTTTTTTTAAATTAAATGGTGTATACTGAGTATTTCTCAGAAAGAGTCTAATTTGCATTTGGGGAACTTGGATCTTCAAATATTGCTGAATTCCCAGCATGTCTCTATTGGCTGTGCTGGCTGAGATCAGTAACATGTAGAGGGCTATAGGTTTCCCATCTCGTGTTCATACTTCTTTGCTTTATGTATGAGTTTTTCTCCAAATATTCCACAGAATGGAATCTATAACACTGCAAAGAAATTGAACAAATCACTCAGATGAGCTGTGGTGGTGCAGTGGTTAGAATGCAGTATTGTACAGGTATACTGTAGTCAGTATTCTGACTGGCTTAAGGTTGACTCAGCCTTCCATCCTTCTGAGATTGGTAAAATGAGGATCCAGATTGTTGGGGGAAATAGGCTGACATTTGTAAACCACTCAGAGTGTGCTGTAAAGCACTATGGCGTGGTATATAAGTCTAAGTTTTATTGCTATTTCACAGATAAAAAATGCTTCTTGGCTGACCGCATTGCTATCCCAAGAGTTTTAGTTTCCTAATGTCCTAATAAATTAACATTTGTGGTTTATCTTATAGCATATTGGTCTACCCATGTTTTCACCTGATAAGAAGCCAAAACGAATCCACATGATGAGCTGTGGAGTTCTCAATTTGCCTCGAAATCCTCTGTTGGACTGGGTTTTTGGACACTCGATCATTAGTTGTCATGTGGAACATCATCTTTTCCCAACTTTTTCTGATAACATGTGCCTGAAGGTGCGAGGTTGAATGGCAGATGGAATGGGCATTTGGAAGGGTAGGGTGGGGCAAAATAAATACCTGCTGAATGTTTACTTGTAAAGAGAAGAGTATGTATTTAAAAGGTGATGAGTTTCATGTAGGCCAAAATCCTATCCCTCAACAACAGGGGAAAAAAGGCATGTTCTTGATCAGAAATTAGTTTTTATACAGTTCAGGCTTCTTTGAGATTGAAAGGGGACACTGGTCCAAAACTACACATCCTATAGACTTGAAATCATATTTTCTAAAGAATAAGTTTCATTTCTGAATGATAAGAAAGATCTTTTACATTGCACATTCTAATTCTTCCTTCCATGGATCATATATACAGATAATTTCATTTTACTTTATAGTACTTTACATAACAAAATTGTTAGTTTCTCTTCAAGAATTCTTCATGTTCTCTTAAGGGAGCTAAAATGGCAGGTATCTCAGAGGCTGCTAAAGCATTCTGTCTATATCGTTTAATTAATACTTATTTCAGTTGTATATATATATTGGGAAGCACGCAATCTGGCAAGGAGGGCTCAAATGCAGAGTTAGCCTGGAGTCATTACATAACCACAAAAAGGCTACAACCAATTACCCACTCTCCAAACACTTTTGAGCCTATTTGTTCCCCAGAGAAAGTTGCCAGGCTGGGGAGATTCCTGTATTATAGGCAGAATATAATAAAGTGGTTAGTCTTGTTTGCACCTGGCAAGATTTTTTGCCATTTTTAGTGATCAGCAGTGTTCTTTACATTTGGCTATGGGCCTACCCTAATCAAAAATAAACATTAGTATTTACTATAATACTAACCTTATCTTTCCTTTATATTTCAGATAAAACCTGTGGTTTCTCAGTATTTGAAAAAGAAGAAATTACAATACAATGAGGATTCTTACTGGTCACGCTTGAAGCTATTCCTGGACAAATATGAAGAACTGATGGTCCATGCACCTCCTATTTCTGAACTTGTGGGGATTCAGTAATGGTACTTTTATGGCTAGAGCTAGGGCCTTAAGGCAGCGTGGTTTCTTTTTCCAAGATAAATGCCTTTAAAGTCTAAGTTAGACCTTTTAAGTTTAAGTTTTAGGAAAATCAGCAAAAATTATCTTTAGATACCGGATGCAACTGCCCATTAATGGGTCATAGGGGAAAATCAAAAGTTCCAATTAATTCAATTGTACTATCTTTGATTTTCTTCTCTGCTGTAATAATCTTTGCACACTAATACATTTAATGGATCATTTCAGATTCTGCTATTCTGCAACCTGAGGGAGGGAAATCTAAGGGCTATTTAATGTTCTTCCTCTTAAATTAAAATAATTTAAAAGTTAAAAGACATTTCCACAGTGCAAACTTTGACAAGTTCTATGTAGCAATTTCTTTTCCTCATCTTGGACATATGACAACAAAGACATAGATCGCAGCCTTCCTCAACTGGTGCCTTCTAAATATGGAGAGACTCCAATCAAAGAATGCCAGCTAGCATGGGAATTTAACATCTGGAAAGAACATTTGGAAAGAAACATATTAGAGAAGCTTTTCCTAGAGGTTAGAAGAAACACGAAAAACTGCATTGACTGTTGGATTGATATTCACATAGCTCTAATTACATGAGAATTTATATGGTAAAGAGATACTTCTTGCCAGATGCTTCACAGATTTTCATTTTTAGCACACCCTCAGCAGGTAGCAATCCTCATCCTACTTTCACTGTTTTGAGAAGATAAAGAATGTCAGGCCTAGCCTGCGCTTAGCAGACCTCCACAGAATATCTGAGGTCCAAGATGGGAAGTCAAAAACCACCCTGGAAGATGGCAGCAGTAAGCCACTTCTGTACTGGCTTACTGGGGATGAGACAGCATACAGGGTGGAGGTACAAAAACTATCCATATGGTGTTGTAACAACAACTTGCACCTGGACATCGGCAAGACAAAAGAGATGGTGCTAGACTTCCGGAGGAAAAAGGAGGAACCTGCCCCACTTTACATCGGAGAGGACTGTGTGGAGAGAGTTTCCTCCTTTAAATTTCTGGGAGTCTACCTCTGCGAAGATCTGACCTGGAAAGTTAATGCAACCCAGGTGGCCAGAAAGGCCCAACAGAGACTTCACTTTCTCAGGGTCTTGCGGAAGAACAGGGTAGAATAACGGCTTATGACCCTCTTTTACCGGTCTACTATAGAGAGTGTCCTCTCGTATGGTATTGTGGTTTGGTATGCTGGTCTGACAGCTGCGGATAGGAAAGCATTACAGAGGGTGGTGAGCACAGCACAAGACATTGTGGGCTGTCCCCTGACACCACTGGATGACATCACCAGGGCTCGCTGCCTTGGAAGAGTGAGAAGAATTCTCAGGGATGACTCACACCCTGGACGGTATCTCTTTACTCTCCTACCATCGGGTAGGAGATTTAGGAGTATAGCCAGCTGTACCAACAGGCTGAAGAGCAGCTTTTATCCATGGGCTGTTAGGCTTTTGAAAGGGAAATAATTTTATAAACTTTATGCATGATTGACTTGCGAGGCCGGTGCGTTGTGCAATTAGTTCACATGGTGTAATAGGATGGAGGGTTTGTGTTACTGTAAGTTGTGGGTGGGGGCACGAAGGGAGGCTCAGCCAATCTCAATGTATACATGGTTGTACTTTGACAATAAAGGTTCATTCATTCATTCATACTGATGCTAACTCCCCATTCTCCATACATGGAGGCATTATTGCAGTTGCCAAGATTTGAGCTTGACCTGAAGAATACTTTACTAAAATTTCTCCTCCTGCAAGAAGCAAAAAAAAAGTTTATTCAAATATGATGCTGAACGGTGGAAGGAAATATAATTGTCATTACCAGTGGACCTTTTATTAACAAAAATAATGCAAAGAAAGACTGTATAAAAGGTCCTGCTGATGAATATGGTGATATGTATGCAAAGAGAGAATAAATTATTATCCGATCCACTGGTGCGGAGGGAGTGTGGTTTAATAAAAGGAACAATGTAAAAGCAAGCAGATTAGGCAGGCAATAGCAAAAAGTAGATATATTTGAAAAAATATTTTGAAAAAACTTTTAACTGACTTGATGAGCTGGCATGGCCACCATATTCTTTAGCTGGACAAAACCAGCTCTCATCTCTTCTCAAGGTAAAAATGTTTATGTCTACACATTTATGAGACAACATATCCCAGCATGTGCAATGGAAACCTCCATATTCTGCTCATTTCTGTCTAAGGGCCCATTTTTCCCCTTCTGGAGAAGTGGCCACTGTTATTATTTCTGGAACGAAGGTGCGTAGTATTAGCTTTCTCCAACTTGTTACGGTGGTAGTTTCACTTGATATATATTCCTAACATTGCTGAAATACGTCTATCAGGAGAAACTTCTTCTCAAATATGTGTTTCTATCCTTTACATAATTAATTTCTCAAATCTAGTTTAGGAAAATCTGGAATATTACTAAGAACAGAAGGGTAATTGTGCAGCAAGAAGAATAACTTACAAGGTGAGCTATGGGGAACAAAGAGAGATCACTTGACAATTCTGAAAACATGTCCCTGTGAGTGGATACTTAGTGTGTGAATACACATTATGTATCTTTTGAACAAGAAAGATAAGTCTCCTTTAAGTTAAGTTTTAACTCCCAGGTGGCTTCACGCAGACATCTCTGTAGCTTTGTTGGCAACAATATGGAAGTGATTTTCCAGTACCTTTTTGCTGAACGCTCTTTCTGATTTTTCAGCTTAGCCTACAGCCTGCTGTATGCCAGAAGAATCCTACCCTAATGCTGAAAGTGCCTTGCCCTACTTGACTGACTAGAACAGTACGTGTGTTTGCTTTAATTCTTGAACTTGAATTACATAGGTCTTAACATTGCTGAAGTTGAGAAATGGTGACTTAGGGTGTTAGATGAATTTAGTCAGCGTATTGGGTGAATCAGGCAAGTTTAGCATAGGTGTATCTAGACAATTATGGTTTATTGAACAAAACATGCTTAACAAATCTGGTATAAGTGTGATGTCTGAACCCAGCTGAGTAGATAGAAAATGAACATAAATCATAACTGATGTGTCTAGTTCATGACAAATGAAACGACAGGCATTAACATGATAACTTTATACATGATAACTTTATTGTCACTTTGAATGTACACCAATCGGCATACATCAAAATGAAATTTCGTTGCATACAGCTCTCAAAGGGTCACCACCTCCGATATATACTCCTTGTTCGGGGCCCACTCAAATTTCACATTGTCCATTTTAGTCTCTAGGGAGTGAACGATGGCAAACAGGACAGATGGAAATGGGGCTCCATGTGGACTAGCCCTCAAATTCGCTTGTATTCTGACAACGCCTTCTTTCCTTTTTCTGATCCTGACTCTTCCACCTTTTCCTTTAAGAGGCCTTGCTTCTTTTCACCCCTGGAGCATGCTGCTGCCGCCGCCACAAACTCCTCCAAAAGTCTCTCTTCCTTCCTCTGGGCCTGCCGACAGCCTCATCCAGTTCCTTCGCTCCATAAGCTGCAGGTCCTCTCCTCCTCTGCCTCCTCTGGAAACAGCCCTGATTTGCAGTAGAATCCATCACTGGGCCAGCAGTCAGATCTTGCTGCTGGTAGAACAAATTCAAACAGCGCCAACGACTTTTAACGGTCTCACCAACAGTTCCAAAACAACTTGCCAGGCCAGCAAAGATTGTCGGTCGTATGTCGTATGTTACCTTAGTTCCACCATGTTGCTCAAACACATTAAAATCTTCCTGATCATGTGGCCTATACCCCTTACTATCCCTCCCAAAACTATTCACCTTCAAGAGCCAATGCAGCCACAGCCATTCCAGGCGCCGCCATCTTAGTCCTCAAAGAAGAATCTCTCTCTAAACATTCAGATACATGTCTGGAAACTTTTTTTTAATTGAAACTTTTGATTTGATGGACACTGAGTGAAATTAAAGCTTTACAATTTCAGATTGGAAGTGAACACCACATAGGGAATAATCCTGAGTTGGCAGAGTGAGGTTGGTTGGTTTAATTTCCTATTCATCTACATTTACTAATTTCATTGTCAACATGATTATCAACATGAATATTTTCTGTGATTTGCAAGGCTCTAGAGGCTTCCCAGTCTAGCAGCACAAAGGGGAACATTATTCAACCCAGCTTTACTCGGATTTTATTTGTGTGAAAAATTAATTCCACTGCCACATGCTGCTAATATAATTACAGTTCAGTCTGGAAACATTAAGTTTGACCAGCTCTATCCTCTCTAGAATAAAGCATAAGTATGTGCATATTTATTTGATTTAGCTAGAAGCAAATGCCTTTAGGGCCAATGGGTTTATTCATAGCTAAATAATTATAATATAGCATAGTTATACCCTTAACAAATTCTGAAATGGAATAAAGTATACTCTGTGGTTGGGTTCAGAAGTCATCCTAAGCTAAAATGGGTTTTACTTGAAGCCAGCTGTGCATTATTTAATAAATCATAGTAAAATAAATGGAGTCTTAACTAAGACTACTATACAGAGCTGCAAACATCTAGACTGCCACAAGATGGTAGCAAAGATATGTAGAAAACTAATTCTTTTTTATTAAAAAGTTTTACAGATACATTATAAACATAAGACCCACCCCTCCCCCACCCCCACCCAATTTCCCATTCCTCCCCCTCCGACTTCCCAGAGCGTAATACAGGGTATTAACCCTAACAATCTTAAACTATAATATGCTAACTAACTATAATAACACTTTAAATCCTATCGAACTTTAACTCTCCTTAAAAGTAACTAAATAATAATAAGTCTTATAAATCTAATACTTATTCAAATGCTAAATGAAACTTTTTGGTCCCATATTTATTCTGAATATAATCAATCCATCTTCTCCATTCCAAGATATATCTTTGTTGTGAATGGTCTTTCAAATATGCTGAAATTTTTGCCATCTCTGCCAGGTTCGAAATTTTTAAAGTCCATTCTTCTATAGTAGGCAAATTCTCCTTCTTCCAATATTGCGCTACCAAAAGTCTTGCTGCCGTTATTAAATACAACATCAATTTAGTTTCTATAGCAGTACAGTCTATAGTAATACCCAGCAAAAATAATTGTGGAGAAAACTTTATCTTTTTCTTAAATATCTTCTGCATATTCCACCAAATTTTAATCCAAAAAGCTTTAACTTTTTTACAAGTCCACCATATATGATAAAGGTTGCATCATCACAACCACACCTCCAGCATTTAGACTGATAATTTGGATACATACATGCCAAATGCCACCTATAAAACATCTTATAAAAATTTTCTCTTAAATTTTGTGCCTGTGTAAATTTTACATTTCTGACCCAGATTGTTTCCCAAGTATCCTCATTATTGGTTCTTGAATATTCTGGGCCCATTTTATCATACAATCTTTTAACAAGTTCCGTTTCTGAATCTATTTCTATCAATGCATTATATATCCTTATATGTGCAGGACTTTGATCTCTAATTTGTTTAACCAAATTTTCATCTACTATGGAAATACCAATTTTCTGATCCTGTTTCCATCTAGCTTGTAACTGCCCATACTGAAATCAAGTTTGTACTATCTTTTCTTCTTTGAAAATATTAAATATTTTAAAAGAAAGACAGCATATAGGGCGGAGGTACAAAAACTATCCATATGGTGTAGTAACAACAACTTGCACCTAAACATTGGCAAGACGAAAGAGATGGTGTTAGACTTCTGGAGAAAAAAGGAGGAACCTGCCCCACTTTACATCAGGGAGGACTGTGTGGAGAGAGTTTCCTCCTTTAAATTTCTGGGAGTCTACCTCTGTGAAGATCTGACCTGGAAAGTTAACACAACCCAGGTGGCTAGAAAGGCCCAACAGAGGCTTCACTTTCTTAGGGTCTTGCGGAAGAACAGGGTAGAACAACAGCTAATGACCCTCTTTTACCGGTCTACTATAGAGAGCGTCCTCTCGTATGGTATTGTGGTTTGGTATGCTGGTCTGACAGCCGCGGACAGGAAAGTATTACAGAGGGTAGTGAGCACAGCACAAGACATTGTGGGCTGTTCCCTGACACCACTGGATGACATCGCCAGGGCTCGTTGCCTTGGAAGAGTGAGGAAGATTCTCAGGGATGACTCACACCCTGGACGGTATCGCTTTACTCTCCTACCATCCGGTAGGAGATATAGGAATATAGCCAGCCGTACCAACAGGCTGAAAAATAGCTTTTATCCGTGGGCTATTAGGCTTTTAAATGAGACATAATCTTATGCAGAATTGACTTGGGAGGTTGGTGTGTGGTGTAGTTGGTTCACATGGTGTGGTAGGATGGAGGGTTTGTTGTCACTGTGTGTTGGGGGGAGAGAGCACGGGGGGAGGCTCAGCTAATCTCAATGTACACATGTTGTACTTTGACAATAAAGGTTTATTATTATTATTATTATTATTATTATTATTATTATTATTATTATTATTATTATTATTATTATTAGGCTTTAATTGCCATACATTTCTTTCCAATCTAAGAATTTCTTTATATTTAATCACATAATGCTTAAATCCCACATTTATATTTTCTATCGCATGTTTAGGTATTGCCCAAATTGGAATTTTAAAATTCAACTTATAACGATATTTTTTCCAAACTCGCAACAAGGCATATCTTAATATATGTGTCTTAAAAACATTATCCACTTTTTGTCATACAGTAAATAAGCATGCCAACCATATAACAAATCATATCCTTCAATATTCAGTAATCTCCCTTGTGTTAAATTAAACCAATTACTAATTGATGATAATGCCACAGCCTCATAGTATAATTTAAAATTGGGCATTTTAAGACCACCACTTTCACGTACATCTTGCATTATCTTAAGTTTAACTCTCGGTCTCTTCCCTGCCCAAAAAAAATTTATTAATAGTCTAAAAATATGACTAAAGAACAAAAGGAAGTTTTAGGAAAACTTAACGGGATTTGAAATAGTTAAGAAGATTAAATACTTGGGGGTATATCTTTCAGCTTCAAATGCGAAATTATATAAAAATAATTATGAATTGTTATGGTTAAAAATACAAAAAGAATTAGATAGTTGGAAAAAATTACAATTGTCCTTATTGGGAAGAATTGCAGCTGTGAAAATGAATGTTTTACTGCTAAGCTTGTAAGCCGCCCTGAGTCTTCGGAGAAGGGCGGGATATAAATGGAATTAAAATAAATAAAATAAAATAAATTCTTATTCTTGTTTCAAATGATACCTATACTTAAAAAAGACTCAAATTTGGAGGAATGGCAGAGAGGTAGAAAACTAATTCTTTCTGCCATTTAGTGGTTGCTTGTATTTTTGCAGTCCATATAATGGTAGTCCTAGTTTAACATAACAGATATATCCACTGACATATATGTGTACGTGTCACACTATTCTGTGCTCTATGTAATGCTTCAGCAGCAGCATTATGTAGAGCACAAAAAGGAGTTGGAAAAGTTAAGCCAAAGAAATTAATAGCATGAGATAAAGGAGGGGGAATAGATAAAACTATTTTACATCAGTACCTTTCAGTATATCTTGCCATATCTTTTGGACCTTGAAAATAATCTTTGTGTCTAAATTCTGCTTCACACATTGAGTTTTTTCCTATCTTTTTAAGATTCTCATTAATTTCCCTATGACATTTTCAGTCTTCCCTTACCTCTCAATCTTTCACTCTTCATATAATTGTTGTACAGTGCCCTCCCTCTCTTCATGATCAAGCCACCTCAAAATTCTTATTTCATGCTGAGGATCTCTTACTTTTGCATGTATTTCACTTTCATTCACATTGATTCAGCAAATGTTAATCTTTTTTCTTTTGAGAAACCCAACTCTAATTTCCAACATAACAAACTGGCAGAAGCCTATTATTATACACAGCCATTTTTGTTTTTATTTTTTCAGTAAACATTTCTTCTGCACAACAGGAACTTTACCAATTCCTTCTACCAGCATTTCCATGTCCTAAAATGTCTCCATCCAGTTTCCTACTTTTACTAAATTTATTGCCAAAGGCATAGACATTTACTTGCTCTTGTTTTGTTATTCCATTTATAACAAAACATGGGAGGTGAGCATCTTCACTACTAGGCCACCACACCGCTCATAGATAACAATAAAAAAATCTGATAAAATTTTACTATTACAAGCTAACACTCATTACAATATTTTTGCTGCAACAGACTAATACTGCTACTGCCTTGAAGACCAAAACTTACCTGCATTAAAAAAATGATGACTATAAATTATCATGTCTTTTCCTTGCTGACTGAGATGGAGCTAAGGTAGCTTTTCTTGGCAGGCAGTCAAACAGGAAAAACAAAAAAACAGACATTTTTCTCTTCAGGCCTAAAAATCTGGGCAGAGTCATATGGGAGAAGGCGCTTTTTCAAACAGTCTCTTTCCAAGTTGTGTAGAGCCTTGTAGGTTATAGCTGGCACTTTGAATGTTGCCCTGAAGCAGACAAAATTTGATTATTACAAACAGTAGTAATCAAAGGTAATCAAATGCTTCTTATCAGCAACCTTATCTTGACATTCTGGATATTCCAAACACTTTTCAAAGACAATTTACCCACAAACTGTGTGTTACTAAAAATCCAAGCAGTTGTAAGTACCGGTATGTGCTAAAATGGCTAGAGCTTCAGGAACAGGCCTAGCTGAGGTAGAGACAGGAACTTTGTTTGTATGAATACATTCCTCTAGGAAAATTTTTTGAGAGGAGAAACACACTCAATTCATGGATCTGGTTTTTCAAAGAGTGTACAACCCTATTTGATAGAGGCCAAATCCTTTTGCCTGGCCTTCATTTTGCCTGAACAACAGTAACTGCTGCTAAAGCAGAGACGCTAATTTTACTATTGCTCAAGTAGACATTCATAGAATTCCCTTGAAGATTGTACTGTTTAACACCACATGGTCAAGGCCAACACCCCGGAACACAGTGCCCTATCTTGAGCGTGAACCCTCACATATATAGACCACACAAGGAGGAATTCAGGAAACTAAACTGTGGGGAAATGAGGGCAGATGCAATATTTCTTTCTCTAGTACATAATCTATTTCCAGAGAATATATCAGCAACCAATTCATTATGCAGCATTGTATAGAGCTATTGCTGTCACAAAGGAATCAAAGGAGAACAAAAGCAATAGTTATTTCACCAAATCCTGATTATGGGATTCCCACAAACAGCTTGGTGGCCTGCAAGTTATATCAACTAGTATTTGGATTCATCTAACCTTGCTATGCCAGCAGTCCTTAAGAATGCCAAGGTGCAGTCAGTTTGTGGAGAACTCTTCCTCCATCATTTTAAGGTACATCCATATACAACTAGTCCTTGACTTACAACAATTTAATGACCATTCAAAATGACAACAGCACTGAAAAAACTGACTTATGTCCAGTTTTCATACTTGCAACAATTGCAGCATCTCCATGGTCATGTGATCAAAATTGGATGCTTGGTACACCCATATACAACTAGTCCTTGACTTACAACAATTTAATGACCATTCAAAATGACAACAGCACTGAAAAAAGTGACTTATGACCAGTTTTCATACTTGCAACCATTGTAGCATCTCCATGGTCATGTGATCAAAATTGGACGCTTGGCAAAGGGGCATGTGTTTATGACAGTTGTACTGTCCTGTCAACAAAAGTGCGTATAGTCAAGGCTATGGTATTCCCAGTTGCAATGTATGGCAGTGAAAGTTGGACCATAAGAAAGGCCAAGCGCCAAAGAATTGAGGCCTTTGAGCTATGGTGCTGGAGAAGACTCCTGCGAGTCCCTTGGACTGCAAGGCGATCAAACCGGTCAGTCCTAGAGGAGATCAACCCTGACTGCTCTTTAGAAGGCCAGATCCTGAAGTTGAAACTCAAATACTTTGGCCACCTAATGAGAAGGAAGGACTCACTGGAGAAGAGCCTAATGCTGGGAAAGATTGAGGGCAATAGAAGAAGGGGACGACAGAGAATGAGGTGGCTGGATGGAGTCACTGAAGCAGTAGGTGTGAGCTTAAATGGACTCCAGAAGATGGTAGAGGACAGGAAGGCCTGGAGGAACATTGTCCATAGGGTCGCGATGGGTCGGACACGACTTCGCAGCTAACAACAACTGTCCTAGGATCATGTGATCACCCTTTGTAACTTCTCCAGCCAGCTTCTGACAAGTGAAGTCAATGGGGGAAGCCAGATTTGCTCAATGAACAAATGATTCACTTAACAACTGTGGCAAGAAAGGTGATAAAATGGGGCAAAACTCAGTTAAAACTGTCTTGCTTAACAATGGTAATTTTGGGCTCAATTGTGGTCTTATGTTGAGGACTACCTATAATTAAAATTAGTGCTCAGTAGTTATTTGGTGACACCAACGTACGTTAGCCTCCAGAATTGTCACATTATTGTTGAAAGAATAGAGTCAAGGTGGTTTAGGAAGCAGATTGTTTTGCTACTTATGCACATAATGAAGCAATGACTCAACAGCCATTTTAAAATACAAAATCTCTGCCAACCTTTGATTCCTATGAATTTTGATGGGAAATGTAATTATAACTAGTTTCTTGACTTTCTACTATACTCAGCCTGCATCTATCACATATATCAATACTGTCAATTTGGTGAGCAATGAAAACAAATATGTGCACAAATCACCTTAAGATTAAATGTCAGTTGAAATCCAAGTTTAATCATACAGGATATTTGTAGTTTGCAGCATAAAACAGATTGTTTTTAAATAAAAGTCTTCAGTTTTCCCAGCTACTTAATTAAACAGAAAGCTGACAATGTCAGGGCACCACAAACTCTGGTACATTTTCAATTATTCCTATAGAAGTTATAAATATGCATAATTCTGCAGATCAAAGACCAGCTATTGAAATATGATGTGGCAACTATGCGATATATTTTAAAAAGATAGTTTACGTAGCCTTGCTTTATTTTTCCATGGATGGCTTATCTAATGGACCTTTTAGGAAGCAGATATTTTTGGCTTCAAGGCCTTTAATAAATATCTTTTAGGGTTAGGGTTAGGGTTAGGGCTTTTAGAAAAAGGCATAGTCTAGAAAAAAGAATAGTTCTGAGATGGGTACAATATCCTTCAACATAGGAGCCTTCCCCAAACTGGGATGCCTCAGAAATCTTCAACTACAACTCCCTGAAACATGGCTAAAGGAATGATTGGAACTGCAACCTCATAACCTCCGCAGGGCATCATGCTTGTAAAGATTGATATAACAGATGATTGCCATGGTGTTGTGCTGTTGCGTTCTTTTATATTTTTAATTTAAAATCAGATGTATTTTCAAAAAATATAATACCTATAAATGAACAGCTAATTACTGAAACTATATAATTAATGTTCACTAGAACATCAGCAAAGGGACGTGGTGGCTCAGTGGGTTAGGACGCTGAGCTTGTCGATCAGAAGGTCGGCAGTTTGGTGGGTCGAATCCCAAGTGCCGTGTAACAGTGAGCGCCTGTTACTCATCCCAGCTTCTGCCAACCTAGCAGTTCGAAAGCACGTAAAAATGCAAGTAGAAAAATAGGGACCACTACGGTGGGAAGGTAACAGCGTTCCCTGCGCCTTTGGCGTCTAGTCATGTCGGCCACATGACCACGGAGACGTCCTCGGACAAGCGCTGGCTCTTCGGCTTTGAAATGGAGATGAGCACCGGCCCCTAGAGTCGGAAACAACTAGCACGCATGTGCAGGGGAACCTTTACCTTTACCTTTACCTTTAGAACATCAGCAAAAGAATTGAAGCAGAATACATTTTGTTTTCATAATTTTGAAAAATAAGTACACATAAAGGTTCGAGCTTTATGCCAAAATTCCCACTACATTATTACAGGTAGCCCTTGACTTAGTCATATGTTTGTACAATAGCACTGATAATAGTCACATAGGATTCCCATGATTCTTCCTGATGTGCTCTGAACTGAATTTCCAGAATAGAACTGGGAGGGAAATGGGGGAGAGAAGTAAGAAAAGAGCAGAAATCCATTTGTGTGCTGACAAAATTCACAGATAGGTAAATTCTGATATAACATTAAGCCAAGATTTTAAACTACAGCTAGTCCTCGACTTATGACAATTGAGCCCATCATTTCTGTTGCTAAGTGAGACATTTGTTAAGTGAGTTTTGCCCCACTTTGTAACCTTCCTTGCCACAGTTATTAAGTTAATCACTGTAGTTGCTGCGTTAGTAACATGGTTCCAATATCTCAGGGGCCGCCACAAAGAAGAGGGAGCCAAGCTATTCTCCAAAGCACCTGAAAGCAGGACAAGAAGCAATGGATGGAAACTAGTCAAGGAGAGAAGCAACCTAGAACTAAGGAGAAACTTCCTGACAGTTAGAACAACTAACCAGTGGAAAAACCTGCCTCCAGAAGTGGTGAATGCTCCAACACTGGAAGTTTTTAAAAAGAGACTGGACAGCCATTTGTCTGAAATGGTATAGGGTTTCCTGCCTTAGCAGGGGGTTGGACTAGATGACCTCCAAGGTCCCTTCCAACTTATTATTATTATTATTAAGTGAATCTGGCTTCTCCATTGACTTTGCTTGTCAGAAGGTCATAAAAGGGGATCACATGACCTCGAGACATTGCAACCATCATAAATATGAACCAGTTGCCAAGCTTCTGAATTTTGATCTCATGACCATGGGGATGCTGCAACGGTCGTGTGAAAAATGGTTAAAAGTCACTTTTTCCAGTGCCGCTGTAACTTTGAATGATCAACTGTAAGTCGAATTATTGTAAGTTGAGCACTTGATTTGTTGAACAAACAAACCATAATGATCAGGTTTACAAATAAAGTTAAGCAAAAACAAATTGCATTATGATTTAGCATTCTGTACAAAGCAGAACATAGAGGCTTCAATCCTTATTGTAGTTAACTTGAAAATAAAATGACAGTTCTTAAGGGAACTCCCAGGTAAATATCAGACTGGACATTTTTATGGATTTAATGCAAGTTACTTTTGGCACGTTTTGTACAATTCCAAGTACAGTGGAGCCCTGGTACTCAACTGCTTTGAAACTCATCTAATTTGGTATTCAATGCATTTTGATGTGAAACTTTTGTCCTGGTACTCATCATTAATTTGGTATTCAACATGCAAGCTAGAACTTGTCAGTGTCAACTGCCTTGTGACTCACTACATTATTCCTTATGGGAAAAATATGTTTGGTACTTATTGTTTTTGGTACTCATCGCACCTCTTGGAACCAATTAACAATGAGTACTGAGGTACCACTGTATACTTAAAGTAAACCAAACTAATCTCATTAAAATCATGAAGAATTCACTGAAATCGCAAGAATTATAGAATCATAAAGTTCAAAGAAGCCAACCTGCCACTAAGTGCAAAAATCCAAACTGAAGATGGTTGTCTAGTTCTACTTGAACACATCCCATGAAAGTGAGTCCATCACTTCTCCAGGCAACTGGATCCACTGCTAAACAGTGTTTATTGCTAGGAATAACATTTAACATTCAATCAGATTTGCCTTTCTGTAAACTAAATCCATTATCCCACATCTGGCACTTAGGTTATGATCTTTTTTCCATGACATCCTTTCAAGTATTTGAAGACAGCTATCATCTCACCCCATTCCAACCTTCTCTTCTCAAGGCTAAACTTGCTCAGCTCAATCTTTTTTCACAAGCCTTTTTTTCCTAGTCATCTAGTCTTTCTCCCTGTTCTCTGAATTTATTTCACTTCATCTGAACCTTACACTACAGTGTAATGCTCAGAAGTGACTAGATCCAGATGGGATTTAAACAAAGCAGATCTATGTTTTTTATTCAGCCTCAGGGGACTGTCAAACAAAAAGCTTTTGACATAGTTAGATAAAATACAGCTGTTTTTCTTTTGAATAGATTCTCGGAAACATTTTTTTATTTGCACATTTATATTAAATATAGCCTAAGATAGGTTTCTTATCTGGGCATGCTTTCCATGTTTAGCTAAGGTAGAAATAGCAAAGGAAAAAAGGAAAAAAATAATGTACAAATTGTATGTAAAGTTATGAGAGGGTAGTATGTTGCATCTGACAAAATGTAACCATGTTCTGGAAAATTGCATAATTTTCCAGGTCACTTTTTTCTTCTGTATTATTTATTTATTTATTTATTTATTTAATTAAAATTTTATACCGCCCTATTCCCGAAGGACTCAGGGCGGTTTACAGGGCAGCATAAAATATAATATAAAAATAGTATAAATTAAAATAGATTAAATTACATAAGCCCAACAATTAAAACAATATTAAAAGCTAAAACCCCTTCAGTCCAGGCCTGATAGATCAAAAAACCAGGTTTCAGATCCCGGCGAAATGTACGCAGATCGGGGGCGGTCCGAAGTTCCACCGGTAAATCATTCCAAAGGGCAGGCGCGCCCACAGAGAATGCCCTCCCCCTGGGGATCACCCGCCGGCACTCCTTAACCGTCAGCACCCTGAGAAGGCCCTCCCTGTGGGAGCGCACAGGACGGTGGGAAGTTGATGCCAGCAGCAGGTGTTCCCTTAGATAATCCGGACCCAAGCCATTCAGAGCTTTATAGGTCATTACCAGCACCTTGAATCTCACCCGGAGGGCAACCGGAAGCCAATGCAGCTCACGGAGAAGAGGTGTTACACGGGAGTATCGGGAAACTCCCACTTATTCCCACTTGTTGTCCACTACTCCCTTTCACTAAGTTCACCAAAGCTTACTAGATGTCTGACATGTCTTCTTTTTTGTCCTCATGTCTTCAGTCTGGGAGGCATAGCCTTAAAATCAAATACTCTCTGCTTTTTGAGTGTCCTGGTTTTGTTTTAAATTGGTCTGTTTCATGTACTGTGACCTTATAAATTATCTGTTCTTTCTTTCCTTGTTCATTGACAGATTTGACAGCCTAGATTAAATGGAAACTAATCAAGGAGAGAAGCAACCTATAATGAAGGAGAAATTTCCTGACAGAACAAATAATCAGTGGAACAATTTGCCTCCAGAAGCTGTGAATACCCCAACACTGGAAGTTTTTAAGAAGAGATTGGACAACCATTTGCCGGAAATGGTATAGGGTTTCCTGCCTATGCAGGGGGGTGGACTAGAAGACCTCCAAGGTCTCTTCTAAACTCCGTTATTCTATTCCATTCCATAGTAAAAATTTGAAATGTAAGAAAGAAAAGAATGTTGCCATTGCTTCTATATTGTTAGCATGCTATGGAGAATAAAAAAAATGTTGGAAAATACTGCAATTTAATAACCAGACTTTCTGAGTGCTAAAAAGTAATTTCATATCAATGTAGACCTAACTACATTTCTGGCAATGCTTTGCTGTAATTTTGGACACAGAACCCAGAAAGCTGAACATACAGCATGTCCTCCTTTCCCCCATTTATCCTTCTTTCCAATTGTGTCCTCCTTTGCCAGTTCAGACATCTGGCAACCCTAGGTCAGGGGTAGGGAACCTTAGCTCTTTTATGACTTGTGGACTTCAACTCCCAGAATTCCTAAGTCAGCTTGGCTGGTTCAGGAATTCTGGGTATTGAAGTCCACAAATTATAAAAGAGCCAAGGTTCCCTACCCCTGCCCTAGGTTAACTATCAAAGCCATAGTTTATTGCAGGGGTCTTCAAACTCGGCCCTTGGACTTCAACTCCCAGAATTCCTCAGCCAGGAACGCTGGCTGAGGAATTCTGTGAGTTGGAAGTCCACGAGTCATAAAAGGGCCGAGTTTGAAGAGCCTTGGTTTATTGTATCATAACTGACCACATATTCACAGCATAAATGCTAGGCTAGTTTATAATTCAGTGCATTGTGGGAATCTAATAAGCATGTTATTAAATCGTTACGGTTTAGCCCCACGTGCAAACCCAGTTTGTGCAAATCCTGCGTTTTGTTTCGTAGAGCCTTGAATTCCGGATCGGTCAATAAGGTCTCACAGCAATCGACAAGATAGGCATTTGACTTGATCGCGGGGCATGGCAAAAAGAAGTTTTCCGGCGACGCCTGGGCGGATCTATGTTAATAATATATACTTTGCTTTCCGTGATTGGTTGCCTTGCGTTCTGATGAAAGCCGGGTAAAGTGGCGGGGTAAGCGCTGTGGTTGGACGCTGTCACGCCGCTCTCACGCCGCTCTCACGATGAGTCGCACCGGGGGAATCCTTGGCTGCGCCCGTCTTTCTGCGCTCGGTGTCTTGCTGCCCAAGAGTCCTCTAGCTGGTGAGCGATCTCTCATTTTTCTGCAGATTGGGAATGCAGTTGCGTAGCTGGGGGTTTTGCGAAGAGATTTGGCGGTCCAAAGCGAAAGGCAGGGAGACTTAAAAACAGTGAGATTCAAAAGGGGCGGAGGAGCGCGGGCTAGAGAAAGATAGAAAGATATCGGTGTAATCCCATCTCCTTGTCTCTGCAGAAATATTAAGAAAAGATAATTACAGTAGAAGGAAGGGGGAGAGCCTGGTTTTGGGGAAGACTGCCCAGATCAGTTCCACCGTGTCTCCCGTTCCCGCTGGAAAAAGCACTTCTCGTTGGCTGGGACCGGTTGCATTTATAGTCCAGTTTATTTGAAGAAGACCAAGTCGAGGAAGTTGGTCCAAATCGGGAAAAAGATAAAGGGGGAGGCCCAATTTAGCGTTTCAGATGATAAGGGGAGAGAAGATAAGGTAATGATGATGAGACAGGCTGCAATATCTGGACAAAGAGGTTTTATAGGATGGTGCTCTCATGAAAAGAAGAGAGTGCCATTTCTCCCTTTAGGCCTTGATATACATTTTCATCTGAGCATTAAAATTTTGTAAACCAGGAGACTGGGAGCGTGGCATGGTGCTGCTGCTGCTGCTGCTGTGTCTTTTGCACATATGCATTTTTGCAATGTCATTTTTTAAGCAGAATGCTTGTTTGCAAATTAAAATAGGCAGCCAGCTATTCAGAGACTCTGTATTATAGTGCCTTCTTCATAATTCTGGTATTATAGTCCTGGGCCAGGAAAGTGTTGTCACAGTTATGCAGTGCTGCTGATGAGTATTCATGAGGTTTCTTGCAAAGGTATAATGCAATTCATTCTTTGACAAAGTGACTAAATTAGTAGACCAGCGAAATGCTGTGGACATAGTATATTTAGACTTCAGCAAGGCATTTGGCAAAGTGGACCACAACCTACTTCTTGGTAAGCTAGAAAAATGTGGCATTGACAGCATCACCCCCAGAAGGATTTGTAACTGGCCGACAAACTGTACTCAAAGTGTAGTCCTTAATGGTACTACATCCACATGGAGGGAAGTAAGCAGTGGGGTATGCAAGGTTGTGTCTTAGGCCCAGTATTCTTCAATATCTTCATAAATGACTTAGATGATCTTAGAAGGGGATCTCATCAAATTTGCAGATGACACCAAGCTGGCAGGAATAGCGAACACCCCAGAAGACAAACTCAGAATCCAAAAAGATCTTGACAGACTTAAACAATGGGCCCTATCTAACAAAGTAATATTTATTGTGGAGACAAGCAAGGTTTTATACCTGGGCAGATACAGCCAAAGGTACAAGTACAGATTAGGCGAAACCTGGCTCCAAAACAATAACTGTGAGAGGGACCTTGGAGTCCTAGTGGACAATCAGTTAAACATGAATCAGCAGTGTGCGGCAGAAGCCAAAAGAGCTAATACAATCCTTGGTTGTATAAAAAGAGGCATAGAATCAAAATCACATGAAATATTAGTACGTAACGCTTTATAAGGCCTTAGTAAGGCCACATCTGGAATACTGCATCCAGTTTTGGTCACCACATTACAAAAAAGGTGTTGAGACTTTGGACGATGTGCAGAGAAGAGCAACTAAGATGATTAAAGGTCTGGAGACTAAAACATATGAAAATTGGTTGCAGGATTTAGGAATGGCCATTCAAGAGAAAAGAAGGACAAGGGGGGACATGATAGCAGTATTCCAGTATTTGAGAGGCTGCCACCAGGAGGAGGGGGTCAATTTATTTTCGAAAGCACCAGAAGATAAGACAAGAAACAATGGATGGAAATTAATCAAGAAGAGAAGCAACCTGGAATTAAGGAGAAACTTTCTATCAGTGTGAACAATTAACCAGTGGAACAGGTTGCCTTCAGAAATTGTGGGCGCTCAGTGTTTTTAAGAAGACACTGGACAACCACTTATCTGAAATGATATAGGGATTCCTGCTTGAGCAGAGGGCTGGACTAGAAGACCTCCAAGGTCCCTTCCAGCTCTATTCTGATTGATTGAAACAACTGTTCTTCATATACACATTAGTTTCTGAAGAGCAGTTAATTTAATAAACCATCAATATAGGTGCCCTTAAGATAAAAGAAGGAAAAACCTAAGAGGCAATGTTGGATTTAGATCAATTTTGTTGACAAAAGTTTTGGTAGGAGTCATTTGCACATGATCTAGGTGACTTTCAGATCAGGTTAAGAAAGAGCATAAGAAGCATGTGTTCACTGAGAATTGGTTTGTTTCCAGGCACAGTGTAAAGTGGTGGTTATGATTGTCAAAACCATGGATAAGTACAAGAATGTTCAAATATCACATACTTGCGTTAAACCCTGTCAAAAATTCAGGGGCCCTTCTTTCTGTATCACTTCTATAGGAAGTATATTTGGAAAATATATAAGAAACAAGGACTCTTCTGTGGCTGCACTCTGTGTAAATCCTTGCTACAGAATAACATACAACCATAATGGAGCCCAAAATTTTTGTCTTGTTGCTAAGTGAGACAAAACTCATTTAAGTGAGTTTTGCCCCATTTTATGATCTTTCTTGTCATGGATGTTAAGTGAATCACTGCATTGCTAAGTTGGTATCATGGTTGTTAAATGGATTTGGCTTCCCTATTGACTTTGACTGTGAGTAATATAGCAGTGAGAATATCAGGTGTATAATCCCCCATTTGATTAGCTCCTGCCAGTATTTAGCCAGTATTTAATCCTTTCTCTTCTGAAATAATTATTTTCCTGGGAATTACAGCAGTTATTGTGCAAACTATCTGAAGGAAACTAATATTGTCCTGTTATTTCCAATTCATGTGTGACTCAATGGACACCATTTCTCTAAGATAGTCTATCAGTAACTCTTTTTTAAAATTTCCTGTTAAATTCTTTTAAATTCCTGCTTGTGAGTTCACTGATTGTACCTAATCATCTAATCTTCTCTCAGCCTTCCATTTTTCAGAAGTACCAGGAGTCTTCTCCAATGACTTTAGTATTGCCTTTGCATCATGTGTCCAAAATATTTAAACTTGAGCTTCATTCTAGTGCTTCCAGCAAGCAGTTTGGATTTACTTTGTCTATCGTGGAATAATATGTTTTTCTTGCAGCCCAAGTTTTTCTCAATATTTTTCTCCCTCCAACATAAAGGTGAATGGAAGTTCTAAAAGGAGAGAGACTGAAAAGATTCTTAACTGAATTTATACATTCAGATCAAAATGGTTTTTTTTACCAAAGGGACAAATTAAAAATAATTTAAGAATAATAATGGATATACTGGAATATTATGAATTACATTCAGGGAAACAATTGGCACTAATATTTTTAGATGCCCAAAAGGCATTTGATAATGTTTCCTGGCAATTTATGATTCAGCAACTAAAAGTAATGGACTTTGGACAAAACTTTATAAATATGATTAAAACAATATACAATAAACAAACAGCAAAAGTGATTGTGAATGGAGATTATACAGAGAACTTTGAGATAAGAAAAGGTACAAGGCAAGGATGTTCATTATCTCCATTGTTATTTATTCTGACCTTGGAAGTTTTAAATAGAAATATTAGACAAGATACAGAAATTAAAGGACTAGAAATAAAAGGTGAAACATACAATTTACAAGCATTTGCTGATGATTTGGTATTTATTTTAGAAGAACCTTTGGAGATGATTCCTAAACTACTGGGAAAGATAGAACAGTATGGAGAAATAGCAGGGCTGAAAATAAACAGAGAAAAAAACTAAAGTAATAGTAAAAAAATCTTTCGGACAAAAAAACAAATGTCAGAAAAAATAGAATTACAAATAGTTAAAAAGGTCAAATATCTGGGAATATACTTAACAGCAAGATGTTCAACGATCAAAGGAGATAACTATACAAAACTATTGAATCAAATAAAAGTGGATTAGAAAAAATGGAAAAACTGGCAATTGTCACTATTAGGAAGAATTTCTATAGTGAAAATGAATATATTACCGAAAATCTTATTTTTATTCCAAACAATACCTATAAAACTTGAGAAAAAATTCTTTGAAGGTTTAAATTCATTGATTTTGAAATTTATTTGGCAAGGCTACAATTAAGATAAAAATGTTACAAGATGCCAAGGAAAATGGAGGTTTGGGTTTACCAGAGTGGGTTTCATATTACTAAGCATCTGTATTAACATGGGTAAAAGAACAGATAATTCTTAGAAACAAAAGGTTGTTATATCTGAAGGGGCATGATTTACAATTGGGGTGGCACGCTTTCTTATGGTACGGGAAAAATAAAATTCATAATTACTTCCAAAATCACTATATAAGAAATGAATGGGAAAAAATGAAATTTAAAATATATCTGAAAATTCCTGGGTGGTTGTCAACAATGGAAGCATTTGTACACCTAAATTTAATTGACTTTGAAAAAATCTGGACATATAGAGATATTTTAAACTCTGAAAGGAATTGTTTAAAATCTAAACAAGAAATGGAAAATCAGGGTATCCATTTATCATGGTGGGCACATTTACAAATGCAAACTAGATATGATAAAGATGTTAAATTGTATGGTTTTTATAAGGAGCAAACCTTGTTTGATAAGACGTTAACTTCTGATGAAAAACTAAGAAAAATTATAATTTTTTATTAACTTTGAAAATGGAAAGTGAACAAGTTAAATAAACAATGATAAGATGGGCAAATTTTTTTGGATATAATATAGAATTAGAAAAATGGCAAAATTTATGGGAAAGAAATTATAAACTGACAATGTCAACTTCCTACATAGAAAATTTATATAAAATGCTTTATAGATGGCATTTGCCACCAGCAAGACTAGCAAAAATGTTTAAAAACATGTCAGATGTTGGAAATGCAAACAGAAGTCAGGCACTTATTACCATGTTTGGTGGACATGTGCCAAAGCAAAGAGTTATTGGATAAAGATACATGCTTGGCTAGAAAAAGTGTTGGGAGAACATGTAGATTTTAAACCTGAACTTTTAAAATTAGGTATAATGCCAGAAAAGACTGGTAAACAAAGCATATATTTGACTTTGCATGTTACAACAGCGGCAAGAATTATATTTGCGCCATATTAGAAAAAATGAAGGAATACCATCAGATGAAGAAATAATTAAAAAAAATATTAAAATGCACGGAGATGGATAGACTGACTGAGACTGAAAGAAAAAGAAGAAACAGAATATTATCAAACTTGGGACTTATTTTATCGATGGCTAGAGGAAAGAATAAAGGATTAGGAACTAAATATGTATTAGCGAATGTAAACTCAGAGAGCACGTTTGTTGAATAAATACTGCTGAATGTATGGAAAAAATCAAAACATTTTTTTTTAAAAAAAGAAAGTTCTAAAAGAACTTAAGCTCAAGTAACAAGTAAAGATTATATGTGAACTATTCTTTTCTCCCATGGCATCATCAATTTCTTGATACCCAGAGGCAGAGAATGAACGATAGAAGGAGTATTTGTAAGATTCTTTTTTTAGCAACATACTTGGGCATTTCTTTGCATGTTATAGTAAAAAAATAAATAAATGTCAAGGTTGTTGCACTGGATAAAAAAGGCTGTCATGTCTAGACCTTCACATCTCTGATTTGAGTCAATGATTTCTGGCCTCTGGATTTTTTTTTTAGCTGTAATGATTGAAAGTTTTTATACCAGCAGTAGCGTTAGTGTTAAAGTACACCACATAAGGAGTATGATTATGAATGAATATACTGTCAAGGATAAGCACATTGCCAAGGAATTTGCACTGCACTGGATAATATAAACACCAGAGTACAGTCGTGCAATGATACAAAATAGTAAGATGATCAGACGGATTTCATAAGTTAAGTAACAATTGGTGTTCCAAACTTGTGCTAACATTTTATTTGACTGTGTAGATAGCATTTTTTAGAGATTGTATATTTTGATTTATATTTTATAATTCAGTTTTCATAATGATTTAAAACTGAACCAGCTGACATTTTTATCTTATCTTTCTGTTTCTTATCTTTTTCATTTCTTGTCTATAATATAAAACTATGCAGAAATATAAATGCATTTCAAAAGTAAAACTAATAACTAAATATTACATGATGGGAGAAAAACAGCAGTATGGAATTATCTCCCGTTTACTTATTGCAGGAATTGTTTCAAGGCTGTATTGGCAATGACTAAAAATAATGCAAAACCAAGAATTATTGTATAATATGTGATCTTTAGAAAAATCAGAAGTAGTATTGACAGAAAAATCTGCGGAACTAAGGTCTATTAGGTCACAGAGTTGCAAACAAGTGTGCAACAACTGCCAGAAGACAGTCAGTCTAAACTTGCATTATAACAACAGGTATATCAGTAGTCCCTGCAGATAAGATGGCAAACGTTTTTTGGGGGAAAACTAAGTCAGTCACAACATCTGCCCCATTCTAATCGGAACTGTTGAGACACTCAATACCATTTGAAACAACAAAGTTTTATTTCATGCTTGGTTCAGACTTTAAACATCCTTGAAATTCATGTTTTGGCGTCATACTCAAAGCAACCATTTCACCTAGAAAATATATTAACTAAGTTAAATCATAGAAAACCATGCCTGGTGCATTAAGCAGACCAAAGACTATGTTATTTTATCATGGCAAGATGAATAAGATAATCTTTATTGCCATTTTTTTTACTGTGGGCACATTGGCTTGTACCATATTTTTTTCAGTTCAGGAAACTTAGAGAATCGGGATCACCAGCTGTCTGGATTGGAATTTGGAGGCAGAGGGCCATTGTTGTAAAGATATCTTCTTCCTGGCTTACTCTTTACTCTCATTCTCTCAGACCTTATCTTATTTTTCTGGTAGATTATTCCAGCAGCTTCCAGACTAAACCTGGAGGACTACAGGTAGTCCTTAACTTACGACCACGATAGAGCCCAAAATTTCTGTTGCTCAGCAAGATAGTAAAGTGACTTTTGCCCCATTTTATGACTTTTCTTGCCACAGAGGTTAAGTGAATCACTGCAGTTGTTAAGTAACAGTGTTGTTGTTAAGTGAATCTGGCTCCTCCATTGACTTTTTTTGTCAGAAGGTCACAAAAGATCATGCAGTGAGGTCAGTGCAACCATTATCAATATGAAGTAAATTGCCAAGGATCCAAATTTTGATTATGTGACTGTGGGGATGCTGCAACGGTCATGTAAGTGTGAAAAATGGTTATAAGTCACTTTTTTTTCAGTGCAACTTCTAACGGTCACTAAACAAAATGTAAGTCAAGGACTATCTGTATGTGATTTCTTTTTCTTGCAAATCTGTTCTCAGGTATCAAGCGGCTTCATTCCACAGCTGAGTTCAGACCTCGAATATGTATTGTAGGCAGTGGACCAGCTGGATTCTACACAGCACAGCATCTCCTGAAGGTAATGGGCACATTTATAAGGACAAACACCTGGGTTCTTATTTCCCTGCTAGTTTAGGGCCATTGAGAGCCTGCAATTAGTTTTGGAAGACAGTTTCCTTAATGTGGGTCTAAGCAATTTTTGACTTCCATCACTCCTGTCATTATAGAAGTGCAAAGATTTTTCAGAGATATAATCCACATTGCCTGTTTATGTCTTTTTGTGTGCTTTCATAGAATTTAGATATGACTGGAGATTCTTGAATTATACCACAATCAATCATTGGCATTAAAAAAAACTGGTTCTAAGGCTGAATATTAATAGTAACCTCTTATTTAAATTTGGATTCCCCCCCCCAAAAAAAAGCCTTGAAGACTTGGTTCTTCCCCGGGCATTGGGCCAAGGTGTTGGATGAGCCCATCTTGCAATGGTTTGGGAACATAAAATATTATTATGCTTTGGTTCAGCTGCATTTACTGTTTTTACTCCTGTTGGTTCTTTTTTTGTTCTCTTAAAGTAAACCCTTTGCAAGTTGTCCAGAATGGCAGCTGTGAGTTGGGTGGCCACAGAAACATCTTGAATGAATGAATGAATCAATCAATCAATCAATCAATCAATCAATCAATATTTCCAGGAACCAGAGTGCCCCAGAGAGATAGGTTTTGAAAAAGAAAATGAAAAAATATTTTCTCTTGATGAATATTAATATGGCAGATTTTCAGGGAATGTTAGAGCTGTTGACTAGACGGGGAAATTGAAAAAAGACATCCCCTCCAAAAGAGCAGCAAAGCACCTCTGCGTTGCGGCCATTTTAAATTTGGGTGCCAGCATAAAGGATCCTGGTGAGAATAGAATGCCTTTGCACCCTGCTCCTACCTGTCCTTGGATCTCCCTGTTTTTATCCCAGAAGAAGCGTGTGTGTGCACATCCTTTTAAAATGAAGAACAAACAGATCTCTCCTTATTAATCAGCAAAAATCCAGTAAGGGCTAACAGAAATAACAACTTTCATATTACGTCTCTATTTCCATTTAAGCAAATTCTCTGATCCCTCTCTTCAAATAATCAAAATCCAATTCCAATTTTTTAAAAAATTTTATTAATTTATTTGTATTCCACCTTTTTTTAAACAAGTAACTCAAGGCAGCAAACATATCCAACACACCTTCCTTTTATTTTCCCCACGATAACAACCCTATGAGGTGGGTTGGGTTGTGAGAGAGTAACTGGCCCAAAGTCACCCAATTGGCTTTCATGGCTAAGGTGGGACTTGAACTCACTGCCCCCCATTTTCTAGCTTGCTATTACACAAAACAGCCTTACAATTTAATCCATTGCATCCAATTAAACATTGCCAAAAATAACTTGTTGTTGTTAGTTGCGAAGTCGTGTCCGACCCATCGCGACCCTATGGACAACGTTCCTCCAGGCCTTCCTGTCCTCTACCATCTTCTGGAGTCCATTTAAGCTCACGCCTACTGCTTCAGTGACTCCATCCAGCCACCTCATTCTCTGTCGTCCCCTTCTTCTATTGCCCTCAATCTTTCCCAGCATTAGGCTCTTCTCCAGTGAGTCCTTCCTTCTCATTAGGTGGCCAAAGTATTTGAGTTTTAGCTTCAGGATCTGGCCTTCTAAAGAGCAGTTAGGGTTGATCTCCTCTAGGACTGACCGGTTTGATCGCCTTGCAGTCCAAGGGACTCGCAGGAGTCTTCTCCAGCACCAGAGTTCAAAGGCTTCAATTCTTTGGCGCTCAGCCTTTCTTATGGTCCAGCTTTCACTGCCATACATTGCAACTGGGAAGACCATAGCCTTGACTATACGCACTTTTGTTGACAGGGTGATGTCTCTGCTTTTTAGTGTGCTGTCTAGATTTGCCATGGCTTTCCTCCCAAGGAGCAAGCGTCTTTTAATTTCTTGGCTACAGTCCCCATCTGCAGTGATCTTGGAGCCCAGGAAAATAAAATCTGTCACTACCTCCATTTCTTCCCCATCTATTTGCCAGGAATTGAGAGGGCCAGATGCCATGATCTTGGTTTTCTTAATGTTTAGTTTCAACCCAAGTTTTGCACTCTCCTTCTTCACTCGCAACAAGAGGCTCTTTAGTTCCTCTTCACTTTCTGCCATTAGAGTGGTATCATCTGCATATCTTAGGTTGTTGATGTTTCTTCCGGCAATCTTAATTCCAACTTTTGATTCATCTAGCCCTGCCTTTCTCATGATGTGCTCTGCATATAAGTTAAATAGGCAAGGCGACAGTATACAGCCTTGCCGGACTCCTTTCCCAATTTTGAACCAATCAGTGGTTCCGTGTCCAGTTCTCACTGTTGCTTCTTGGCCCGCATATAGGTTTCTCAAGAGACAAATAAGATGGTCTGGTATGCCCATCTCTTTAAGGACTTGCCACAGTTTGTTATGATCCACACAATCAAAGGCTTTAGCATAGTCAATGAAGCAGAAGTAGATGTTTTTCTGGAACTCTCTAGCTTTCTCCATGATCCAGCGTATGTTAGCAATTTGATCTCTAGTTCCTCTGCCTCTTCGAAATCCTGCCTGTACTTCTGGTAGTTCTCGATCCACATACTGCTGGAGTCTAGCTTGTAGAATTTTAAGCATAACTTTACTATCATGTGAAATGAGTGCTATGGTGCGATAGTTTGAACATTCTTTGGCACTGCCTTTCTTTGGAATTGGAATGTAAACTGATCTTTTCCAATCCTGTGGCCACTGTTGAGTTTTCCAAATTTGCTGGCAAATTGAGTGTAGCACTTTTACTGCATCGTCTTTTAAGATTTTGAATAGCTCAGCTGGAATACTGTCACCTCCACTAGCTTTGTTGTTGCTCAGCTTTTCTAAGGCCCACTTCACTTCACATTCTAGGATGTCTGGCTCGAGGTCAGTGACCACCTCATTGCGATTGTCAGGGACGTTAAGCTCATTCTTGTATAGTTCTTCTGTGTAATTTTGCCATCTCTTCTTAATCTCTTCTGCCTCTGTTAGGTCCCTGCCATTTTGGTCCTTTATCATGCCCATTTTTGCATGAAACGTTCCTTTCATCTCTCCAATTTTCTTGAAAAGATCTCTGGTCCTCCCTATTCTATTGTTTTCTTCTATTTCTTTGCACTGTTCATTTAAGAAGGCATTCTTATCTCTTCTAGCTATTCTTTGGAATTCTGCATTTAATTGGGCATATCTTTCTTTTTCTCCCTTGCCTTTCGCTTCCCTCCTTTCCTCAGCTATTTGCAAAGCTTCCTCAGACAGCCATTTTGCTTTCTTGCATTTCTTTTTCTTTGGGATGGTTTTGGTTGCTACCTGTTGTACAATATTGCGAACCTCTGTCCATAGTTCTTCAGGCACTCTGTCTATCAGATCTAATTCCTTAAATCTATTTGTCACCTCTACTGTATATTGAGCAGGGATATGATTTAATTCATACCTGACTGGCCTAGCGCTTTTCCCTACTTTCTTTAATTTAAGCCTAAACTTTGCAACAAGAAGCTCATGGTCTGAGCCACAGTCAGCTCCTGGTCTTGTTTTTACTGACTGTATAGAGCTTCTCCATCTTTGGCTGCAGAGCATATAGTCAATCTGATTTCTGTGTTGTCCGTCTGGTGATGTCCATGTGTAAAGCCGTCTCTTGGGTTGTTGGAAAAGAGTGTTTGCTATGACCATCGTATTCTCTTGACAAAATTCTATCAGCCTGTGCCCTGCTTCATTTTGTACTCCAAGGCCAAACTTGCCTGTTATTCCAGTTATCTTTTGGCTTCCTACTTTAGCATTCCAATCCCCCATGACGATAAGGACATCATTTTTGGGTGTTAGTTCTATAAGGTGCTGTAGGGCTTCATAGAACCGGTCAATTTCATCCTCTTCAGCACCGGTGGTTGGGGCATAGACTTGGACTACTGTGATATTGAATGGTTTGCCTTGGATTCGAACTGAGATCATTCTGTCATTTTGAGGATTGTATCCCAGTATTGCTTTTCCTACTTTTTTATTGACTATGAAGGCTACTCCATTTCTTCTGAGGGATTCTTGTCCGCAGTAGTATACCTGATGGTCATCTGAATTAAATTCACCCATTCCTGTCCATTTTAGTTCGCTGATACCTAAGATGTCGATGTTTAGTCTTGTCATCTCTTGTTTGACCACGTCCAGCTTTCCTTGATTCATGGATCTTACATTCCAGGTTCCTATGGAGAAAAAATCTTTACAGCATCGGACTTTCCTTTCACCACCAGACATATCCACAGCTGAGCGTCCTTTTGGCTTTGGCCCAGTCGCTTCATTCTTTCTGGCGCTACTAGTACTAGCCCTCTGCTCTTCCCCAGTAGCATATTGGACGCCTTCTGACCTGAGGGGCTCATCTTTCAGCGTCATATCGTTTTGCCTTTTGGTACTGTCCATAGGGTTTTCATGGCAAAGATACTGGAGTGGTTTGCTATTTCCTTCTCCAGTGGATCACGTTTTGTCAGAACTCTCTGCTATGACCTTTCCGTCTTGGGTGGCCCTGCACGGCATAGCTCATAGCTTCATTGAATTACGCAAGCCCCTTCGCCACGACAAGGCAGTAATCCATGAAGGGGCAAAAATAACTATCATTATGTAATTCCAATTAAAAAAAACATGTCTATATGCCATTATTTTAACTATAATCAAATGAACCAATATTTTTTCTTTTTTCTGCCACCAATCTTTAAGTCCCACAAATAACAAGTCTAACATCTGCTTTCTCTCTTCTCAAAATTTTTGCCATCTTTTATCAAAGTCCTTTTGTAGTTCTAGTGAAGTAGTATAGCTCCAGTAAATCCCTTATAGTCCGTTATATTTAAAAGAAAATCCACAACACTCTTCGGTTTATTATTTGCATACATTTTTTACATTTTTAAGTTCATGATTCAATTCCATTTGAAAATCCAATATCTACCTGTCTTTCATGTTAGTTGAAAATTTTAAATCCACCTTAAAATCTTAAAAAGCCGGGCTTTTTCCTCTTTAATACCTTTTTATTCTATTATCAAGTTAAATAACTTGAGATCCTCTTCTACCCAGGTATTAAACTTTTCATTTAAAATTGTTATGGGTGCTCTCTCTCTATTGGGAGGAGAGGGGATAGTTCTACACATATGGTAGGCAAACGCACGTGTGCAGCTCCATTTGCCTAAATGGCATGCATGCACACCCGCCACTCACACAAATGGAGCGCAGACGTGCCCACTCACTGCTTGCAGTAGTGGCTCAAGGTCACGGCCCAGGGGTTGGGGACCCCTGCCTTAATCTGAATTTTAAAATGTTCTAAAATCCACACTGTAATTGCTCTTTTTCTTGTATATTGTGAAAAAGAAACTGTTAAAATTATAGAGGTATAAATTTCTCTATGGATCGAAGAGAAACTCCCCAGAGAGTGCCAAACTTGTGGTTCTGAAGGTTTGTCAAATCTGTAACAAACATTTAAGAAACAAAAGTAAGCTCCAAAATGATTAAAAGGATGAGGTTTTGTTGAATTGTGAGCCTCCCCCCACTCCAGAGGCTACATTAATGGCTCAGAGCATAATGGAATCCCACAATTCCCATCTGACCACAAAAAATAACAGTTTCTGCCATGTTTCTAAGCAGCTGTTCAGAGTACATTTGGGTGATCTCAAGATCTCTCCTTCATCTGGAGGGTTTTGGCAGTCTGGATCCAATAGCCAGCTGCCTTTCAACCGTAATGTCTCCTTTGATTTACAGGATATCATTTCATCATTCCTCACTGAACTTTATTTTCATAACTTTATTTTGTTCAATACCCCACAACCTTTCAAAGCAATATTTTCCCAAGCAGGCTTATAGTGGTCTAAAATGACAGTGTTTTAAGTTTGCAACATACAATAGATTTAAAAGCTGAATTGAATTGGGTTGGCATCCTTTGAGATTTTTAATAAAGGGGCCACATCCAGGGTTTTTCTTCGGGAGGTGGTGGTGGTACATTTTATGATTAGGCTCAATTATGGCTATAATCCACGGACTACCTGTATAAAGAAATGTACAGGTCTTGCCCTCCAGGTTTGTGTAATGGGAGAGGAGAGTTGGAAGGAATCTTGGAGGTCTTCTAGTCCAACCCCTTGCTTAGGCAGGAAACCCTATACCATTTCAGACAAATGGTTATCCAGTGTCTTCTTAAAAACTTCCATTGTTGAAGCATTCACAATTTCTGGAGGCAAGTTGTTCCACTGATTAATTGTTCTAACTTCTTAGTTCTAGGTTGCTTCTCTCCTTCTCTCCCTCTTCTTTGTGGCAACCCCTGATATGTTGCAAAAGAACACAGAATTTCCAAACTTAATTCTGGATGGGAAGTCTATGTTCCATCCCATGAGACTGCAGGGATTGAAAGAGAAGGATGATGACATAGTCAGTGTCAAAACCAGCAAAGAGAGATCTAGAGCCGAAGGCTTAGACCAGTTGCACCATGGATCTGAAGCCAAGAAGCACTGCTTAATAGAGAAGATTAGAAGAATAGCAGAGATCTAAGTTAAGCTTGATGTATGCAAGAAAGCAGTTCAGTCACAGGTTCTGACACAGATGAGGTTTGAAGACAGGTTAAAATGTATATTGTCACCAGCCTGATTATGTTTTATAAAGTTTTCAAAAGTTTACTAACATGCCCAGTTCCCACCTCAGCTAGCGCTCTTCATAATTCTGATGCTTAGGAAAGCCTGATTTTGCAGTGTGACAGTCCTTCTACTCTTCAAAGTACTCAACTACCAAGATGCTGCTTGGGATTCAGAGACTACAGATCAGAGACTGGATATGCAAAGTCGGAAGATGTTGAAAGGAGTAGATCTCTTGCTTCCTTCATGTGGGCTCGTGAGCCAGTGGCCATGCAAGATAGAACTTATGGCTCTGGTGCAGGGGTCTTCAAACTTGGCCCTTTTATGACTTGAGGACTTCAACTCCCAGAATTCCTCAACCAGGCATGCTGGCTGAGGAATTTTGGGAGTTGAAGTCCACAAGTCATAAAAGGGCCAAGTTTGAAGACCCCTGCTCTAGTGCATTTGGAGAGAGCCAGACTGTGGCAAAAAGAGTGAAAGAGAAAAGGAAGGAAGAAGCCAATGTCTGAAAGGTGCAGTATGTAAATATTTGTTTCGATAATGGTGAGGAACAATTTGGTCTGCTTTCAGGGAGTAAAATATCTTTGGAATTATAATTAATATAGCAGAGAGTAACAGGCTAGGAAAAGCCACTTTAGTAGAATTTCCCTCAAGAATGACAATTCTGTGAAAAGTTAATATTAATGAAAGTTGTATCATTGGCAGGAAAACATTTTTCTCCTCATATTTTACCAAAGGATGTGGTGGTCTCTCTCTCTCTCTCTCTCTCTCTCTCTCTCTCTCTCTCTCTCTCTCTCTCTCTCTCTCTCTCTCTCTCTCTCTCTCCCTCTCTCCCTCTCTCTCTCTCCCTCTCCCTCTCTCCCTCTCTCCCTCTCTCTCTCTCTCTCTCTCTCTCTCTCTCTCTCTCTCTCTCTCTCTCTCCTCGACCTTGGTTCTAGCAGTTAAGATGGTATTGCTGTTGCTGATTGTAGAGAGCCATGACAGATAATCCTGAAAGAAACAGGCTGATACTAGGAAGGAAATGGATGTTGTGGCTCTTCTCCAGCTTTCAAGGACATTGTGTTCTTTGCTCAGGAAGAAAAAAACAACCCCTGCAACTTTCTTTCCCCCCCCCCTTATTGTTAGCTTGTCATCCCTTTGTACAGCATTTATAAAATTCTCTGCACGCACAACCATACATGACTTAAAATATGAATATCTGATGCGAGTGCTGAACTCTTATGCATCTGCCCATCAGTTAAAGATTCAATGGACAAGCTCCCTTGAGACTAATACATCTGCCAGTGAGGTGCTCTGCTCAGCCAAAGAGAGACTACAAGCTCATTTCCATCTCCTTGGCTGTGGAATTTCCTTCAGCCGGCCCTGAGCTTTATCAGCTTTCAATGCCCACATCCCTGTCCAGGCTGAAGTTGCTGAGCCATCTATTCAATCAATCTGTTCCAGTTTATCATAAATGGCCTTTTAATGGTTCTCTGCTTCCCTGGGGATGTGCCTTTAATGAGGAAAGAAGACAAAATATGTTATAAATGTAAATAATGAAGGCCTGCCCTGGTGTTTGAAATCATCTTCCCTCACATGTTTGTTCAATCCATATTTGCTTCGGTCTTGTGGGAAGGATCTGGAGGCCTCATGTTTTATGGTGCATCCTTCAAAGATGTAATGATTCAAAATAGACTTGGGTATATCTGCATGGAAAAGGTCACATTTTGAAAACCGGAATAAATCTATTCATAATAGAAAAAAACTAACTTTTTTAAATGCTAAAGGTTAACTTCCACTAAAGTAACACAGAACAAACATAGAAAAGACAAAGAGAAGCCAAACCTTAGACATATACAACTAAAAACAATCATAATAAAAGAAATAATACTAATGAACCCCCTCCTCATTAACACACCCCAACTTCCAGCTAAACGAGTATAATAAGCTTGCCTTTCCTCTCCATAGTTGTCTTCCAGCCAAGTGCTTTTAACTGCATGGAGAATAATGATGAAAGCTGTATTTTCACAGTTTCCCCCCCCCAAAAAATAGCTACATATTGTCCATCCTGTACAAACTTCAGATCCTATTGCTGGATTTGCTGGATAAGCATTATTTTGTGTTTTTATCTCTCTCACTCTGTCTGTCTCTCTTTCTGTCTTACACACACACACACACACACACACACACACACACACACACACACAATATGACAGCTAGTTTGGTGTAGGGGTTCAGTCACCAGTCTAGAAATCAGGAGATGTTGAGTTCTACTCTTGTCTTAGTCAGTGGGTGATTTTGAGCCAGTCACTGTTTTTCAGACCTAGGAAGCAGGCAAACCACTTCTGAAATCTTGCCAAGAATTGGGCAAAGACCCATCCAAGCAGTTTCCAGGGTTCGAGGCTGACTCAAAGGCATGAAACAAGTGGTATATGGACAACCAATATAGTTTAAGCATAGCTGGACACTGACAATACAAAAAAAAATTCTTTGGTCAGCTTTTTGCTGCAGAAGGCCTGCCTGTCTTCTGAATAGTCAGGGGGGAGGGAATCTGAGAGTGATGGGGACTGTATTAAGCTCCCTGTGTTCACAAGCTCATTAAAGCAAATCTTTCTTTGTTATACATTTCAAGAGCTTAACAGTAAACACCCGAAGTTCTTACAATTCTGTGGGGGGAAAAATATACCCCTTTTTGAATTTTCTGAATTCTTGAATACCTTTGGTATTTTGGTTCATTGCTACTTGTTTGGACCCATACCCAGAACGAAACAACCTTGTTTCATTTGAAGTACAACAAAGAGACCCTCAAATTGGGGGTTTATTTATTTATTTGTACTTCCTTATCTAGCTTACAGTTTTAGGTTATCTTCTTCCTTAGTAGTCACCTTGTTTAGCCTCAGCAAACATTGCCCAGGTTTTGACCGCTGCAATGATTACTGTGTTAACATTAGCAGACTCCCCATCATGAAGGTTTAAAGAACTGAAACATTATCTACTATGGTGCAAAATGCAGGTGGTCTTTGACTTACAACCATTCATTTAGCAGCGGTTTGAAGTTACAGTGGCACTGAAAAAATGACTTACGACTGATCCTCACACATAACAATTGTTGCAGCATTCCCATAGTCATGAGATCAAAACTTGGATGCTTGGCAACCAACATATGTTAATGACCCTTGCAGCGCTCCGTGGTTACGTGATCATCACTTGCGACCTTCCCATCTGACTTCCAACAAGCAAAGTCAATGGGGTAAACCGGATTAGCTTAACAACCATGTGAGCCACTTAATAACCATGGCAAAAAAAAATGAAATAAAATCTGGTGTGAGTCACTTAACCACCTGGCTTAGCAATGGAAGTTCCAGTCTCAAATGTGGCAATAGGTTGAGGATTATAATGTACATTTATTTTCCTCTCCTCTTTCAGAAGGACCCAATCCGAAAATTTCATTTCTATTTTCTATCTACTGCATGTTCCAGACCTGGACAAATTTTCTATGGATATTTTCTGAGGGACAAATTAAAATTCTAAACTTGGTTTATCGCCTTGGTTTAGTTTCCTGAACTACAGTATAATTAATGCAAATCATGCAATCAGGTTCATCGCAATAAATAATTGATAGTTAAAATGGACATAAATCTTGTGATTTCTTTCTCATAGCTGCGACAAGGCAGAAGGTAGAGAGAACACCTGCAGATATTCATTCATTCAGCCATTCAGCCGACCATCTTCTAACCAACTCTGCATGGCTCCCAATCAACAGTTTAAACAACAAATGAAACCATATTAAAACTACAAATCTAAACACGTTAAAACATTAAAAACAACAAAAACATAGTGCCAAGTCAAGCTTCTAATGTGCTGCCATCCAATCTTATCCCAGCACTTGGGGAAAAGCCAGATCTTGAAAAGGGCTAGGAGGGTAAAGATCTGTTCAGGTAATACTGGACATTTACCACAACATCTAAACTAGATTGCAATTATTTTGCTTTTGTAATAGGAATCAGTAGAGTCGGAAGTATTTGGTAATTCATAGTTCACATCAGTGTTGCACAACTGTCCTATTTAATACTATGATTTTGTTAATGTAAATTCAGTTACCTTTCTAAAATGCACTGAACAAACATGTACACCAGGTCCAACAGGTTGGGTATATTTCTCTCTTTACGCACATTTGCCTTGTTGAATCCTGTGTAACTATGGATTTGGACCATATTTCGGTTAAAAATGGGGGTGATTTCCCGGGCAGTGATTTAATGACGCTGGAACTGCTGGCCAGAAATGGTTTGCACTCCAGTGGTTCAAGCTCGGCTCCGTGAGATGGAGTGAGCTCCCGTCGCTCGATCCCTAGCTCCTGCCCACCCAGCAATTCGAAAGCATGCAATGTTGCGAGTAGATAAATGGGTACTACTTTGGTGGGGGGAAACCTAGCTGCATTTGTGTGTGCAGAGAGTGGAGGCCAGCGCTGGACCTGGCCAGACATGAGGCATCATGACATGAGACAAGGTGAGGTGAGACTGATTGATGGAGGAGCCTGGAAGAGCCAGCAACCTGAGTGCACTAGTTAATTGGTGTAAAGCTAGGTTGCCCACCCCACCCCCCAGTGCATCAAGGTTAGAGGTGCAAGTTCCAAACGGAATGAACTAGCAATGTGGTTTGTCAGGAATGTATTGTGTCTGACATATGCCACTAGCAGGAAGTTCAGCAATTACTCTTGTTGTGCTCTGCATCTTCTTGAGGGCTCCGTTGCTCTGCAATTGTGGCTGCCCCAGATTTATTGATTTAATATATGTGCATGAGTGCTTTTTATTCATTTATATGAAATATATTTATACAACTTTTAAAAAATACAATTTTTAAAACGAGAGAGAGAGAGAGAGCCAGGCGAAGGGAAAGTAGAGGCAAATGTTACATTTTTCTAAAAGCTGGATCCAGAAATCTAGAATCTGTAAGCCTGGAATAATTTCTCTTTGTCTTTTAATGTAAGAAATATCTCTTGGTTTCAGCAGAAAAGCTAGATTTGAGATAATCCTTGACTGGTAAAATATTCAAGAAAGTGTTAACAATATATTGATTTCCAACACAGGTTTCTGCTTTGATAGGGCATCAAATTCAGTGATTGTGTGGGTTCTGTGAATGCTAAAATTGCAGAGAATCTACTGTGTGGAGAGGATGTAGAGCAGGAGTCTTCAAACGTGGCCCTTTTATGAATTGTGGACTTCAACTCCCAGAATTCCTCAGCCAGCGTGCCTGATCTGGAGATACCTTCCAGTCTATTTGTGAATATATTCAGCTGTGGCAAAATGATAGTCTTACATTCCCTTTTCAATTGTTTGAAACTTGGAGAATTAGATTTAAAGGAGGGTTTCATTGCTGTTATAAATGCATTATAATGATTTGGGATTCTTCTTCTCCAGCATCACAAACAGACTCAGGTGGATATTTATGAGAAGTTGCCAGTTCCATTTGGCTTGGTTCGTTTTGGAGTGGCTCCTGATCACCCAGAAGTCAAGGTTGGTACTAACTTTCTTTTCCGTATTTAGCAGTCGCAAAAGGGATCTACTAAAGTGGAGGCAGGGTAGGAGCTCCTGAAATTATTTCCTTTCTTCTCACCACCTTATCTTCATTCCATTTTTGTCTTGCCTTTTAATCTGCATATAACCTTTAGAAAATATAAGATATCTTGTGGGGGATAACAGCATACCATTTAAGCAAGATCTAGAAATACGTACTACGGGTGTGCAAAGCATTCAGAAGAGGTTTTTATGATGCATAGTACTGTGAAAGAAACACCTCTGAATTGTGAAAGCAGACGTGCCTTTTGCACACTTTGTGCAGCTGCTTCCAAAGCTATCTTCTTTTCTCTCAGTACCATATACTTGTGTGCCTACATCTACTTTGCTTCATGGGTGGCCTCAACAGAAGCTTACACAGACCTCAAGGAACGGTTTTGGAAGACGCCAAAAGAGTCTTCCAAAAGACACGGCTGCTTTAACAGGTGTTTTTTTTGCAAAGCACCTCTTTTGAACACTTTGCACAGCCTTAATATTTCATGGCATTCTGTGGGTGGGTTTTTTTTAAAATGCCTGATGTCTTGCTTTTGTCAGATGGAATGGACCAGTAATTAAGATCACTTGAGTTTGGACAGGTAAACCTGATGAAAATTCACAGTGTTTTCCTGTAAGCGAGATATGACCTTGTCTACAACTAGAATATCCGCCGCTGGCAGTAGGCCATATTGCCTTCTTCCTGTGACTGTATCTGGAAGAAAAATGTGCTGTTTTAATGGAGCTGACTGGCCTGGTGCCAGCCTGAATCGTAAAGTGAGATGCTGCAAAGTCATCAGACCTGGCCTCATTCTTTTTGCTATAGCCTCCCGCTTGGGCGCTTAGCTGCTGGGGACAAGGAGATGGCTTTCAGATGGAACCTCTCTTGACCTCTCTCCCCAGAACGTGATCAACACATTTACCCAGACAGCCCAGTCTGACCGCTGCTCCTTTTCTGGGAATGTGACTGTGGGGAGGGATGTAACGGTGGAGGAGCTGCAGAAGGCCTATCACGCAGTGGTCCTGGTAAGTGTCTTCTTGTCTGTGATTTTAACAGGCTCAAGAGAAGGAATGGCCTTTGTGAGGACAGGAAGGTATGTCAGGAGTGATACATCGGAGCATATGTTGTTTTTCGTTATACAGCAGTCCTCAACTTGCAACCATTTGGTTAATGACCGTTCAAAGTTACGCCACTAAAAAAAGTGACTTATGACCGTTTTTCACCCTTACGGCCCTTGCAGTATCTCCATGGTCAAAATTAGGACACTTAGCAAATGGCATGTATTTATGACGGTTGCGGTGTCCCAGAGTCATGTGATCACCTTTAGCGACCTCCTGTCAAGCAGAGCCTGTGAGGAAGACAGATTCACTTAGGAGCCGCGTTACTAACTTAATAACTGCAGTGATTCACTTAATAACTGTGGCAAAAAGGTCATAAAACTCAGTTATCAACTGTCTCGCTTAGCAATGGAAATCTTGGGCTCAGTTGTAGACATAAGTTGAGGACTACCTATATTCCAGGAACAGCTGGAATATATTTCTGTCCACCTATTGGGGCCACTATCATAGTATAAGAAATCAGTTGTATTAGGTTTAGCTTGTTATACTTTGCTCATGGTTTTTGGGGTTTTTTCTTTTCTGCCATCCGTAAGGATTAGGCACACTAGCAATGTTGTTAAATAAATACATACACCAGCATTGTAAAATCCTGGACCATCTTCCCATGAGATGTGGGACTGAGTTATTCACAGCTCTGCTTTTAATTGTGATGTTTGGATTTGGCTGAAATTGGCCCACTAAGCCTGGTTCACATATCCTTTCTGTGATGGGTTTAATTTAATTTAGGCTTGAGTTGCTTTGCCCTTGAATGTATTTTATTTTCACTGTTTCTTCACCAAATCATAAGGGATATGTTCACATATGTTGCTAAATCATTAACAGAGGTATTCATACATTACTCTGTACAACAACCAAATCTCATCAGGGCTTAGCATCAGATATGAATGCAGGAATGGACCATGGCTTGTTTCAGTCAAAGCTTGTTGAGCAAATCCTTGTGACATGACAGAAAGACACAAGTCCCGATAAACAAATTACCATTGCTGATACTGAGGCAGATCTCACCATTTGCACCGAGGCTTTTACAAGCAGTTTTCTCTTAATAAATCTGTGAGCCAAGTGGCTGTGCGTGTACAGCTTGTGCAGAGGCAGGTGGAGACGGCTTTCAGAGCAGCCTTGTGAAACAAGATATGGCTGCTTTAATAGTTCAAAGACAGGTGTGTCCTTCCTGTGAAGAAGTTGCAAAGCACCTCCTCTGGAGGCTTAGCAGAGGTGCATAATTTTGCAATATGAAAAAGAAATTCCTGGCGCAATCCCTATATAGCATGTTGTAATGACCTCTGCTGTAACTTGCCGTTTCAAAGGCGTAAGGTTTTTTGAAAAGAAAAAAAAAGTTCTATCTCTGTATTTCATCTACATCTTACACAATGCATCCAGGGTACCTCGTGATTGAAAATACCTCCTGTGATATGAGCAATTAAATGATTAAACAAGGGAAAGGGAAGGGGGAAAAGCCTAGAGATGCCAGGACTCTGATCTGCATCAGGAGAGTTAAAGCACACCTTTCCAGAAGGGCAGCCAACTGCAAAAGGTGATGGGAGTTCCTGCATTCTGTAGCTGCAAATCAGTATGGCTTGTTCCTCTCCTGAAAAAACTATTCAAGATGTAGGATGTAGGACCAGCAAGTTATTAATAGCATGAATGGGCCCATTGTCTACCTTTGTTGCTATTGCCTTTATTGCATCTTCCCCCCCCAGAAAAGCCCCACAAGCCTGGGCTTATGGTTTCCCACCTTTGTTGTGGCCAAAGAGGCAGGCCTAGCTGCTTGCTCCCCACTCTGCTTCCTGCAACATAGAGGCCTCCCCCTTGAACACCGCCAAAAATTGTCCAGTTCATTGTCTTATACCATCTTGGCTCAGCCCTGTGAATTAAAAAGCCAAGAACAGTGAACAGTATTATAACTCCTTTACCCATTTGCTTCAGAGAGCAGTGTCTGTAATAACATAACCAATGTAATAGTGGCAGATCTCTGAGAGTTTTGCAAACAGCAGACTGACCTTGAATTGAGGGACATAATAAATGGCCTTTCAGTGCTCTGGCAACACTTGTGGGGATTTTCAACTTTAAAGGAAATCATTCCTGACCTTTCATTCTGCCATAGTTATTTATTCGTCGGAGGGGGGGGGAAAGTTGCCCCAGAAAATAGGCCATATAATATGTATTTGAGCCACTGTTTTGTTTGCTGTAAAGCTTATTTCCCTTCTTTTCACAGTGTTATGGCGCTGAGGACAATCGGACCCTTGGAATTCCTGGGGAGGACCTTGAAGGCGTCTACACGGCGAGAGCCTTTGTAGGATGGTACAATGGCTTGCCGGAGAACAGAAACGTAAGAATTTTAATGTCGCCCTTCTTCCACCTCTCCAAGGTTGCCACCTGATCAAGCATCCAAGGGAGAGAGCTGCAGTTGGAAAAGAACACATAGATACCAAATTAAATTCAGAATGGTTTACAACTGTGAACCTGTTTGCAGATCTTCAGGAAGATTTCAGGAAATTTTCAAGAAGAGCCTGGACAATTATCTGTCTGAGATGGCATAGGTTCTCCTGATTGAGCAGGGGGCTGGACTAGAAGACCTCCAAGGTCCCTTCTAGCTCTATTCCTATTCCTATTCTGTTTGGTTAGGTTCGGTTCTACTCTACTCTACTCTACTCTACTCTACTCTACTCTACTCTACTCTACTCTACTCTACTCTACTATCTCTCTTTCATCTGCCATGGGAAGGCTAGAAGAGAAGCTCTGGGGCTTGAGAAAAAAAGAAAAATAGAGATGCTTGGAGGAGTGTTTGCCATCAGGTGTGGAACATGGGAACAGCAGCTTTTGTGATGGACATGATTATGTACCCTCCACTTTTGCTAAGCAACTTCATTTGTGAATAGTTGTCATTGTAAAATAGAAGCTGCTTAGCAGTTTTGGCCCTTCGGTGCTCTTCAAATAAATAGTATTGGCATAAACTCAGAAATTACTGGGAAAGGGTATTTCCTTATTAAATAGTGCACCCCCACATACTTTTCCCTATGAAGAAGTGATAAATATGAAGGGAAAACAGCCTTGCTCTTGTAATTTATCCTTGTCTTACAACAGTCTTTCCCTGCAAGAAGTCTTTTGAAAGTAGAAATGTTTTCCTGTGTGTTCTGTGTGATTGGACATAATCTGTATCATTGTGCATCTTAAAGGCTGTGGAAGAGCTTTCAGAGTCTCAAACTGGTCCTGAAATTATAAGGAAGAAATTCTGGTGGCTGACTGCCTTGGACGAAAGACTGAGAATGAAGCCAGGCTAGCATGAGTTGAAGGCTTACTGCAGGGGTCTCCAACCCCCGGTCCGTGGACCAGTACCGGGCTGCGGCGTGCCAGCAACCAGTCCGCACAAACAAGCAAAGCCCCATCCGAGGATGCAGGCAGCACAGAAAACCACACACCCACACACGATCCATGGAAAAACCTCTTTCCACGGAACCTGTCCCCGGTGCCCAAAAGGTTGGCAGCCTCTGGCTTACTGTGAAACATCTCTTTGTTGTTCTAGCTGAAACCAGACTTGAACAGCGAGACGGCGGTCATCCTAGGTCATGGGAATGTGGCGCTGGACATTGCACGGATTCTCCTCTCACCTCTTGAAATTCTTCGGGTAAGTTGAAAGGAGCCCTAGCTCGTTTGATCGTGCCGGGGAGCCAAACAGCGAGGTCTGCTCTCGACCTGCCAGAAAATACCCTGTCAGATAATGAAGGCTGTTGGCAAGATCCCTGACTGCAGCCATCCCGGAGTCTTGCATTTCAGGTGAACACTTGTCTGTTTTATGGGAGGGGACAGGGGTACACCCTGCGTCTGCTGCTGCAGGAATGGGGTTGTCGCATGTGAAGCGTTCTTCCAGAGTCCTCCAGGAGAAGGCTTCCGGTTTGCTTCGTCTCCTGCTGCCTTCCTTACTTTTGGGGCATGACCCTTTTATCCTTCCCTGCCTCTCCTCAACCTTCCCCAGTTCTCTCTTTTGCCTTAAGGTGGCGGGGCAGTTTTTGCTTCTCTTTCTCCCTCGGAAGCTAGAATTCTTGGGGGCAGTGAACAGTTTTTGGCTTTAGGAAATGCCATCATGATCTCCCAAGATTTCTTATACCTTCAAGTAGAGGGGGGGCAAAAGTGCATATCTAAGGCCAGATTGATCCTCTAGCTTTGTCTATTTCTCCCCAGACTTGAGAGTGCTTTTTCTTAGGCTTTGGAGGTGGAAAACACATGAAGGCTATTGCCTCGAAGTTTTGGAAGTATCTTTACTGAGACTTAAAATGCTGGTATTAAGTCTGCTTTTTGTACGTTGCTAGCTGCTTGAATTCTTTTTTTTTTAAAAAAGGAAAATGAGATTAAAATATCGGTAATAAATGCAACGGGGTTCAATTTGCTCTTATTTGTGTGTTTTAATACCTTTTTTCTCACATTAATAATTCCCATCAGTGTTGCCTCTTCCCCCCTTCCTGCTCTCCTCTCCTCAGCTTTTTCCCTTTCCATCGCAGTGTTGATATGTTGTCAGCAGATGCAGCATTGTGAAAAATGGCCAAACGGCTCCATTACTATGGCATTAACCCGAGAGAAGGTCTTTCCATTGAATGCAATTTATTCGAACAGATGGCTGCTCGTTCCAGGTTGCCTGCCCTAATCCGTGTTCTTCCTCCCCCCCCCCTTAGAAAACCGACATCACTGAAGAGTCCTTCTCGGCCTTGGCCAGCAGTAAAGTCAAACGGGTGTATCTTATTGGCAGAAGGGGTCCCCTCCAGGTGGCTTTCACCATAAAGGTAAAAGAAAAAAAGAAAAAAAGGGAGGGAGGGTAGTTCCGTAACAGGTCTTGATCTCTAGCGAGGTTGTTTGTGCTACCAAGACAAGTTCACATTGAGACGGATATGTGTAAGAAGGCCACTGAAAAGCCCACCCAACTTTTTTTTTTAATTACATTTATATCCCGCCCTTCTCCGAAGACTTAGGGCGGCTTACAAGCTTAGCAGTAGCCTTCATTCTATGTATATGCCTGCTTGTTAGGGCTTTCACACACACCCCAAGCGGCATAATTACAAAGTCAGCTTAATTGCCCCCAACAATCTGGGTCCTCATTTTACCTACCTCGGAAGGATGGAAGGCTGAGTCAACCTTGAGCCTGGTGGGACGCGAACCTGCACTAATTGCAGGCAGCTGGTGTTACTTAAGGAGGCATTAGCCCTCTGTTCCACCAAGGCTCTACTTGAAGCCCTGAGTGCAACCCTGAAGCCCTCTGCAAAACTGCTGCTGGCTGATACTGCAATTGACAATATAAACATTGTGAAATACTTAGGGAATAAGCACATGCATGTATGTCAGCCCAACAGATTAGACCAAACTAAGAATTAGATACAGTTCGGACCTACATTTATTGTTAACAGCTCTAGTGACAGACTCTGCAAGTCTGAATGTGCTTCCCTCGTCCCCCCGCCCCTCCACTTTTATCTTTGTGTGAACTAGGAAGAGGTTTTCTCGTGTTACTTTTTTGGCTGAGCTCAAGATCCTCTTCTCAGACTGTTGCATTGATAGCTGTTCTTCCTCCTGTTACTCATAGTCATTCCCTATATCCTCTACAATGTATGACTATTCATTATTTTCACTTTTTTAAAAAAAATATTTATTAAATTCATATGCCGCCCATCTCACTGCCTAAAGCTACTCTTTTTGGTTCTGTTTCCTCTCACTTTGGGGGAGAGCAAGTGTAGCGTACCAGTCAAAAGGGCAAAAGAAGCGTCCACATTGTGGTCCCTGTTAAGATCGGTCACTGACTGTGGTTTGGAAATTGAAGTAGCCCCATCCTGTTGGATGCTCAAGCAGGAAGTGAATGTACTGCTCTGAATCTAACGAAACTGCGTCCGGTTCATGGTTCTGAACCCCGAGGTTCATCTCACACTTGTTGATGTGATAGGAGTGCACTGTTCTTCTCAGGGTTGTTTCATGGCACCTGTGCATCAGCTTACCTGATCAAAATCATGTGATAGGCTTTCTATGGGTATCATCTTGATTTGCTTGTAAATGTCAGCTTTGCTTTTGAAGCTGTGGTTGCAGCTGCAAGGATTAAGCAGAGTTAGGAAAGCTTTAGGTCCAGGCATGCTATAATTCTCAGGAGATTCTTTTTTTTACTCTCAATAATACCTGCCCAGGTGACAGTGCCTAGCCAGTTTTGGCTGATTTTTGAAAACTAAGCCTATTACTGTCTCTATGTTTGAATGTCAGTCTTCCTACCGTCACCTACATTTTTGCCCTGTGTTTCTGTGTCTGAAACCTTCAGGAACTTCGGGAAATGATCAACCTACCCAGTGTTAGACCTTTCCTGGATCCTGCAGACTTCAGAGATCTTGGGGATGCCATTAAAGGTGAGGATCAGTCAGATACTTGTTGATAAAACTAGCATAAACTAACAGGTGAATATCTGACTTCAGCTAAATCTTCAGTCCTTTCTTAACAACAGCAAGTGGAACCGGAATTTCCATCGCTAAGCAATGCAGTTGTAAAGTGTAACATAGTGACTACAATTTCAACAGGCCCTGTTGCTGTTGTGAACTGAGGATTGTGGGTCATTAAGTGTGGACCTCCTCACAACTTTCTGCTGGCTTCCCACAAGCGAAGTCAGTGGGAAAGCTGGTGGGAAGTTTCAAATCTTAGGTGGTTGCTGGGTGTGAGGGTAGGTGTGCAGGCTGCCATCATGGCAGTTGGAGAGACTGATGCCAGGTCAGTGAAGGACCCCATACACTATAGCCAGATTCCTCAAAAGAAAAAGCTGCGTTGGTGCGAGCAATTTACAGGAGCAACTTGCAACCTTCCCTTCTGCCTTCCCTGTTGACTTTAGTTGTGGGAAGCCACTAGGGAAGGTTGCAACTGGCAATCACATGACCGTAGATACTACAACTGTCATAAATATGAGCCACTTGCCAAACACGCAGATTGTGATCACAGAACCATGGGCTAGAACACCAAAGACCTGTTGTAAATACCACTCATTCAGTACCATCATAACTTTGGACAGTTAGTAAATGAGTGGTTGTTAATAATGGTCCAAAAACCATTTCCTTTAATTATATTCTCTAAATGGGAATTTTAATTCAAAAACTAGGGGGCTTTCCCTTTTTCTTCTACTGGGTTGTTCTCATCTAGATTGGTTTCACTAACACTTATCATATTTTTATTCACAATCCTTACATTGCTTGTAAAGTGCCAGGAAGGACTGAAAGACAAATAATTGCAATAAATTAATTATGGGAACAAAAGTTTTAGGCTTCTCTAACTGAGACTGGTATGATAGATGGCTTAGCCCAACACATGTGGAGCAGGCCCGGTTAGGGAACAGAAGTGACATTATATCATATCTAAAGAATCAGGTTGTTTATTAAAATAGAATTAGAAAGGCACAATATTGACACTGAGCATTTTAAAAGTTGTTGTGGCCAATTTTTAAAGCTAGCCATCATAGGATTTTGATCAGTTACAAAAAGTTAAGCTTTCTAGTTTGTACTTCTAACCTGACTTATCACAGGGGTTTAAAGAATAGCCAGTGAGGGAGGGAGGGAGAGAGACAGAGACAGACTCAGGAAGAAAAGCAAACAGGGCATATTAACACTTTCAGTTGCGGAAATGGTCAAAGAGACAGACAGAAAGTAGGAGATACTTCCTCTTGTCCAAGTGACTGGAAATTTATTCCATAGATTTGCATGGGAAGAAAATCTTCCTTGCTTAAAATTAAATGGAGTGGGGATTAAGAACTAAGCACATTGCTAAGCACATTGATTTGTGCTTAGATTGTAAGCCGCCCTGAGTCTTCGGACAAGGGCGGGATATAAATGGGATTAAAATAAAAAATAAATAAATAAAACATTGCTAAGCACATTGATTTGTGCTTAGATTGTAAGCCGCCCTGAGTCTTCGGAGACGGGCGGGATATAAATGGGATTAAAATAATAAATAAATAAATAAACTACTCACTATTCATTAAGACAGAGATATCTTCATTCACCAATCCTGCAGAACTGGGAAATTGTCTGGCAATCTCCTCAAAGTAGTCTCCTGTCATACAGTGTATGACTGTCTTTGGGCCTACACCCCATAGGTACAGCATGAGGAGAAGCAAAACCCCAAAATACTGTGAAGATGGAAAGAGAAGCTAGGTTCCATGAATGAAGCAATTATGTGAATTATGGTAGGTTTCTGTAGGCTTTCAGATGTTGCTGAACCACAGATCCCAGAATACTCCCCTAACCATTTATCATGTAGTTGCTAGGTGTACTGTTGGACAACACTGGAGAGTAAGGGTGCTCCACCATAATATGGTTCCGATTTCCTCCTCGCCCATTTCTGTGCTTGAACAAATCAGCAGAAACCTTAGATGGGTCATCTGAATGGCAATTAGTAATGTCTTGAGGTAATTCAGTAGCCAGGGCCTTGAATAAGTTGGATATTTTATAATGTAACAGTTGGCCAAAATGATCCAGGCCAAAGGAAAGCAATTATGAGTCATAATCGTTAGGTATAATGATTGAGGCCAGACAAAAGCTCATTTTAAAGCCCTGGGAAATTGAAATTCGGTTGTCCCCTTCCTCAAATTCCACGTGAATTGTTATGAAGGGACAAATTTGTACAGCAGCCATCTTTCGAAATGGTTTAGTGTTCCGTGTTTTCAGTGAGCCAGACGCGTCTCCTTGTTTTCTCTCATTTTCCATCAGAACATCTCTGTGTAATAATAATAAACTGCCACCTGCGTTGCCTGGTTGAACTGCAGTGTTTTGAACATGCTTTGTAACTCTGGGAGAGAGCTGGGACTATTCCCTGGCTGAGATTTCTCCAGAAAGAAGCCCCATAAAAGCAGGGGGGGTTGAGTGGGGAGGTGAAGGTCAGAGAAGAAAAAGTATGTGACAAAAGGTGCAACTGAACAATGTAAATTAGAAGAAACTGTAGGTGGAATGCTTTTTTCAGGAAGGTTAGATAAATTCTGTGCTCAAATTTCTGTTTCAGCACTGAGCTGGCCTAAATTGCCTTTCTGATACGTTATTTCTAATTTCAAAAACCAGGCTTCTTCTCTTTGCTTTACATACTAAGGGAAGATCTTTTCGTGGATTCTCTGCTGGTGAAAAATTGCCAGTTATGTGGCTTTGATTAAGAGATGGTAATCTGGGATTTTTTCATCATACCACCCCAGTGGACTTTCATTCATGGTGACCATTCATTTTTGTATTCAGGACACATTCATTCAGCATGCATTTGTCTTCTTAAATAATTAACTTCCTAATGAATCCAATTTTCATACTTGTCCTGATGCCCCTATTGCAAAATAGAGAATAATGAACTGATATACGTGGCCATTTTCCTCCTTTCCACAACATACCACAGATTAGCCCCCTACCTTTCTACTAGCATTTGTGTACCCCAAATCATAACAGGTTCTCGACTGACAATGCGGAATCTTCTGCAAATAAATGCACACATCCACGTTGCCAGCCAAGCCAGCTCTAGCTTCACCCCAAGCATTTCTTTTTAAACAAACAAAAAAAATTCATTAAGTTTCAAAAATAAAAAAGTTAAAATACAAAATTGCAACACAAAAGGAAAAGGGGTGGGAAGAGGACAAGGGGGAAAGTTTAAAAAGTGACATAAAAAACACACCAAAAATAACATAAGAAAAGAAAGTGAGTGTGTGTGTGCGTGTATGTGTGAGAGAGAGAATAAAAATCAGTGTCAGACCTGCTTCAGCTTGAACTTCTTAAGTAGGAACGATCCTTAACTCCATTTGTTGAGAAAGGTATAGTTTATTAAAAGTCAAGTGAATTACAGTAATGCATCGCCAGAACTCGCGGGCCAAAATCCCCAAATCTAATTTTCCCCTTCCTAACTTGCCTCCCATCACTGCCCCCCCCATGTCCAATCAAATTCAAACAAGAGGTTTTTACAACGGCCACTTCTGATGTAGGTTTGGTGTGCAGCTGTGTTCCATTCCCAGCTGGTTTGACCCTGAAGCCCATCTCGCAGTGAAGATACAGTGGTTTCGTTTCCCCTCAAAGCGTCCCCCTGCCTCCTATGAAGCCCACCTTGAGTTCATGGCAGCTGATACTGAATGGTTGTGAAGCACAGGCGTGAGGTGGTAGCTGACAAGTCAGGTTATTCTTTTCAGCATGGCACAGGGGCAGACTCCGTCCCCTGGTAAATCCCTTGTTTCCCAATAGTTTTGTAACTTTCAGACATCCCAAGACCAAAGAAGCGCCTGACTGAGCTGATGATCAAAACAGCTCTGGAAGAACCGCCAGAGGAGGTGGGTGGCCGCTGGGCTTCTGCATCCAAAGAGTGGAGATTGAAGTTTCTGCGCAGTCCGCTGGAAGTGTTGCCCACCATGGATGGAAAGAGAGCAAGAGCGATCCAGTTAGCTGTCAACAGGTTGGAAGTACGATCTCAAACCTTTTCCTTTCTGGTCCTTCAACACCACCACCACCACCCCCGCCCTTAATTTATGACTTTAAGGTTGGCAACAACCTCCCCACTTTTAGCAATAAGTTAAATATAGCTTTATTTTCCCACTCTACTTCGAAGAATCAGGGTAAGTGCCTGCTCTCTGCTTAAAAGGTAGGCTTTCACTAAGCCACTATACATGTCTCCGAGGATTCACGTTCTGTGTAGCATTGTGGAAAGAACTCTTGTTTGTTTTGCATTGATGCCTGTGATAGGAGGCTGTCCTGGTAAGAAAGCTGATTGCCCAACCAACATCTAGGAGGAGAATTGGCTAAGAACTGATTTGCAGCTATTTTTTTTTTTGGTTAGATTCTAGCATCTTAAGGTGGGCTCCCATTCCATTCACACTTCCTCGAATGCTGTTTGAACCATGGGGATACCTGATCGTGCAACTGGTTTATAGGATGGTCACTCTAACATTGTTCTTCTCCGTTTTCCTGTTTCTGGACTGTGCAGGCGGCAGGAGATGCTGTGAAAGCAGTTCCCACTGGAGAGATTGAGGAACTAAGGTCTGGCCTGGTTTTTAGCAGCATTGGATACAAAAGCCTTCCAATTGATCCCGCAGTACCCTTTGACAGCAAGCGAGGTGTTATTCCCAACAATTCAGGCAGAGTTCTTGGGGCACCAGGTTAGTAGAACTCGTGCTGTGCCGCATAGAACAAATTGGTGTGATAAAGACAAATGGGGAAACAGACAGTTCAGTTACAAGGCTGAACAATGAATGGTCAGCGTGAATTATTGGGACTCAGATTACATATGCACGCCTATGCTATCCACTAAAAAAAGAAGAATTTAGCTTTTCCAGACCTCATCTTGTATTGGTCTTGAACGGATAGTGCAAGTATATCTTCTCCCTGGCATTAGCAGGAGACTTTGAATGAATGTACCACAAGAAGTTACTGCAGATTCGTGGCCATTGCTTGGATCTGTTCAAAACAAAGCATTGGATCTCAATTGCCTGGTTGGGCATTATGTTTTTCAGGGCTCTATTGCAGTGGTTGGGTAAAGAGGGGACCCACAGGTGTTATCATCACAACTATGAACGACAGTTTTGACACAGCCCAGTCTGTGCTAGAAGATCTGCAGTCTGGTGCCTTGCAACTCTCCAGTGCCAAGGAAGGCTTTGATTTAGTGAGCCGCATCCTTCAATCCCGAGGTATGTGACAGATTTTTGCAATTGCCTCTTAGTCTCCCATATACCATTTTCCAATCCTTTTTTTTACACATTTATTTCTTATCTTCAAAGCTAAAATACAAAACAAAGAAAAAGAGAAAACAAACAACAAAAACCATGTGTGTAGGGAAAAAACAAATATTCTCTCTCTATATATTTATTTATTTTTATTTTAATTGAATTTCTATACCGCCCTTCTCCCGAAGGACTCAGGGCGGTGAACAGGGCTTATAAATAGAAGTACAAAAGTTAAAAAGGATTAAATTATTGCCCAAATTAAAACAATCAAAATATAAAAAAACATTAAAACCCTAACATTCCCCCATCAGGCCAGGCCAGCTTGTTCGAATAAATGGGTCTTTAACCCGCGCCGGAAGGAGCGAAGATCCGGTGCCATCCGGAGCTCAACCGGCAGTTGATTCCATAAGGCCGGGGCGCCCACAGAGAAGGCCCTCCCCCTGGGGACCACCAGCCGGCATTCTCTGACCGGAGGCACCCTGAGGAGGCCCTCTCTGTGGGAACGCACAGGGCGGAGGGGAGTCGACGCCGGCAGCAGGTGGTCCCCGAGGATATGTGTGTGTGTGTGTGTGTGTGTGTGTGTGTGTGTGTGTGTGCGTATATACACACACAGATAGTTAAGAGGGATTTGAATTCTTCAAATTTGATTCTTCAAATCCCTCTCTTAACTCTGTTATTGTATATAACGTGTGGAAAGTCCACAAACGGCTTCCAGTCTCTTATAAAGTTGTCTAATCCATTGTCTCTAGACAAAACATTTAATTTTGCCTTCTCTGCCAATCCATTTAATTTTAAAATCCACACTTTTAACAGCCAACATCCCCTTTTCATTCCAGGGCTTAGCATAAACAATCTTGTTTTCCAATCTTGTCAATTTTAAGATGTGTAGATGTCAACTCCCAGAATCCTCCAGCCAAGGTTGGGAAACCTTGCTTTTATGCATAGGTGAGGAATCTATGGCCAGCAGAAGGCTACTAAAATAAATCACTAACTAGCCCTCACCATTGTGTCTGCTGGTGGAAGCTCCTGAGTTTATATAACAACTGGAATGTGAAAAGTTGCCCGCTTTGTATTAGTACTCTTACGACGACTTGGACTACTCCAGCTAAGGAATGTATTTTAATGAACTGTAAAACTGTGTGGCACCACGTTTGCATGGCTATCTTCAATTCACCTTTTCTAGAACCCAAATCCCTATCTTAAATGTTTTGGCCGGAATCTCCTAGTGTTGTGACAAATGTCTTTGCAATCTTAGTCTATGCTCATTGTAATGCTTTGAGGTTGTTTACTTTTTATTGTGGGATTGATATTGAAAGTGGGACTTCTCTCCAAGCTGTCTTGAGGAGCCTGCAATGCTTCTCGAGTCTTAGAACTGATCTCTCTGGATTATGCCTGTTTGTCTCAAGGAAACATACCTGCTTGAGGACAAAAATTCCCAAATGTGGTCCCCAGGCTTTGCTATTCTCTTCAGCTGCCTGTTCAGATAAAGCGGGGGGGGGGGGGATATAAACTGAATATTGGATTGGCATGCTATTCATGTGAGATTTTTCTAATGACAAGGTATTTTGGCTTTTTGACAGTTCCCCCCCACACACACACATTTATGTACTTATGCTTACGAACATCTTTGCTTGAACCTCTTATGCAGAAGTATCCCCTGAGATTGTAGGCTGCAATCTTAAATAAACATTCTAGGGACTAAGTCCCTTACCTCTGTGGGGTTTATTTATTTCTGCAGATTTGCATAATATCCAGAGATTCAAATACTAGAGGGACAAGGGGTCCCTCAGAACGCACAGTTGATATTGCTACCTAGGTAAAAAAACAGCAGAAAGGAATTGGCAGCACCAGAGACTCTTTAGCACATGGCAGATTTTCTACCCAAGTCTTTATTTTCTTGCTTTTTTTGGTATATATAGGAGGGCACAGAAGTGGTGTATTACTGTGAGAACTAGGTCTATATAAAGCAGCAATTTTGATAGGCTTAGAAATGTAAGCAGATTGTCCTCCAGAGAGCCCCGGGTTTGATAATTTCACGGTGACATGTGAAACCTGGAAAAAGCTCAAAGGAATAGACTCTCTTTTTTATGATGTGGTTGAATTTGAATCAGTTTTGCTGTGGCCCTTTCCTAATATATCTGCAAAAGCATTTTCAAGCCCAACTGGTTTTTTTATTGCCATTTTATTTAAATGCTTTCAATTAGTGTGTTCCCTCTAAATTGATTCAAATGTTTAAATGAACCAAAGGCAATTTGTCCCTGAAGATAGAGTGATGCTATTAGAAGAAACTTCCCAGAAACAGCAAAGTAATTTGATTTTTTCTGGGACTCTTGAGTCTGCCTAGTCCTTTGTCTGGAGAGCATGTCTTTAATTCATAATTTGATTCTGAAGAAGCCTCTGCGTATGTGAGGGATTCTGAGGTTTGTGTATGTGTGGTTAATTTGGATTTTGATCTGTACTTCCCCTTTCTCTGCCAATTAACAGGGGTCCACCCTGTTTCCTTTTCGGGTTGGGAGAAGATTGATGCTGTTGAAGTGACAAGAGGCAAACTGGCCGGAAAGCCTCGGGAGAAAATAGTCGATCAGGAGGAAATGCTAGAATTGATTGGATAATGAGATTGGACTTGCCCAAGATTATCAACACGATACTCCTGCACAACTCAGAGATTGCAACAGATTGTACAATTCCCTTTCATTGCTCTACAGATACACCACTAGCAGTATCTGGTGGTTTTGTATATCTACATTGGTTGGGGGTACCAAAAGTTTGTTGCTGTCCTCAGTGATGGATTTCATCTACAGCCTCTGGTGCATCCATTGTCTTTTTCAACTGGGGAGCTCTCCATTACTCTGAAGATGCTCTAAGCAGCTCCCAACAGGAGCAGTTCTCAGTCTTGGTCCCTGTAGAAAAGGGGAGGTGAGCAGATAAAGTCAGAGTTTCATTTTTAGGAATTTATCAACTGGTGTGGTAAGTGCCTTATCTGCCTTTGCAAAGGTCTGAGATTTGTTTTGTAGGGTAGAGTCAGGGTTTGAGAGTGGTGGTCCCATTTTGTTTTATCCTGATCTCAACTCCACGTATATACAGACCAGTTGAAGAAACTGCTGGACGTGATTTCCACCAGAATCCCTCTTGTCCCTGCATTTCTACTGGACTTCTGTCATTAGATCTGATGCCATGACAGCCTTCACAGAAGAGTCACAATTAAATTCACACAGGCTTACAAAGGCGTGAAGTAAATTAAATAAATGAATACAGTTTGTAGGTTGGTTTGAACATTCTGGATGTAAAAGTAAAATCGGTTTTGCTCTAAAGGAAAGGGGGAGATAAATTTGGATTTAGTAATCATGAGGATAAGTCAAAGAGGAAAGGCAATGTCAGTCCCTTTTCCTATTAGCTCTGAATATTTTTCCTGCTCATATCCTGACTTTGCTGTCCAATTGTGTATCGTATAATCATTTTTTAAAAATAAAGCTCTTTCCCAAATGGTGAACCTGGGTCAGCAGTCTAGACTTGAGTTTGTTGCCAATCATAAATCTTTTAGTCACAGCATATCCTGATTACTTCTATTGCAATTTAAGGAGCTAGAAAATGCAGAGCTAGGCTTGACAAAGTTGACTGAGTCTTGCCAGATTCTGGTGCATACTAATTTTTGATAAGTCCTGGGAAATCAAGGGAAATAGCTTCTTTTTTCCTCAAAGTTCAAACTGAAGTCGGGCTACTGTTAACAGATAAAGTAGCATACATGTGTATTTAATAAGCTGACTCCTAAGGAATAGCACCAGAGAAAATTCACCTAAACTATAACTCAGCCAACCAGTCCATTCCACTACTGCAAACATGAACGTAAAAGTTGGAAACGTTTTGAAATGTAAGTGAAGAGAGTATGGTGTAACATCTTTCCCCACTTCTTATTCGTCTAAAAAATGGTTCCACATCAAGAAGCAACAATTTCCATCCATTCTATAGTTCAGCTACTTCTTAGTTGCAGCGATTAAAATGGAAAAACTTGGCAGGTTATTTTTTTATTTATTCATATTGAAAATTTAATTTGAAGTTTGAGATTAATGCTCATGCTGAAAGCAATATTGAAGGCAATCACCTTTGCAGATTTGAGACAGCTGAATATAATAGAAATCCACTATATGGACTTAATACCTTTGAACTGCTCTTATATTACTAGTGGGGGCCCTCTGGTCATCCAAAAACCTGGGTGTCCTCTTCTTCCAAAATGAGATTCCTATGGTCCCATCAACTTTCTTGTCCTGAAATGTTCATTAGGTGGCGCCATGAGGCCACACTATTACTTAACAGCCAACAAGAAAGTTAGATGGCTTCTAAAAAGTTTGTGAAGTTTACTTAAAAGTCTACCTTCCTGTAACCTGATGTCCTCCAGATGTCTTGGACTTCTAACTTCCATAACCTCTGGTTAGTATGATTTTTGGAACCAGGAGGGCACATGTTTGGGAGCTGATTGACCTGTTATAGCTTTGAAAAATCCAGCCTGGCTGTTAAGGACAAAGTTTGGCCTTCAAGCTGCTTCCCGATTACAGTTCGTAATGAGGATTCTGCTTTCCTTACCTGCTGCCATATCAAAGGTGCTTCTAGCTTCCTGAAGACATGCGTACCAAATTGAAAAAGCAAAGGTAAGGAAGATGAGTAATGTTGGACGCTTCTCCATTTGAAATTTACAACAACCATATTGTCCTGATGACCTCAATCTTCTTCCTTGGTTACATGACCCTGACCTCATTTCATCCCCTTCTTAAACAATCTTAAGTCACCATTTTGTGTACTGAAATATAAATAGCCTCTCCTCAATTTTAAATTGTTCCCTGCAGTGTAAGATGTCAAAAAAATATGTAATGTTTTGTCAACCGTGATTTTGAAGAAAAGGCTAGGTGATCTTTTGTAAGTGTGACCAGGGCTGTACTTTGGAAAGCGCAGATGCTTCCTGGCCCTTTGGGTCATTGACCGGGTGGCACCACACTAATTTCTCTCCCAATTGCTCTTTCCTGGCATTTTATTTCTTCAGTTCCTTTTCATCCCTTTACCCAGGGCTTTTTTTCTCATAGAACGCTCAGAACGGAGTTCCGGCACCTTTTTTGGATGGAACCTTGTAGGGTAGGCAAGGTGGGTTGTATGACGTGTGTGAGTTCCGGCACCTTTTTCTTTTACAAAAAAAGTACTGCCTTTACCATTCCCTTCCTCTTGTCTGTTCCTCTTTCCTTCTGCCTTGGCTGTCTCCTTGGGTGTGTCTTAATTGAACAGTCTGAATCAAAACCTGATGTGTTGCACAGTTAATTTTAGAATTTTTCAAATACTCATGGTTATCATTGGGAGCTGCCTTCCCATTTGGGTCTTTTTTTCGTATTATTTTGAAATTGTGAGATGGGAGTGAGATGAAGACAAGCAAACTAACCTAAGGAGCCCTAGGCAAATCCCCAAATTGCAGAACGGTACAATAACATCAGACTCACCCCATTCATTCTGCAAATGATGCATATTTACCCACTGGCAGATGATGTGTTGAAGGGGATAAAACCAGAGGATAAAGCTGATCATCCTGCCTGTAGCAATGTGAAAATCCCCAAAATCTGAATTATATAATTTCATAGGGAATCACAAATAATATAACTCAGGCAAGATAGGATTGAGGTTCTGCACAGCCAAGTTTATGAGGGCATGTTTTGCTGCCAATGCAAGGAAAGCTGGATAATATTTTAACTCAGTAGGAAGGAAAGGGCCATAAAGGATTGGTTTTGTGGAACAGTTGCCTCTGAACTGGGAAGGTTCTTGAGTTTGTTCTGGATGCATAACGGCCATGAAAGCAATGGCTTCTGGTGTGCTAAATCCAGGTACCTCAAACCTTGGTTGATTTATTTACTTATTTAAAAACAATATAATAAACACACATCTTGATGGGTCAATGTGGACCACTTGCTATGGCTGCTTCTGAGAAATTTGAGGTGGTTCCATCTCTGATGGAGTATGTTCAGAACTAAACCCACATTGTATTTATTTCAGAAACTAAAGAATATTTCCAAAGTTGATATTAATGTCATTATAGATTATGGTCTAAAGAAGTGGAACATCCAATAATGGGATATCAATAGTTTCATGTCTTAAAAATGTTAAACCAATTTCATTGGAATTAAGATTAAAATTGATTCATTGAAAGATTCTATTCTGGGTACCGCAAAGAATGTATTTGAAAAAATGTATGTGAGATTTTGATTGACAAAAATTTGAGGGGCCTGGCATAATTTGGTCTTGTAAGCAACTGATACCTTTCTGGAATAATTATTATCGTAAGTAGATTTATGGGGAAATTTATAATATTAAAGATGTTAATATAATGTTAAACTATGTCCCAAATCTCTGGAATTTGACTATTGAATAATTATGGTTGCATTGGGAAGATAATTATTTTGAGGAATTGGGAAAGTAGTATTTATTCCTGAAATTAAAGATTGGGTTTAAATCTTAATTTGTTTTGGAAAAGCAATTTTATCTACTATCTGAAACGGTAGGGTTTCCTGCTTGAGCAGGGCGTTGGACTAGATGAACTCCAAAGTCCCTTCCAAATTATGTTGTTGTTGTTATTATTATTCCAATATGTTTCCCTTTGGCATAGATTTTATATCATACAATAGGGTATTCATTTTCTGTAATCTACAATTTTTAAAATGTTATTTGCTATTTGATGTATATTTTATATGTTTAGATAATCCTTTTTTCTATTTTTGCGTATCTTTTTGTAAAACGTGTTACGATTAAAAAAAACCTTATTAAAAAGAAAATTCATTTCAAAGGCGAATGTGAGTCCCAGTTTCGTATGTGCTCCCTTCTTGTCATTTTTCTTACTTGGCTCTAAAGAAGGCAGTTGCTTGTTGTCGAGAAGCCAGAATGGGTGGGGTTCATCAGCATGCTCTGCCATAATCAGACAACTCACATTATGTGAGGGCTGAACCTCTTCAGTGTGGCAATAAACAAGCTTCCATTTCCATCTGGATCTTCATCAAAAGAGTGTTTACTATACACCCGTGGGCTTTTTGTACCATGCTCAAACTGGTTTGCAAGCAAAAGACTTGGCTTTTACGGCTTCTCTGTGTCTATCCTAGTCATGCATACGTGGGTTTGATTATCAGTACAAGGCCGGTGACAGAGCACATCCCCTCTGTCTTTGCACTCTCTCCCCCCAGTTCAAACATAAAGCACTTTTTATTTTTTCTAATGGGGCTTCTCAAAATAATATTTCATGTATGCTCACAAGCTTCCGGGTGGGGGGGGGGAATGAATGGATATTGGGTAGATATTCTTTTCCCATGAGGAATTCTTGTTGTTCCTGCCAGAAGATATATCTGATTTATATCTGATCAAAGCCGGAGGGCTGGTTTTGTCACTATGATATAATTACCGTATATACTTGAGTATAAGCCGAATTTTTCAGCCCACTTTTTGGGCTGAAAAATTCCACTTCGGCTTATACTCCAGTCAACAAAAAAACTTACCGAGGACTTGTGCGCGGCCGAGGCTTTGGTGCTTCCGGGATCGCGCGCACCTCTCCCAAGCCACCGCCGTCCGGAGACCTGCCGAAGTTTGGGGAGGTGCGCGCCTCCCCAAACCTCCCCAAACGGCAGGTCTCCGGACCTCCGCGCCCTGCCTGCCTGCTTCTTTCCGCAGGCAGGCAGGGCGCGGAAGTCCGGAGACCTGCCGACGTTTGGGGAGGTTTGGGGAGGTGCGCGCCTCCCCAAACCTCCCCAAACGTCGGCAGGTCTCCGGACCTCCGCGCCCTGCCTGCCTGCTTCTTTCCGCAGCGGAAAGAAGCAGGCAGGCAGGGCGCGGAAGTCCGGAGACCTGCCGACGTTTGGGGAGGTTTGGGGAGGCGCGCACCTCCCCAAACCTCCCCAAACTTCGGCAGGTCTCCGGACGGCGGCGGCTTGGGAGAGGTGCGCGCGATCCTGGAAGCACTGAAGCCTCGGCCGCGCGCAAGTCCTCGGTAAGCTCCGGGCGGTCAGTTGCTTCGCGTCTCCTGAGGGAAGGGGGGGCGACTGGAGCGGGCGTGTTTCCTCGCCTGCTGGGCGCCGCGATTTGCCCGGGGAACGCGCGGGCCCCGAATGGCAGCGTGGAGCGAGGAAGCGGACAGCCAGGGCTTCCCCGAGAGCCGCGGCCACACAGGGTATTCCTGTGTATTCAGGCTTGCAAAATGGCGGATCGAGCCTCTGCTGGCGGCAGAGGCTTGCAGAGCGCGGATCCAGCCTCCGCCGGCGGCGGAGACTTGCAGAACGGCGGATCGGCTTATACTCGAGTCAATAACTTTTTCCAGTTTTTGGGGGTGAAATTGGGGGTCTCGGCTTATACTCGAGTCGGCTTATACTCAAGTATATACGGTAGTTATACAACTTATACAGCTACTTATCTTATATACAGATAGTCCTTGACGTACAACCACAATTGAGCCCCAAATTTCTGTCGCTAGGCGAGTCAGTTGTTAAGTGAGTTTTGCCTCATTTTACTACTTTTCTTGCCACAGTTGTGAAGTGAATCACTGCAGTTGTTAAATAACATGTTTGTAAAGTGAGTCTATCTTCCCCATTGATTTTGCTTGTCAGAAGGTCACAAAATGTGGTCACATGACTCTGGGACCCTGTAACCATCATAAACACATGCCAGTTCCCAAGCTGCTGAATTTGGATCATGTGACCATGGGATGCTGCAACAGTCGTAATTGTGAAAAATGGTCGTAAGTCATTTTTTTCAGGGCCATTGTAATTTTAGTCACTAACAGGTTGAAATTCGAGAACTACCTGTACAGCTATCCTAGGCAGCCCATTACAAAAGTAATAAAAACAATCATGTCACCCATACACAGGGTAGCACACTCCCCACTAAGATGTTCAACTTCCCAATCAGGCATTTGTTAATTAGAATAGAACAGAACAGAACAGTTGGAAGGGACCTTGGAGGTCTTCTAGTCCAGCCCTCTGCTCAAGCAGGAGAACCTATACCATCTCAGACAGGTGAATGTCTAGTCTCTTCTTAAAAACCTCCAGTGATGGAGTGCCCATGATGTCTGGAGGCAAGCTGTTCCACTGATTAATTGTCCTCACTGTCAGGAAGTTTCTCCTTAGTTCCAGGTTGCTCCCATTTGCAGATATAGACTGATGGCCCTCCTAATGCATATGGTTGACCACTGTGAGAAAAGACTGCTAGACCAAATGGGACAGGATCCATCAGGGCACAGGATCCATATCCTTTATGCTGGAGAAGAAGTTGGGAAGTCTCATAATTAGTGACAGAAGATATGCTTTGCATGCATTAGCCCAGGTTCAATCCTCGACAACCCTAGCTGAAAAGCTGGACAATCTGCTTGAAACAAGAGAGTGGAGATCAAGTCAGTCCTGACAGTACTGTGGTACATCAGTCTTTGCCAAGCCAGACAACTTCCAGATGTGTAGACTTCGATCTCAGCCAAAAGGCAGCTTCTGAAGCATGAAAGCCAGTCTCCTGACTGATGTGCACATTTTTCAGTATGGCAAATGTGTTCTCTTAAAAAATTGAGGTACCTCATTAAAGAGCTCAGAAGGAACTTGTATTTGTGCCATTGGTTCTGCTTGTGTAAAAGCATCAAGCTCTGCTGAGCCTGTTAATCTCCATTCATGAAGATGGCTTCCCTAAAAAAAACAAAAAACCCTGCTTTTATCTGACAGTGATCAAACAGCACAAGCAAGTTTTAAATGTTGTTTTAGATACTTTCTCAGACACATGAAGGCCAAGAGCAACAGCTAAAAGTGTAATTTACTGCTATGAATTTCTCCTTGCACTCATTTGGTGCACTTTGGTGATACACAGCTGCCCCATAAAGAATTACATTGCCCTGAGAACAGAGATTAAGAAAAATGGATGTGTGAGACATTAGAATACTCTTCTTTAAAAAGTCTACATTTCCCAACTGAGATAAAGTTTTTACTGCTTAAAAGCATCAGCACCAATGCATGCTTGTATTTCTTAAATTTGGTTGAATGCTCTAAGAATGTATTATTAAGTGTACAGTATGCTGCCTTTCGCCCTTTACTGTATTAAACAGTGTAAAAGAAAAACTCTTTTAAAAAAACATGCAATAATGTAAAACTGGAGTTAAAAAGCCCCGGATGTCTTCTTTTACAAAATTTGTGCACTCCTAAGCTTTAGCCACCTCTATAAAGTCCCAGGTGGGTTAAATACTGTAGATCTCAAGGGAACTAATATCCGCATCTGTCTCAGCAGGTAGTTTGAAAGCAGAAAAGAATGGAGAAGCTATAAATGGAGGAACTTATTTATTTTATTTTATTGGATTTATATACCGCCCTTTCCCAAAGGACTCAGGGCGGTTTACAGGGTAATTAAAACAGTGATAGAAAAATTAAAAACAATTAAAAACAATTAAATTTAATCCCTGAAAATAAAACCCCAATTAAAAACTAAAAACTCTCAGCCTGGGCCGGGGAGCTTGAAGAGCCAGGTCTTCAGGTCCTGGCGAAATGAACGAAGGTCGGGGGCAGTCCTAAGTTCCACGGGCAGCTGGTTCCAGAGGGCAGGTGCACCCACAGAGAAGGCCCTCCCCCTGGGTGTTACCCGCCGGCAATCTTTAACTGGCGGCACCCTGAGAAGGCCCTCCCTGTGAGAGCGCACTGGACGAAGGGAACTTGATGCCGGCAGCAGGTGTTCCCTCAGATATCCCGGACCCAAGCCATTAAGGGCTTTATAGGTCATCACCAGCACCTTGAATCTCACCCGGAGGGCAACCGGAAGCCAATGCAGCTCGCGGAGTAGAGGTGTTACATGGGAGTGTCGGGAAACCCCCATCACAACTCGCGCGGCCGCATTCTGCACCAGCTGAAGCCTCCGAGTGGTCCTCAAGGGCAGCCCCATGTAGAGAGCGTTGTAGTAGTCTAAGCGGGAGGTCACGAGCGCATGAGTGATTGTGCGTAGAGCATCTCGGTCCAGGTAGGGTCGCAACTGGCGCACCAGGCGAACCTGGGCAAAAGCCCCGCTGGTCACGGCTCCTATGTGATCTTCAAAATTGAGCCGTGAATCCAGGAGGACGCCCAAGTTGCGGGCCCTATCAACGGGGGGGGGGGGGTAACACCTCACCCCCCATTGTTAAAGATGGAATAGTCTGGTTAACCCGAGATGCCGATATGCACAGCCACTCAGTCTTGGCAGGATTGAGACAAAGCCTGTTTCTCCCCATCCAGACCCGGACCGCCTCCAGGCAACGGGACATCACGGTGAGGGCATCACTGGGTTGGTTCGGGGTAGAGAAAAAAAGTTGGGTATCATCAGCGTACTGATGATACCCCACCCCGAAACCACAAATGATCTCACCCAGCGGCTTCATGTAGATGTTGAACAGGAGGGGAGAGAGAACCGACCCCTGAGGGACTCCACAAACAAGAGGCCTCGGGGCGGACCTCTGCCCTCCCGTCAACACCGACTGAGAGAGGCCCAGGAGATATGAGGAGAACCACCGTAAAACAGTGCCTCCCACTCCCAACCCCCTGAGACGCCGCAGTAGGATAACCATGGTCGATGGTATCAAAAGCCGCTGAGAGATCTAATAGGACTAGGACAGAGGAACAACCCCTGTCCCGAGCCCGCCAGAGATCATTCACCAGTGCGACCAATGCCGTCTCCGTGCTGTGCCCGGGCCTGAAGCCCAATTGGTACGGGTCCAGATAATCAGTTTCCTCCAGGAACAGAGGAAGCTGATGCGCCACCACACTCTCAACAACCTTCGCCAAAAAGCGAAGGTTGGAGACCGGACGATAGGTATTTAAAACAGCCGGGTCCAGGGCAGGCTTCTTGAGGAGGGGTCACACCACCGCCTCCTTGAGGGTGGCGGGGAAGATACCCTCCTTCAAGGAAGCAGTTATTACTGCCTGGAACCAGCCTCGTGTCTCCTCCCGGGCCACATAAACCAGCCAGGAGGGGCACGGGTCCAACAAACAGGTGGTGGAGCTCAGCTTCCTCATCATCCTGTCCACATCATCAGGGGAAACAGGATCGAACTCAGCCCAGATAGCATGCTCAAGATCGTCCGATTCCTCCACATCATACTCTGCCCAGTCAGAGTCCAAACCGGCCCGGTTCTGAGCGATTTTGTCCGTCAGATGATGACTAAATTCCTTGGCCCGCCCCTGCAAGGGATCCTCCCTCACCTCCTGATTAAGGAGGGAGCGAGTCACCCTAAAGAGGGCGGCCGGGCAATTATCTGCGGACGCGATGAGGGCAGCGAAGTAATTAGCCCTCGCCGTCCTCATCGCAGCAAGATAAGACCTTATAAAGGTTCTTAACTGCAATCGGTCAGATTCGGAACGGCTGGACCTCCAACTGCTCTCTAGACCCCATCTCCGACGCTTCATCTCCCGGAGCTCCTCAGAAAACCATGGAGGCCAACGGGATCTGCGCCGGGTCAGAGGTCGCAAGGGTACAACACAGTTGAGTGCCTCAGTGGCCGCCTTTTCCCAGGCATCAACCAAGGCATCAACTGGGCTGTGAGTGAGGGTGATGGGTATAGACCCAAGCGCCATCTGGAACTGTTCAGGGTCCATTAGGCGCCTGGGGCGGAACCATCTGGTCAGTTCCGCAGCCCAGTGGCGGGGAGGTGGCATAACGGAAGACCAGCCGTAGGAGATGATGGTCGGACCATGACGGGAACAACGGCCGGTGAACCCCTTCCCAAATCATCCAACCACTGTTCAGACGGGAACACCAGGTCGAGAGTGTGGCCCCCCACATGAGTCGGGCCTTGAATTACCTGTGTCAGGTCCATGGCCATCATGGAAGCCATGAACTCCCGGGCTAACTCCGACGACCCTCCCAGGGAAGGTAGGTTGAAGTCACCCAGCACTATAAGCCTGGGGAACTCCACCGCCAACCCTGAGAGGGTGTCGAGCAGCTCGGGCAGAGCTGTTGCCACACAGCTGGGTGCCAGGTATGTGAGCAACAAGCCCGAGCCCAAGGGCCACATCTCAGGAGGAGGGACTCACTCCCGCCAATCAGTAAACAGTCCCTCCAGTGATACTGACCTCTTCTCATTCTCAGCTCATAATTGAGACAGCTTGGAGTCATTTTTGGCTGCAGCCGTGCTAAAAGTAGTGTTTTTTCCCCACTGCCCAAGGACAACCTCAAGGTAAACCTCTTTAGTTTTTGTTACCTTGGTGGGAGGTGGTTACAGAGGCTTGACAATGGAGACAATAATAGAGGATCAACAATGGTGACAGGACGTTGCATGTCTGTCCTTCTGACTCAAGGATAGATGGAAGGCAGTTCCAATCAGCTCTGAGGGTTACCATTCTGCCACCTATTGTGAGTGCAAACCACGCCCAGCAGAAAGTAGACCCTACTTGCTAATCTAACACATGGTGGTTATCTCCTGTTTTTAACCCTGGTGCTTCTTGGAAGGCAGAGGGCATGGTGGAGGATTGGCCTTCCGGTACTTTTATTCCCACTGGAAAACAAGGGCAAAAGACAAACATTTAATGTGTATTTTTCCAGCAACAAGGGAGAAGAACCTGAGTTTTGGCAGCCATAGAGTGAGCCAGAATTGGCTCAGTGAGATACCACTGACTAGCATTTCTTAAAACCTCAAAAATTCCCCGAGATGGGCACATCTTTTCCATTCTGGAGGAAGATTGAACTTTGAAATAGGCTTTTAAATTTGCAAAATTATAAGACCTTGATTTTGTCCATGAATTGTTCTGTAAATCCAGCGTGGAAGAAAAAAAAAGTCAGGTCCTAAGTCTTTGACCATATTTGTTACTCTTTCTTGATTAATTCCACTGTATCAAAGCATTGTACTAAGGCTACAGAACCATTTCTATTTATGTTGGTCAAAATCCTTACACAAGATCTTCCCAAACCAATATTTCATCTTCTTGCTGCCTCACTCTGTACCTTCCTTAACAATATGACATATGAGATTTCAGTTTTAATATCAGACTGTTGTCACGAGTTCCATTTCTTTGCTATAATTCTGTCTTCCTATAAGATTTTGAGAGAGCAACTATTAAACAGCTTGAAATTCCATACGTGACCCAGAGCAGAGCATATGCAACCTATATTTCCCAGTGCCCACAATATCACAAACACACACAGGTACAACCTGAGGGAAAGCAGAAATACAAAAAGACACACAATTACTATATGCATCTTTGCTTCATAGAGATGTCTCCTCTGGCCACTGTTGGTAAAAATGTTGGAAAGAATTGGAATTTTGTTTCTCTCCCTTATTTTGTTTTCCAAACCAATGAACTCAGTTCCTCGGTAGAATAGTTCTCTGAAAACAGACGTGGACCAAATTTAATTGGCTCTGCCTTACTGCATTCAAATAAAATAAAATAAAAATCAGAAGTATTGACCAACTCTTTTGGGAAGAGGCAACCCAACCAGTTGTTATTAACTGAGAAATCTAGCCTGGCCTAGAGTTAAAGCTTGGGATTAAGATACTTAAGTCTGGGATTAAGGTAGAAATCCATGGGCAACCATGATCCCTCCAAACTACATTGCAGCTACCACACAATATTTCTAAGCTTTTAATAGAAAGTATTGGCCATGTTTTCTTTTTCTGTACTTGAGTTCCTGAAATTACCTGCTCTTCTTTTGTGGGGAAGAAGGGCAAAGGAAGTTTCCTGGTGGATCCCTTAAAGGCTTCTCCTATGTATATTTATCTTTACCATGCCAGGATAGAGGGGAGAGGATTGCTTTCATCAGCCTTTTTCATCCATCAGATGTCAAATGTTTCTGCCTCAATATTGCAGAGTTTTCTTTGAGCCAGGAGCTGACAAGTCAAATGGTTTCAAAAGATAACATAGACCTGGCTTGGTTTGTTTGTTTAATCAGGCTTTGGCTGGGAAATCCTGTTTGGATAGCCCCAGCCTATTTTAATACAACACAGTCAGCAACCTACAGTTACCTTGAGGTGTACGTAGGACAATGATCACAGTCAGACTTTGGTGGCTTCATGGCTAAAGCACTAGAATAGCACTAGCCAGAAATTGTGAAATCCCATCTAGACAAGGGTGGTTGTATCTGTTCATTCATTTATTCATCTCCCTTATGGTCCTTATAGAGGCCTCAGATAAGCTGAAGAACCTGTATTTTGGGTGGAGTAAAGTAGGATGGAAGGATAGGATAGGATAGGATAGGATAGGATAGGATAGGATAGGATAGGATAGGATAGGATAGGATAGGATAGGATAGGATAGGATAGGAAGTCTAAGGGTTGATCTTTGTTATCATCAGTTAGAAGAAGAGAAAAGAAATAGGATAAGAAAGATCCCAAAGTGCACTTGACAGTCTGGTTCAACAATATTTGGCATGAAGCATTGCATAATACAAGTGTAATACCAAGCACATGCTTAAGTCAGTTAATAACACCCAGTTAACTGAAACTGATTAAACAACAACAACAACAGTGTAGCGGTCATTTCCTATAGTACGGTATACAGCTTAATGGAGAGGGGAAGGGATTAAAAATACATTAGATCCTAAAGCAACCTTTAGTGCCAAAATTGCCCATTCTCCAAAGCAGATGCCCATTTTATTAGCTGACTCCAAAGTCTGCCATTTCCTTCCCACTGTGTTTCTAAACGTGTTGCTCCGTGTGGAAGCAATAAATGGTTGGTGCTCCCTGCCGGCTTAACTCCTAACCTCTTTACTGTTGGCATTCCTCATGAATGCATGCCTGGTGTTATCCCAGGAGTCAGGCTGCTTGGCTTCTTGGCTATTTTAATGCTTAGGAGAGCTGGAAGAATGGAGGTTCCAATTTCCATTTTGGACCAGGATGTGCATCAGGGTGGCTTAGATGTAAGCAGAAAAAGGGAAGCAGCAAGCCCTTTCTTTCAAAAGAGATCTGTTTAATTAAATTGCAGAAACAAATTTGCTAGATTACCCTCATCTGCTGGGGTGACATCCCACTTAAAAAGTTCCCTGACATTAACTTCCATGAATCATCAAGCCAGCAGCCGGTTGGTGCATGGCTTCATGGTCCTTTGTTTAATGGCCCTTCATCCGACGAGCAGATGGCTTTGAAGGCTGCTGGCTCCAGAGGCGCCATTCCACTGCCAAGTTGGCCTGTGTGCAAGACCTGCCAAGGCTCTTGGAAAAGCGAGTAGGGTTGGAAGAAAGAGCATTGCTTAGACCTCGTTTCTGCTATTTAACAAGTCAAGGAATTCATGGTTTGGGTTCACATTTGAAACCAAGGCTAAATATGGTTTGTTTGGTTCAGTTTTAGCAAATTGTAATGGGCACATCCATTTGGTTTGTCAGATTTATGGCCTGACATGTTGCCAGACCAACCAACTGTAGCTATAATTGTGAATAATTCATGGGAAAACTACCAATGGTTTAACTGTGAGGTGTGGAATTCTGCAGGGAGAAAAACAGAGGACACACACATTGCTTAAACCTATTATATCCTGGAGAGATCTAGACAATAAATTGCAAATTATGTTCTCTTTTCTTGCTATTAAGAAGCCATTTCTTTATCTTGGCACAAATATATAAAACAAAGGAGCAGGTTTTTAGCTTTGATGTCACTTCCAAAGTGCCTGACAGCAACAAAATGAGCTTCCACTAATAGGCAGGGCAAGAGTTCTCAATAGGTGGCCCGTTTTATCAGAGGTGGTACTCAACTGGATGAGATGTAGGGTAATCACTGGAGCTTTAAGTCTTTAGAACTTATAAATATAATAACTATCTGGAAACCTACACATGTTCTTTTTTTTAAAACCCTTTTGTTTTTATAATGATGGAACCCAGATGGGACTTAAGATACATAAGAATGGGACTTAAGATACATAAGGATGCTGCATAGCCCCTTGAACTTTCTTCTAACCTCATTTCCTTCTTGTTCACAACACAAATACAGGTTGATCTCCCAATCTTTCTTCTGCAGCAAACGGCATGGTAACTTAAAGGATTGTTTGGGAGCACCACCATCTGCAAGCACCAATGATAGCAGGTATCTGTATGCAAAATACTTTATCTCTCTCTTCACAGTTGATTGCTGCTGTCTTTTTATTTCTGCTCTGACTTGAGCAAATAGCATCAAGCCAATCCTTATTGATCTCTGTGTATCTCCTCTCCCTCCCTCCCTCTCTCTGTCTCTGTCATGTTTTCTGAGACCAGAATCCATGTACCCTTGTGCCCTGCTCTAGTCAAATCCCATAGACTTTTAAGATTTCTCATTCTTCAGAGTTGTTTGCTGCAATCCTCTTTTCCCTCTTTGTTTTCTGTTTGTCTGTTTTCACTTACTCACATTCTCTAAATTCAAATTACTGTATATGTGTAGAGTGGGGGTCTTTTGGCCTTTCTTTGAGTGTACATTGCTTTGGCAGAGCCAGAGCATATCAACAGGTTCTTAAAAAGCTAAAAGAGGACCAGAACAACCAGAACCACATATCTGCGATAGCTGTTGAGTAAATTTATCGGAAAATCTGTGTGAAACTCAGTTCACGTGAGGCTGTTTATTTTTTTTCATATTTAAACAGCTTATCTCGCAATTATGGGTTATTTCCTACTCTACTGTCAGAGGATTTGAACTTCACAAGATACACTTTGGGAGAGTACTTCTCAGTCTGAAAGTGTGCCCATTTAAAAGCTTGTCAAAACTCATGCCTGCAGCTGGTGTCTACAGCAATCTGCTCAAGAGACTGGCTGAGCAGCAGATGGACTCAGTTCTGAAAATGATTTTACAAAGGCTTCAGACTGTTTCAAGACAGATTCCCTGTGGTCTGCTTCCTTAGATCATTCTGTGATCCTATGAGCTGTTCATGCTGTTATAACCCTATTATGGTGAGTTTAGGTTTCAGACAGTAATGCAAGAATCCTCATTTTAGCCATTGTCTATCTACTCCAGGATGAAGGCCTCTTCCAGATGTTTCCAATCTACATGGCCCTGAGCTTTCTTTTGCCAATTGGGCCCACAATATTTGCTGATGCCGTCAATCCATCTTGTTTTAGGTCTCTTTCGTGGATGCTTTTTATCAACTGGGATCCATTCTATTACTTCCTTGGTCTACCTGCCATCAGTTCTTCTTGCTATGTGACCTGCCAACTACATTTTAACATGCTATACAATTTCCTTTATTGTATCGTCTTCCATTGAGATCCATTGGCCAAGGTATATGTGTAGCTTTGTATAGCTCCGAATAGAATTTTCCAATTATTTCTAACATTTCTGGCCTTGTTCTACACAGAGCCATCTTCATGTTTAAATGCAAGTCTGTGCAAGTAAAATAACGATCTTTTTTGTTTTTTAAAATAAGACAGATAGTTGGTCTTACTGGAAAAAGAAATGGGATTTAATTTCCCTTTTTCCTGAGAGAAATTTTTGCAGAAGCTAGAAGGTTTGAGATCAGGCTACCGATGAAGATTATCACAGCCATAATGGATAAGCAATGGAGTATTAATATGATGCTCAACCCATATGCATATATATGTATAAACAGACACTGTATTACAAGCATGCCCTCCAGAGTGTCTCATTCTGAGAAAAGTAGCCACCTCAAAAATTGTACACCTTGAAGTTTGTTATCACTTCAAGAACTGGGATGTAAACATGACCACCACCTCTGCATTGCAGTAGAGTTGCCAGCTTTATTAGTGCTTTGGCTCCCATGCTTTTAACAGCCTGATCCACAAATCTCTTACTGTAGTGGTAGATCTGAAGGTATCCTTTGATCTCTCCAGGACAGTAAAGCATGTTTGATTTCACTTGTCAGGCTGGCCACTTTAAACTGGAGAAGGGATAAAACACTTGTTTAAAATAATGAGAAAATGTATTCCACTTCAGGTTTTGTTCCATTCATCATTTCAACAGAAATGGATGAAGGTTTTCTGATTGTATAATAAGAATTATGGTGTGTGCATGTGTTTTCTTCTCCATCTCATTCCTTTTAAATAGCTGCTAAAGTATAAGATTAAGACAGCTTCCCACTGTGTTTCTAATAGCTCTCTGACTGCTAGGATGTATTCCTTTTTTCCCCCTGATTTAAACATATCAGTATTTTGGGCTATCCCAAAACTGAAAGATCAAAAACGTGACTTTTATAAATAGTCCCTGACTAACAACCAAGATTGGGACAAGAATTTTCATTGCTAAGCAAGGCAGTTTTTAAAAGATTTGTGTCTGATTTTATGACCTTTTTGCCATGGTTGTTAAGTGAATCATACGTATCCAACACCCCTTCCTCCTCCTTTTGTCTCCACAGCAACTTTTTGTGGTGGGTTGGGATGAGAGAGAGAGCAATTGGCCCAAAGTCACCCAGCTGACTTTCCTGGCTAAGGTGGGGCTTGAACTCATCGTCTCCTACTTTCTAGTCCAATGCCTTAACCACCAGACCAAATTGGCAAAGGAGGAACATGCAACCCTGGGATGCTGCAACTGTCATAAATACATGCCAGGTGCCAAGTGCCCGAATATGGATTACATGACCATGGGGATGATGTGATGGTTGTGTGAGGACCATCATGTCACTTTTTTCAATGCTGTTGTAGCTTCAAATGGTCACTAAATGAATGTAAGTCGAGGACTCCCTGTGTTTAAAATAGATATAAACATTGGAAAGATAATATATGTGCATGGGCAGTCAAATAAAAAACAAAGGGCCAAAGATTTTTGGAATAATAAAACTGTAATAACACCACCTGAAATTTACCCAAACCATTAGGCCCCTTAATCTGCTATAAGAACCTTCCTTCCTTCCTTCCTTCCTTCCTTCCTTCCTTCCTTCCTTCCTTCCTTCCTTCCTTCCTTCCTTCCTTCCTTCCTCCCTCCCTCCCTCCCTCCCTCCCTCCCTCTTACTTCAAATAGCATTTTCAATTTCTGATTTGCTTGTTTTCAAGACGCTGGCTGAGCAATGACTGAAGCCCCTTGTTATCACTTTAGGATAATCAGATACAAGACAGTACAACAGCAAATATGCTTACCATGAATCAATCACTACTGAGGTCAATAGAATTATTCCTGATTGATACGTTTAATAATGTAGTTGTAGACATGTTGAGTAATGCTTGGGGGCAAGTACTTATACAGAGTAGAGAATTCAATAGCAACTCCTCTAACTTTAGACACTGGACATTTCTGCTTCTAAACACCAAACTGATTAAATTTACAAATTAGATCACACATTGAATAAATTAAAAATGTAAATAACAACAAAAATAGCTTCTGTGATATGGCTGCTCTATGCTTTTGGGGATAATTTAACAGCAATTCCTCCCTGGAAAGTGACTTTAGAGGTTAATACTATCATTTTTATTTCATTGTAAATGGTATGAAATATGCTTTAAAAATTGGTCTTTTAGTCTATGACTGTATGATCAGTCTTGTGTCTCAGACAAACAACTAGAGGTCATCTTTCTGCTAAACACATTCATTTAATTTGTTCTGAATAGATAGATGATAGATAGATAGATAGATAGATAGATAGATAGATAGATAGATAGATAGATAGATAGAGTTATAATGAAATAAGGAAATAATTTGAATTTGAATTTGAATTTAATTGAATTTATATACCGCCCTTTCCCGTAGGACTCAGGGCGGTTTACAGGGTATATAAAACATCGATACAAAAATTAAGAACAATTAAAAAGATTAAATTAAATCCCTGAAAAAATATAAAACCCCAATTAAAATCCCAATTAAAACTCAGCCTGGGCCGGAAAGCTCAAAGAGCCAGGTCTTCAGGTCTCGGCGAAATGATCGAAGGTCGGGGGCAGTCCTAAGCTCCACAGGCAGCTGGTTCCAAAGGGCAGGCGCACCCACAGAGAAGGCCCTCCCCCTGGGTGTTATCCGCCGGCATTCTTTTACCTGCGGCACCCTGAGAAGGCCCTCCCTGTGGGAGCGCACAGGATGAAGGGAACTTGATGCCGGCAGCAGGTGTTCCCTCAGATATCCTGGACCCAAGCCATTTAGGGCTTTATAGGTCATCACCAGCACCTTGAATCTCACCCGGAGGGCAACCGGGAGCCAATGCAGCTCGTGGAGCAGAGGTGTTACATGGGAGTAACGGGAACCCCCCATCACAACTCGCGTGGCTGCATTTTGCACCAGCTGAAGCCTCCGAGTGGTCCTCAAGGGCAGCCCCATGTAGAGAGCATTGCAGTAGTCTAAACGGGAGGTCACGAGCGCATGAGTGACTGTGCGTAGGGCATCTCGGTCCAGATAGGGTCGCAACTGGCGCACCAGGCGAACCTGGGCAAAAGCCCCCCTGGTCACGGCTCCTATATGATCTTCAAAACTGAGCCGTGAATCCAGGAGGACACCCAAGTTGCGAGCCCTATCAAGTTGCGAGCCCTATCAATAATTATTATGTGGAAGCTTCAATTCTCTTCAGCTGCTTTCAGCTTTGCTTCAATTTCCATCTGCAATGTGGAGATAATAGTACAGTGAGAGCTCTCTTCTCAGAAGGGTTCTGATGGTGAACAGGATGATGAGGTGCAATTTTTAATGAAGGTCAATCAGATAATAAATATCTATAATAGAGGTTTTTATAGAGAGCCACTTTTGTCCTGAATCTCATTTTCTTGCCTGCAGATGCTTCAAATGTTTTCATTTCTTTGCATGAATCTTTGTCTCCAGGTTGCCACTTGTGCCAATTGTTGGACTGTAAATTTTCTAAGGCTGAATTTTATCATCTGAGTGTGAATAGAATAGAATAGAATAGAATAGAATAGAATAGAATAGAATAGAATAGAATAGAATAGAATAGAATAGAATAGAATAGAATAGAATAGAGCTGGAAGGGACCTTGGAGGTCTTCTAGTCCAGCCCCCTGCTCAAGCGGGAGAACCTATACCATCTCGGACAAGTAACTGTCTAGTCTCTTCTTAAAAACCTCCAGTGATGGAGTGCCCACGATTTCTGGAGGCAAGCTGTTCCACTGGTTAATTGTCCTCACTGTCAGGAAGTTTCTCCTTAATTCCAGGTTGCTTCTCTCTTTGATCAGTTTCCAACCATTGTTTCTCTTCTTTCCCTCTGGTGCTTTGATGAATAACGTGGCCCCCTCTTCTTTGTGGCAGCCCCTCAAATACTGGAATACTGCTATGATGTCTCCCCTATTTCTTCTTTTCTTTAGACTAGCCAAACCCAAGTCCCGCAGCAGTTCTTCGAATGTTTTAGTCTCCAGGCCATTAATCATCTTAGTTGCTCTTTTCTGAATTTTTTCCAAACTCTCAACACCTTTTTTGTGATGTGGTGACCAAAATTGGCTGCAATATTGCAGGTGTGGTCTTACTAGGGTTTTATAAAGCAGTACTAATACTTCACATGATCTTGATTCTATGCCTCTGTTTATGCAACCCAGGATTGTATTAGCTTTTTTAGTTGCTGCTGCACGCTGCTGGCTCATAGTCAAGTGATCGTCCACTAGGACTTCAAGGTCCCTCTCACAATTACTGTTTTTAAGCCAGGTCTTGCCGAATCTGTACTTGTGCCTTTGATTTTTCCTGCCTAAATGTAAAACTTTGCTTTTCTTCACATTGAAACTCATTTTGTTGGATAGGGCCCATTCTTCAAGTTTATCAATATCTTTTTGGATCCTGAGTTTGTCTTCTGGGGTCTTGGCTACTTCTGTCAGTTTGGTGTCATCTGCAAATTTGATGAGTTCCCTTTCAATTCCCTCATCTAAATCATTGATGAAGATATTGAAGAGTACTGGGCCTAAGACAGAACCTTGTGGTACCCCTCTGCTTATTTCTCTCCATGTGGATGTAGTGCCATTGAGGACTACTCATTGAGTACAGTTTGCCAACCAGCTACAGATCCATCTTGTAGTGATGTTGTCTATTCCACCTTTTTCTAGCTTACCAAGAAGTAGGTTGTGGTCTACTTTATCAAATGCCTTACGGAAATCTAAGTATACTATGTCCAGAGCATTTTGCTGGTCTACTAGTTTAGTTACTTTATCAAAGAATGAAATAAGATTGGTTTGGCATGATCTGTTTTTAACAAACCTGTGCTGGCTACTAGTTTTAAATTTGTTTGCTTCTAGTTGTTCGCAGATTTGTTTTTTGATTATCTTCTCTAGGATCTTCCCAGAAAATGATGTTAAACTGATTGGTCTGTAGTTTCCTGGGTCTGTTTTTCCCCCCTTTCTTGAACATGGGAATCACATCCTCCCTTTTCCAATTCTCAGGTACTTCCCTGATGCTCCAGGATTTATGAAAGATGTGGTGTAATGGTTCTGAGATAACATCTGCCAGCTCCTTCAGAACTCTGGGATGTAGTCTGTCTGGTCCTGGTGATTTATATTTGCCAAGGTCAGATAGGTGTTCTCTTACCATTTTCTTGCTTATTTTAATTTTTGTTCCTAGTTTGTCGTTTGCAGTACTTTTTTTGGTATGTTAGGCTATAGTTTCTTTTTGTGTGAAGACTGATGCAAAGTATGAGTTAAGCAGTTCTGCTTTCTCCCTGTTGCCTGTTATTTCCTTGCCATCTTCTCTCTTTAGTGGACCTACAGTTTCCTTGACTTTTTTTCCTTGTTGTTAATGTGTTGGAAGAAACTTTTTTTATTATCCTTGATTTCTGTTGTAAGTCTTTGTTTGTTCTGAGCCTTTGCTTTCCTGACTTCATCTTTGCATGTTCTGGCTGTCTGCTGATAATCAGCCATAGTTATGTGCCCCTCTTTACATTTTTTGTATTTGTCCTTTTTGTCTTTCAGTTTGTCAGAGAGATCTTTGTGCAGCCATGCTGGTTGCTTCTTGAATTTTTTTGTTTTTCTTTTTCAGTGGTATTGTGCTGGTCTGGGCTTTTATGATTGCATTTTTCAGAGTTTCCCACACTTCTTGGGTTGTTTTCCCCTTTAGTATTTTCATCCATGGGATCTTTCCTAGGTTCTCTCTGAGTTTGTTAAAGTCAGCTCTTTTGAAGTTTAACACACTAGTTGGATTATTTTCTATTGCTAGTGTTTGCATTATATTAAATTCCAGTATGACATGGTCACTTTCACCCAAGATTCCAGCAGTTTCAATTCCCTCTATCAGTTCCTCTCCATTAGTAAGGATTAGTCCAATATAGCTTTACGTCTAGTTCCCATCTCCACCTTTTGGGTGACAAATTTGTCGGCTAGGTTGGTTAGGAATCCATTTGATCTCCTGCTTGCTGTAGAGTTTGTCTCCCAGTTGATATCTGGATAGTTGAATGATGATGATGATGATGATAACTTTATTGTCACTTTGAATGTACACCAATCGGCATACATCAAAATGAAATTTCGTTGCATACAGCTCTCAAAGGGTCACCACCTCCGATATATACTCCTTGTTCGGGGCCCGCTCAAATTTCACATTGTCCATTTTAGTCTCTAGGGAGTGAACGATGGCAAACAGGATAGATGGAAATGGGGCTCCATGTGGATTAGCCCTCAAATTCGCTTGTATTCTGACAACCTCGCCTTCTTTCCTTTTTCTGATCCTGACTCTTCCACCTTTTCCTTAAAGAGGCCTTGCTTCTTTTCGCCCCTGGAGCATGCTGCCGCCGCCACCAACTCCTCCAAAAGCCTCTCTCTCTTCCTCTGGGCCTGCCGACAGCCTTATCCAGTTCCTTTGCTCCATAAGCTCCAGGTCCTCTCCTCCTCTGCCTCCTCTGGAAACAGCCCTGATTTGCAATACAATCCATCACTGGGCCAGCAGTCAGATCTTGCTGCTGGTAGAACAAATTCAAACAGCGCCAACGACTTTTAACGGTCTCACTAACAGTTCCAAAACAACTAGCAACTCGCCATGCCAGCAAAGATTGTCAGTCGTATGTTACCTTAGTTCTACCATGTTGCTCAAACACATTAAAATCTTCCTGATCATGTGGCCTATAGCCCTTACTATCCCTCCCAAAACTATTTGCCTTCAAGAGCCAATGCAGCCGCAGCCATTCCAGGCGCCGCCATCTTAGAACTTAGAAGTCTCTCATTACTACTGTGGTATGCTTCCTACATGCATTTGTTAACTGGCAAAGAGTTCATCTATTTTTTCTGATTGGTTGGGTGGCCTATAATATACACCTGTGGCAATGTCACTTTTTTTTCTCTTTTACAATCTGGAGAAATTTTATCTTGATTGTGTGCATTTCTGTAGATATGTAATATTCTCTTTTTGTACACCTGTTTCTTTTGAACTATTCATCCATCAGTCCATTCCATTCATGGGTTTCATCCCACCAGGTTTCTGTAATGCCAACTATGTCATGCCCTCCCTCATGTACTATTGCTTCTAGTGCACCCTGTTTGTTCCCCAAGCTTTGAGCATTTGTATATAAGCATTTCCTGCATCTCCTGTTTGTTGTTTGAGTTTTTATTTTTTTCTCATCACTACCTACCTCATTGTTTGATTTGTTTTCTTGGGATTTGTGATTGGTTTTGGGTTCTAGAGATTCTAGAGATTGGTCACCCTCCACCCTCGATTTTAGTTTAAAGCCCTCCCGAGGAGCTGGGCCAGTCTTTTTCTGAGTACATTTTTCCCTGTTTTTGTGAGGTGCAGCCCATCCCTTGCCAAGAGTCCTTCGCGTAGGAAATGCAGTCCATGATCCAGGAAACCAAAGTTTTCTTGGTGACACCAACCCTTTAGGCCAGGGGTGTCAAACTCAATTTCATTGAGGGCCGCATCAGCACTGCGGTTGCCCTCAAGGGGCCGGGTGGGTGTGGCCTGGGTGGGCATGGCCTACTGGGTGGGCGTGGCTAGAGTGCGTATGGCCTACTGGGTGGGCATGGCCAGCTCTACATCGTTTGCATCAAGGGTGCCTATGGGGGCCTGGGCAGGAGTGGGACAAATCTGGGGGTCTCTGGCAGAAGGAGGCTCTCTGGGCCAGGGCCAAGGCAGTGGGGGCCGTTCCCTCACTGTTTCCAGGATGGTTTCACGGGCCACATGAAACCACTTTGCGGGCCGGATCTGGCCCCCGGGCCTTGTGTTTGATATGTCTGCTTTAGGCAATGGTGTATTCCAAAAATGGTGTATTCCCCTCAATTGGCCTTTCATTGGGAGTACTGATGAGAACACTACTTGTGCATCTAGCTTCTTAACTTTATTGCCTAGTTGTTTGTAATCTTTCACTATTGTACTCAGGTTCTTTGTTGTGTCATTCGTCCCAATGTGGAAGAGAAGGAAGGGGTAGTAATCTTTGGGCCTAATTACTTTTGTTAGGTTCTCAGCCACATCTTTGATTTTTGCTCCAGGGAGACAACATACCTCCCTGGATTGTATATCTGGTCTGCAGAATGGATGATTCCGTTCCTTTGAGGATAGAATCTCCTATTACCAACACTCACCTTCCTTTTTGGGGGGCTGCAGTTTGGGGGGCTTTTCTGTTTATCTCAGACGTGTTTGTTGATGTGACTTTTTTAGGGATAATTTTTAGGGATATTTGAAATTGTTTCTTTGCTAGGTGTCTGCATGTTTTCTTTGAGGGGGAGGTTGTGCATGTTTCCATCCAAGGGGAGAAATCGATTGCTCAGTTTTAATGGGGCTGCTTCTGGTTGGTTGGATTGGTCAGAAGAGGTTTGTTAGTTGTATGCTGCTTCTTTCTTTGAGTATTGTGTTTCCTTCTATGTGTGACATACTTCCATTTGCCTTCCTCCAAGGGTTTATCAGCAGGGTCAAATTCTCTGGGAGTTATTTGTTTGTTATTTGGTTCTGTTTGGGTGGAACTTTCTTTTGTATGTTGGGGTTTGGCTAGAGTTGCCTCTAAGGCCCTTACTTTTTCCTGTAGTAGTTCACATAATTTACATCTAATGCATGTATAGTTTGGGTGTTCTTTGGGCATAAGTGCATACATGGAACATGTATTGCATACCACAGTAGTATCAGTCACCTATTCCATGAATTTGTTGTTTGAAAATCCCTCTTTTTGGTTGGTGGATGTGCTTTGCTGTTAGCCTTGTTTCTAGCTTCTCTGTTCTAGGTATTTATGCCTGTTTTTCTATCCTTTTTTCTGCCTGTTTGTGCTTATACTTCCCTTTCTTGTAATTGCCATTCATCTGACTTTCTCCTTTCCTTTCCTTTCCTTTCCTTTCCTTTCCTTTCCTTTCCTTTCCTTTCCTTTCCTTTCCTTTCCTTTCCTTTCCTTTCCTTTCCTTTCCCTTTCCGGAATTATATATTAAAAATGGGGAAAATGACACCAGCAGCACAGCATCCCCCACCCCCACCCCTCCAGATTACAAGGATTACAAAGGGGTAAATTAGAAGAACTATGTTTCTGATTGAGGGGATACTGTCTTCTAGTTTAGGGCTTTTCAACCAGTGGTACAGGTACCACCTGTGGTACATTGGCACCTGGCAGGTGGTACGCGACCATCCTAGAAAATTGGTAGCGGGGGAGGGGAATGAGCTGAACCGATGGCAGCACTGCATAAGCCTGAGCGAGAGATGGCTGGAGCTGCAGGGCTGTCAGGGCTCAGCGGAAGCACCAGGTTCAGCACTTCTTCGGGGCTGTCAGGACTCAGTGGAAGCGCCAGGATCAGTGCCAGACTCCAGCTGGAGCTTGGCGGTGATCCTGGCGCTTCTGAGCCCAGAAGAAGCACCGATCAGCTGGAATGTTGCAGCATCTCCAGGGTCTTGTGATTTACATTCAGATGCTTGGCAACTGATTCATATTTATGACGGTCACAGTGTCCCAGGGTCATGTGAAGTGACCAAATCCTGCTGCAACCACCCAGCAGATGGAGGGAATAAAAACCAAGCACACCCCCACCCCACCCCCACTGCCAATCCTCAACAGAAATGCTCACAACAATGAAAACCTCGGACAGGAGGAAGAGTGCCGCCAGGCGAGCAGGCAGGTGTCTTGCTCAGCTATGGCTTGGGGGGCACTTTTTCCAGTGCCATTGTAACTTTGAACAGTCACTAAGTGAACTGTTGTAAGTCAAGAACTATCTGTACTTCACTTTTTTCTTCTTTTTTTTGGTCAAGTTTTTAACACCTTGCTAGACGACTGGTGGTACTCGGATGTTGCCATATCCTAAAAGTGGTACAATGGGTGAAAATGTTGAAAAGCCCTGTTCTAGTTGGTCTCCCACATCAGTGAGATTACTGCCCCCAACATACAGTACTTGCTGCTGAAAATCCCAGAAACTTTAACTACCCATAATCCCTTAGCATAGCCTGGCACCAGGCACTGCAGGAAATTAAAATAAATCTTTGGAGCATATCCCAGACACTACTGGAGGAGCATCACGGCTACCCTAGTGCCATGGTCCTGGTGCCTTAGCAGAATTTAGCAGAACGTCAACAATGCTGCTAGCATCCTACTTAAAACCCAGTTGGGGACTTTGCCACTGGCCATTTGCATTTGTTCACCTACAGTACATGAATTATGAGAAGCAGCTATTTTATTTTTGTAGACTTAAATCCTCGCCATCCATCAAATTGTTCACTTTAAAGTACAGAATAGAGGAGGGGTCACTTGGTGTCCTACTTTCCATCTCTATTTTTCTGCTGCTATGCGCATGAAAAGATTAAAGCTGGAATAACCAAAGGCCTCTCCCTTTGGGACCAGCTATATTAACTAACCACTGCATTGTTTCCAGTAGATCTGGAAAGTTTTATATCTATGGATAATGTAGATCATTGCTATTAAGATTTCTGCCCTTTTATCTGTTGCTTGTTCATGTCTCCTTTGCCTGCTTTTTGTCGCATTTTTGCCAGTTAATGTTTTGATGTTTTGCTGATGTTTAATAACACTTTCCTTTTCTTCTCTTTTTTTCTTTTTGCTATTTGAACTGAGTGGTGTGTATGCTTGCTCTGATCTGGATATAGGGTGTGCTAGGTGGAAAGTAACTTATACGTTTCCCACTCTTCCAACAACTTTCATAGCCACAAGCCAGAACTCTGCGTAAGGAGAGAACTCTGCGTAAGGAGAATGGGAGGAGGGGCCTTTCCCATTTCAAGTCCCCTGCCCAAGATTGTTTCAAGATAAGTCCCTTTCAGCCCCTTTCTGCACGTATCTCTTGCATGCCAGCCGTAGTCATTATTTTTTTTTTAATCAGTAGCAGTGTACCTGGCACTTTACAAGCTCTCGTGAAACCTGTTCCTTCCTAAAAGTTTACAGGGTCGTTCTAGACTAAAATAAAATCACTGCTGCTGAGAGAATAATAGGAAGCAGATCAGCAGCAACTAGAAACTCAATTTGCATTGCAATTTTGAGTGGGAAGAACAAGGGCAGATCAAGGTGGAAGCATCAGAAAAGGCTCTTACAGAAACAGCCCAAGTGGGGTGCAGTGACAGGATTTTTTTGAGAACCCTTTTTGGACTACAAGGAGAGCAGTTGTGTAGCTTCACATTGGGCTGCTCCTGTGTCATAGCAGTTGCCTTCCTGCTGATGTAAGCTGGCATGTTCATATACCTCTGGTCTCAGTATCAGCCTGGCTTTCCTTTCATCTTTGTGTTGTGATGATAAAAGATTTACCTGTTCCCACCCCTATACATATGTCACCTGTATCCACTAACAAATCTCTGAGATTCCCCCCATAGGTATAAACTGCTGAAAGTGCCCTTGAATTGACCCTAACTAGCAACAGAGAGAAGACTCAGTTGCTTAGCAACCATCCGAAGTTGTGACAGATCCTCCCCCCAAAAGCTACTTACAACCTGTTTTTGAACTTATGGCTGCTGCAGTGCCCCTCAGGTGGGTTTGCCCCTATGACCGACTGCAGGGACACTGCACTGCCCCCTATGCCTATATTTTCCCCCATTCCATCCTATCGGGTCCCTATAGCCCCATTCCCATCTCGGGAGCAGTTGCCATTTTGGGGGTGGCTAGAATGAATTGATTGAGGGACACAGTGGCTCAGTGGGTTAGGATGCTGAGCTTGTCGATCAGATGGTCGGCAGTTTGGCGGGTTGAATCCCAAGTGCCACGTAACAGAGTGAGCGCCTGTTACTTGTCCCAGCTTCTGCCAACCTAGCAGTTCGAAAGCACGTCAAAATGCAAGTAGAAAAATAGGGACCACTACAGTGGGAAGGTAACAGCGTTCCATGCACCTTTGGCATCTAGTCATGCCGGCCACATGACCACGGAGATGTCCTCGGACAAGCGCTGGCTCTTTGGCTTTGAAACAGAGATGAGCACCGGCCCCTAGAGTCGGAAACGACTAGCACGCATGTGCGGGGGAACCTTTACCTTTACAATGAATTGAGGCTACTCCAAAAAAGGGCACCCACTTCTGGGATGGAGAAACTGAGGGGTTGAACAGCCTGCTCCTCTTCCCCAATGTAAACTCTGGAGGTAAGGTAAGGGAGCAATTGGAGGGTGAGAACAAGGGAATAGGATCTGGTGAGGAAGAAGGCCGTAGGCCTGTGGAGACCGAAGGGGCAAGAAGCTCTGCTTAATGACATTAGGGAGAGCAGGGATGGAGGTCATTAAGGGAGGCTGTTATATGACTGCTTCATTTAATGACCATTATGACTTGTGACTGCCATTTTCAGGCTCCATTACAGTCATTAGTTGAGGGCTACTTGTAATAAGGTCACACAGATGGATTTATCCAAAATATTCCAGCATCATGTTATAATTTCCACTCTGTCTGACTTTTTCTTTTCCATTTCGCTGCAATGAAATGGGCCAAAGGTATATAAACCCTGGTTCTGCTTTTTTTTCAGGGCCACTCTACAAAGTATCAAAGCTTTGTTTGGAGTCCAGTATTGGGGTCCATTATGGGAAGTCCAGGAAGGCCTGGAGGAATGTTGTCCATGGGGTCATGATGGGTCGGACACGACTTCACAACTAACAACAACAACATGGTGTATTGAAATAAAAAGATTGAAAGATAAAAAAGAAATAGAATACTACCAAACCTGGGAGTCATTCTATAAATGGCTAGAGGAAAGAACCAAGGAATAGGATTTGACTATGTATGAATGCTTTTGAATCCAGACTGCATGCTGGTTGAAAAACTAACGTATGTATGTAAGAAAAAAACTAATAAAATCTTTATATAAAAAAAGGAGCTTGGAAAGCATAGGGGTTTGGCCAGAGTGCAGGACCTTTTGTTAGGGAAAAGGGAGAGCCTGTGTTAAAATGGAATGAATGAATGAGAGAATTGGATTTGGGCAACCAGCTGGTTAGGCCCTGTAAGCAAAGCCCCAAGTTAGGAAATTAAGCCCCAGGGTAGGAGCGTTCCTTAACCTTTGGAAAGCAAGCAGAGTTCCTCCCGGACATTTGAAGTTCGCAAACAGTGGTGGTGAAAAGTGAAGGTAAAGCCAGTAAGAGAGCATCCCGTACCTTCTGCAGGGGAGCAGAAGAATCCTCGACAGACCCCTTTTTGGTCTGAAACCGTGGTGGTAGATCCCTAAAGGAGCATCCAGTACTCTGTGAGGGATCCAGAGTCCTCCGTGGGTCCTTTTTGACCCAAAACCATGGTGGTAGGCGGAAGTCTCACTAGGAGGCTTCAGTGTGCCAGGCCTAGTAGAACCAAAGTGAACCCCTGCATCAGGAATAAGGGAATGATGGGGTGTTCTAGTTCAAGGGTCGAGACAGGCTCCCCAGTAAAAGCTCTCTTGAGGCCTGGAACGGGAATCAGCTAAAAATTCTTTTCCCCCTCAATTGGCCTTTCATTGGGAGTACTGATGAGAACACTACTTGTGCATCTAGCTTCTTAACTTTATTGCCTAGTTGTTTGTAATCTTTCACTATTGTACTCAGGTTCTTTGTTGTGTCATTCGTCCCAATGTGGAAGAGAAGGAAGGGGTAGTAATCTTTGGGCCTAATTACTTTTGTTAGGTTCTCAGCCACATCTTTGATTTTTGCTCCAGGGAGACAACATACCTCCCTGGATTGTATATCTGGTCTGCAGATGGATGATTCCGTTCCTTTGAGGATAGAATCTCCTATTACCAACACTCACCTTCCTTTTGGGGGGGCTGCAGTTTGGGGGGCTTTTCTGTTTATCTCAGGCGTGTTTGTTGATGTGACTTTTTTCGGGATAATTTTTAGGGATATTTGAAATTGTTTCTTTGCTAGGTGTCTGCATGTTTTCTTTGAGGGGGAGAGATAGAGATAGATAGAGATAGAGATAGGTAGAGAAACAACAAAAACAAAAAAAAGGAGTTTGCTCAGGGCTTTGCTGGGAAGCCAGTTTGACTAAATAAAGGTACTTAAAAGGAAATTAAAATATAGAAATAATGATTTTCTTTCTCTCACTCCTAAAACTAAAAGTTCTGTTTCCTTTTCTGTTCTCTTTTCCTTGTTTTTGTGTGCATATGTGTGTCAAAGTCTTTGTGTGTGAGGTAAATGTGACTGTTAACTGTCTCTAATCCAAAGAGAAAAGAATTCTGCTAGAAATTCTGCTTAAAATAAGCCACCAAAAGGAAAATACCCTCACTCTGTTTGTCTAGCCAACAAACAGAGTGAAGAAAAATGTTTTTTCTTTTTCTTTTCCCCATTCTCTCTCTCTGTACTCTTAAGAACAGCCCAAAGTTAGCAGGAGGGAATGTTTTAAGTTCATCTGCTGGAAAAGTTTTATTCTTGCGTTTATTGTATGTGTTGTAAATGGGTTTTATCTGTCTATCCTTTTCCTGAAACATGACCAGCATTTTTCAAGTTGCAAGTCCTTATGTCCTAACATGTTGCAAATGTTCAGTTCAGAAGTGAGACCTTTCATTTATTTTCTCTTACCAGAATCCAGCCTCTCTTCTGTCCACATCTGAGTTGTTGCCATCTTATCTGTTCCTTTAACCACTTTTCAAACTCTGTCTGCAAGCTATTCTTCTATTCTACTTCTCCTTTTCTTATACTCTGTTCTCCATGCCTTTGTCTGCCTCTCCTGAGAGAGTCCACCCAGAAAGGGGGGAGGAGATCTTGTTCTCATGTCTTTCTACCCTACACAGATGACCCCCCCCTGTTAGGCATATGGTGTTAGCCTACAATGTTGGGTTGAAAATATATTAACCATAATGTTATGTCTTTAAGAAGTTAATTGGCCAATGGGTGTGTAAGTGTTCTCATGGCCATAAGAGGAAGCTAGGAACGTAGCTTCTCTCTCTCTCTCTGAATTCACTGCTCTCTACTATTACTGTTTTTTGCTCTGCTGTTGGTTTACTACTGTTGTAAACCTGAACTGTGTATTGACCTCTGGACTGGTAAGAAGACTTTGTATTGTGTATGACTTGGACTGTTTATTTTTGACTGTGCATTTTTGTTTTTACACCACCTTAAAGTAAACTACTTTTTGCTTTTACAACTCAGTGTACTCTTGTGTGACTCTTACTGCTCTCAGTACCCTTCCTTGTCTGTGCAACTCTTTGGTAGCACAAGGAGACCTCTGCACAACAAATTCCTTAACACCCCCCAACCTTTGGAAGCAGAGCACACTGACCCAGATGCTGCCTCCATCCATTTGAGCCAGTGAATTGGGTTTTGAATCCAGACATCCATTAAAAAGCCACCATGCAATCTGAGTGGAACAGATCTTCTTTCTAAAGCAGTCACCATGTTGTTTATTCCCGGCTTGGACTGGACCATGATGAAGACTTTTCCTTCAACAGTAGCTATCCAGAAACCCATACAGACATTGTTCTAGTTAACTGATAAATAAAAGAGGAGAAAAGAAGGTAACTTAGTTTGCCACTGGAAGATTTTTTTCCTAGAGCAGACATGTCAAACACAAGGCCCAGGGGCCGGATCCAGCCCGCAAATTGGTTTCATGCCAACCCAATTCAATTCAGCTTTAAAATCTATTGTATGTTGCAAACTTAAAACACTGTCATTTTAGACCACTATAAGCCTGCTTGGGAAAATATTGCTTTGAAAGGTTGTGGGGTGTTGAACAAAATAAAGTTATGAAAATAAAGTTCAGTGAGGAATGATGAAATGATATCCTGTAAATCAAAGGAGACATTACGGTTGAAAGGCAGCTGGCTATTGGATCCAGACTGCACAAAAACCTCTAGATCAGACATGTCAAACACAAGGCCCGGGGGCCGGATGCGGCCTGCGAAGTGGTTTCATGCGGCCCGCGAAGCCATCCTGGAAACAGTGAGGGAACGGCCCCCACTGCTTTGGCCCTGGCCCAGAGACCCTCCTTCTGCCAGAGACCCTCAGATCTGTCCCACTCCTGCCCAGGCCCCCATAGGCACCCTTCATGCCAACAATGTAGAGCTGGCCACGCCCACCCAGTAGGCCATATGCACTCTAGCCACGCCCACCCAGTAGACCACGCCCATGCTGGCCATACCCCCCCGCCCCCCACCGAGGGCAACCGCAATGCTGATGCGGCCCTCAATGAAATTGAGTTTGACACCCCTGTCCTAGAGGTTAAGGAGAAGGCAGCTGCCAAGCTGGTAGAAGTGGATTTGTGGGAAGAAGGAACTTTTAGAAAGAGACAGGGAAATGGAAGTGCAGCAAACCAGGGTGGATTCCAGATAAGATTTGGTGGTTGAAGCTTGTTGGTTTTAAGGAAAAATAATGGCGGCTAGAGATCCAGAGATAGATGCTTGTTGTTTGTAGGATGTCCTGATGAAGACATCTGAAGCAGAATTGGGTACAATCCAGAGAAAAGCACTGAATCATAAGATGAGCTGATGAAAGGGACAAAAGTACTGAGACAAATGGTATCTGTGAGGGAGAGTAAAAATTGAGAGACCAAATTTTCTAAGCTAAAGACTGGAGCCAATAAGACATACAGAGACAGAATAACTGACCCTTTTCTTATATTTAACTCAAAGGTTGGGATAAAACACACAAGTAAACTATTTAGATTTGACTGACATGCTAAGCTAAACACATAATGAGATAGACATGGCCTGAAGCAGGAAGCTTCACATATCTATTAAAGGATGCTTTGTTTTAGAATGATTTCCCTCCTGCCTCTGATTTATTATTATTACCTTTTCTCTCCTGCTTATCAATCATGTGGCTGAAGAGAGCAAAGTGAAGACTTTGGGCTTATCTAATTATAAATAACTCTTGCAAAGAAATGTTAGCTAAAAGTGAAAGTGCAAACCTATTTTTGGTTGATATTGATTGCCTAGGTAATCAGGAAAAAAAAAATCAGTCTGATCTGCTATATCCCTTATCAAACCCTGAGAACCTGCAAAGGCCTGTGACAAATCTGAAGACCAAAAGGTTCAGACAGACTTCCCCCATTTCTCCTTCGGATCAGCCAGGTAAACATTCCCTCTATTATTTTTGGCTCCTGGGAACTCCTTTGCTAAATTGGTGGTTAGTGAAAATTAATTTCTTCTCAAGAGCAGCCTGCTTCTGTAACCTGTGGAGCTGCAGGCTGCTGATTTATACCTGCAAAAGATGGTCATATGGACACATAGCTCCATCACTCTCTTTCTTGGAAGCGAGGGGAATGAATGTAATCAAACTTAAGTTTTCAAGGTTCAGATGACAAAGTCAAAGTAATCAATGTCTGAGTCTTTGGCTTGGAAGAAATGGCTACAGATCAAGGAACATCCTGGGATTTGTTTTGAAATCTAACTGTGGCATACATGTTGATTCTTGCATATTCTATTTTTACAAAACCAAGGTCATGTGTTTTCCCCAGTATGGTTACATGCTGTGTTGGGCTTTGATCTATTGCAGAACAAATACAGGAAGCAGAGTAAAAGGTATTGGTATATATCTCACAACACAAACTGACTTCTGGTCACGGTTTTTGTAGAGAAAAATCTGATTTGATCATATTTGTTGGCTCTGAAATCCTTACTTTTAGGTATCAGTGTTATATTTGTTACAATCTGTCCCAACCTGAATAACAATCTTTAGTTTTCCTAGATATCGTTTTAGTTTAGCTTGAAGATTTTAAATTTCATCATCTTTTGGTTTCTGGTTTATTATTATTATTTTTAGAATAAAATAATTTTAAATTGTATGCTACTCTACAGCCTGATTCCCTGAATAGGGCAAAGGGTGCACGCACATATTTTAAATAAATGGTATAAAAATAAATTTAAAAGGCAAAAGAGTTTGCTACTCTTAAGCATCCCTGATTCCAACCGATGTTCCAGAAATGCATTGTCCATCCAGCCAGATTATGGCTCTATAATGGAAGGCAGTGAGAATGTTATGCTCAATATACAAATTCCAGGTAGGATTGTTGAAACCTACCAAGGATTATGCATTTTATTTTGATATATTTCCACTAATCTATGGCAACAAACTTGATGGTCTTTAGAGATGGCATGAATTTTCTTCCCCCCCCCCCAAACTCCAAAATATGTGTATCAGCACCTGCAATTTTTTTTGCCTAAAAGACTGGGCATGAGTAACTGGTCCTCAGGCTCTTTTACTTTGTCTACCACAATAACTGCATAAGATCTATGAATGAATTTTCTGGATTGCATTTATTGTCCTGGTCCTCTCTCTTCTATACTTTGTCTTTCCTATAATAAACCCTCCAGATCTGCATTACACGCTTCATTGGTCAGATTTTTTTTAATCTTTAGTTTATTTTAATATGTACATTTTTGCATGCATTGCTGGTCATCCGTATCGCTATCATCATTATCAATACAAGCTGGACTCCTGTTCACTGTCTCTATTCAGTTTTCTCAGGAACATTATTCTCCACTATTTTCTGTAATGTGTTTTTCAATGTCCCAGTCTGTTACATTCTAAATTTACACAACGCTAATGCTTGAATTACATTTCCCCAAATATCAAAATAACCATTAGAATGATGTACTTTCCTTGGAACACTGGATGCATTGTCAAAATATGTTCATAGGGTAAAGTGGCTGTGCTACCCATAATTCTCTACCTGTCTCATTTCTCATGGGGTTTTTTGAAGTTTACTCAGCTGTGCAAGCAACCCTATCCACATGACATACCATTATTTACAGTGACAATTGAATCTGCTTCTAGAACGTATTTATATTAAACAAGTCCAGCAAGGTTTACTATTTTTCATGATAATATACCTGTGAGTTAAATTAGATATGAAAAAGGTAATTTTATTTTTGTATTCATTTATGTTTCACCTTTATTTTCAAAATAACCCAAGGCAGCAAACATATTCAACACACCTTTCTTCTTCTATTTCACCTATAACAACAACCTTATGAGGTGAGTTGGGCTTAGAGAGAATGACTGGCCCAAGGTCACCCAGATAGTTTTCACAGCTAAGGTGGGATCTGAACTCACAATCTCTTATTTTCTAGCCTAGTGCCTTAATTACTAGACAAAATTGGCTCTAAAGACCTCTCCTTGGTCCATTGCAGGGGTGTCAAACTGCTGGCCCGCCCAGCCCAGCTCCGGCAAGAGGAAAAAAGTTGCGATATCTCACAACATGTCACAAGATGCAGCAAGTTTGACACCCCTGGTCCATTGTATGGTTTAAAAAACATGGTTGATACGTTAGTTAGGACCATGGAATGGGATTAGACAAGGGGATGAAGGAATACGTATGCAGCACACTTAGGTAGGATTTTCTGGAATTTTCTTCAGGGATTTTCTTTCAGGGATTCAATTTGATCTAGTGAGAGAGTCAATTTGGTCTAGTAAGGCATCAGGACAGAAACCAGGAGCTGTGAGTTCTAGTCCCGTCTTAGACATGAAAGCTGGCTAGGTAACTTGGGCCAGTCACTCCTTATCACTCCAATACACCTCACAGAATTGTTGCCGTGGGGAAAATAGAAGGAAGGAATATTAGGTATGTTTGCTGCCTTGAGTTATTTATAAAAGTAATAAAGGCAGGATAAAATAAATAACTACATACATACAGCTCAGTGACCTTGCTTCTAGGCTGATATATAGTACTCAATATATAGTATTCTTGCCCTCTCCCTTGAAATCCATCAGATTATCTCTGATCATCTGAAGCTGAAGCCACTTCCAGAACAAACAATTGGAAATGGTTTTTAAGGCCCTACATGGCATGGGTCCGGAGTACCTTGGGGATCACCTGCTGCCGGCGTCAACTTCCCTCCACCCTGTGCGTTCCCACAGAGAGGGCCTCCTCAGGGTGCCACCGGTCAGAGAATGTCGGCTGGTGGCCCCCAGGGGGAGGGCATTCTCTGTGGGCGCCCCGACTTTATGGAATCAGCTGCCGGTTGAGCTCCGGATGGCACCTGACCTTCGCTCCTTCCAATGCGGTCTGAAGACCTATCTATTTGAACAAGCCGGCCTGGCCTGATGGGGGATGTGTTGGGGTTTTTATTGTGGATTTTTATATCATTCTATTGTTTTAGCTCGGGCTCTTATTTAATTCTTTTTTAATTTTTGTACTCTGTATTTTTATATGCGCCCTGTTCACCGCCCTGAGTCCTTCGGGAGAAGGGCGGTATACAAATATAATAAATTAAATTAAATTAAATTAAATTAAATTAAATTAAATTAAATTAAATTAAATTAAATTAAATTAAATATCCTGCAGCTGATGTTCATCACTACTTTTGTAGATGGTAGTGGCAGCTAAAAGATAGTGGCAAATAAAAGTGATAGTTTTGGATGAGGAATCGTGTGTGTGCGTGTGTGTGTGCGCGCGCGCCTTAATATGAGTGTGCTTTAGTCACCGTTGATTCATTGTGACTACATGAACAAGTCCCTGCAGTTCTCTCGGCAACATTTTCAGAAGTGATTTGCTTTCCCCCTTTCTAGGGCTGAGAAAGAGTGATTGATCCAAGGTTACCCAGCTGGCTTCATACCTACAGATGGAATTTTTAGTCTTCCAGTTTCTAGCCGGTGGCTTTAACTACTACACCAGTTTGGTCTCGAGTCTGGAATTACCCAGTCTGAATTTACCCTCTACTATGAACTAATCTAATGGATTAAAGAAAGCCAAACTTTTGCAGTCTCAGGTTTCTTCTTCAGCTACCTGGAATATGAGGACAGTTACACTGATTCTTTCTGTCATGGTCAGCTTACTGAATTAGCCTAAAAGCTGGATGGCAAATGCCACAAACAAATTTTCACTTCCAATTGGGCTCATGTGAAATAATAATAATAATAATAATAATAATAATAATAATAATAATAATAATAATAATAATAATAATAATAATAATAATAATTTTATTTATATAAAATATAAATATTATAAAATAATAAATGATAAAGTGGGAATCCTTACCTTATATTTATAAAACAGAAATACCTGATTGGCAGGTTTATTTAACAATTGGTTACAAATGCTAGATTAAAAAAAATCAGAGCCAGGCAATATGAATATAAATGATTGGACTATGCAATGTTGTCTGCAATTCCTTAGTGCAACCCTGCTTTTCCTGGGATTATGTGGCTGTCCTTTGAAGCTGCCCTGTGATCCAGAAACAAAAATACATTGAATTTAAGGAATCACAGAAAGGGGCTATATTCATGCTCTATTTGTTCCAACGAATCTTTTATCACCATTGAATTGAAAGTGTGGCACAGCTTAATAAGTAACTGACCCATCTTTTCATATTCTGCATGATTATATGAGAGGAAAAGTAAAAGAGAGAAGATTTTTCCAGAGCAAAATGAATCAGCCTCCTCCAATTTATTACTCTATAATACTCAGAATTACCAGCCTGAATTCCCATGCTGGGAATAGTGGATCCTGCAGCATTACTACATAGGAAGGTCTGCAGGCTAGATGTCCATACTCACAAGACTTCCAGAATAACAATGAGAGATGGGATGGAGTCCATAATGCTTGCCTAATATGACAAGTTTCACTTAAAGTACTTCGAAAGAATTAGGAATCATGATCCCAGAGCACTAGATATGAATTTCTGTGGGAGGTGGGTGGGTGTTGGCAGCAAATTTTAGTAAAGTCATTTAATAAAGTCAAGAGCTTAAAAAGCTTCTTAGATCCAATTCTCTAAATTATGCAGGCATTCAAAATAAAGTATCTAGGAAGGATGACCATCCAAACTCTCCTTGAACATATACAATACAAGGGATCTTACTGCTTCTTTCATGAATTTGAAAGTATGGCTTATGATTAGGACCCATTTCTGACATTCAGACAGAATCTACTTTCCTGTAACTTCAGTGCATTGCTCCGTCTCTCGCGCTCTTGGGCACAAAGAAGAGGTGGTGGCTTTCTTCTGTGTGGCAATCTCAAGTACCTGAAGATGCTCTCAGATATTTCATTTGTCTTTTCTCCAGCTTAAGCAACCCCCAGTGGTTTCTCATAGAATAGAAAGATTTTCCAGATATTGTCTTATTCTGTCAATGGAGAAAGTTTTCCAGTGGCCAGTTTAGCAAACATAAAGTCAAAAGGAGCTAGCTACGTCTGCAGCCCATGAAGGGGTCTGTTCTCCATGGAAACAAGAGAATGGAAATAAATTTGGATTTCCTCCCTGCCCCTGAAGAGTTTTAGAATTTTCCAGCATCTGGTATTTGTGCATACACTTTTACACCAGATCTTCTCCTCCTTTTCACTGTACTTCTGAAAACAAGTCCATCATCTTTTTAATACTGTATGGTCTCAGACACCTGAAAGGAATCTTGAACATATGTTTACTGTTATATCACCATGGGTCTGCTTTGTCTGGAGACTTTAATTTTCTTCTTGTTGTTAGTTGCGAAGTTGTGTCCGACCCATTGCGTCCCCATCAACAATGTTCCTCCAGGCCTTCCTGTTCTTTAATTTTCTTATTACTTTTTAAAAGCTGCAATTACTCTTTCCTTGTTGTCATGTCTGAAAAAATTATAACGTGGAGGCATTTCAAATTTATAACAATTTGAAAAGAGGTTTATAATACTTCAGAGTTTTTAATCTGTAATAATACATGCTGCCCTTTTCTGAACTCATCCTGTTTGAATATTTCTTAAAGTATGATGCCCAGAGTAGAACATAGTGCTGAAAATGGAATCTAACCAATAGAATTGAGTGGAACTTTCATTTCCTATGATTTGGCATCTAGTTTTCTAAGCTGCTGTCTGCAGTTATACTTATCTTTTGTGCAGTCATGTCACACTACTGATTCGTAGTCAGCCTGTAATCAGCTATACTTTCTAGGTCCTTTTCATAACTATGATTATCAAGTCTGGTATACCCCATTCTATGCCTGTGAACTTGATTTCTTTTTTTTTTTCAAGTCAAGAACTTTACACTGAACTCTGCTAAACTTTGTTCTGTTATTTTCAATCAATTTCTTGAACCCAACCAGGTAGATTAAATGTTACTCCTGTTAAGGTATTAACTTATCTATCGTGTTTTATGTTGCCTATAAATCTGATAAATATTCTTTCCAGCCTTGAATTTAAAATGTTGTAAAATGTCAGACTCGGGACTAAATCTTGCAGTGTCTCATTCAGTATCTCCCATGGTTGATGAGAAGCACTTCATAAGCACTCTTTAAGCTTGATTTTCCATCTAATTGTCATGCCACCCATTCCACATTTAGCTAGCTTGCTAATCAGACTGCAAAATGCTTTGCTGAAATCAAAATATATTATGTTCATACAATCTACTAAGGAAACACTGGCATCTTCTAGGATTTAATGTGATTTGTAGCTCTACAAGTCTGAAGAAAATGATGGGAGCTGTGGCGTATTATTCGTGGAAGAGGCCAGTTAGGAAGACTGGCCTAAATTTACTTCACAAGAATATCCTGGAAAGGTTTTAAGGAAATACTTTGGACTGAAGTTCTGGGACTCTGAGACCTCTAGATCCCAAAGTTCATTGAACTACAAAAATTAGCACTTAGGAGAGTGTACTGGTGAGATGGACTAACATTAACAGGATTGATTAGAGAAAATATGAAATAAGTATTGCCAACTGGAAACTCCCTTTGGACTTTTTGCATCAAACTAAAAGAAGTGAACTTATATGATTTTAATGACTAGAAAAAAATATTAGATTATAGAAAAATGGTTTTATACCATAAAGCAAGATGTTAATTTACATTTACTAATTGCTGTAAAAGAAAATTGGAAGCTACTTCTATATACTTTTTCTTTTTTCTGTATTTTAGCCTTGTCTCTTTTTTTTCTTCTTTACATTTTTTCTTTCTTCTATTCTAAATATCAGTTACCACACATACAAAAAAAAAAAGATAATAGTACATTGGGTGAAAAGCCGGGCAGTATAACTCAGGCATAATTCCCAGTAGGTGATTACTGGGTTTGCAACATTGCATGTCAATTTCAGCATGACTATTTTAGCAGGAAATGTTGGTGAACAAACAGCAACTTTGTCTGCCATGTGATAAAAATTGGTCATAACTGGACCACATTCTTGGGCTGTAAAGCATTTGGTATGAAGGTAGTATTTTAGTTCCTAGTCACTCCAAGAACATTTGAGAATTGTGACATTTATTGACATTTGCAACTGATCAGATCATAGAATCGTAGAGTTGGAAGGGACTTAACAGGTCAACAAATCAGCCGTCTGCATACAGGTAGTCCTCGACTTACAACAGTTCATTTAGTGGGGTCATGTGATTACCTTTTGCAACCCTCTGACAAGCCAAGACAATGGAGAGATAAGATTCACTTAATAACCATGTTACCAATTTAAAAACTGCAATGATTCAGTTAACAAATATGACAAGAAAAGTTGTAAACTCACTTAACAAATTTCTCACTTAGCAACATAATTTTTGGGCCCAATTGTGGTTGTAAGTTGACTTTAGAATTCACTACACCATCCCCAACAGACAACTATCCAGTTTCTGTTCAAAAATCTCCAGCGAGGAGGAAAAATCCCAGTCCCTGAAGATGCTTCCATCCTCTATCCAATCATCACCATCTTTGATTTGAAAGGACATTTATTGTGCTCTTTAAAAAGTTGCATAAGAAAAGCACTTGGCATTAGAACCTTACCTTGTTATTGTACAAATCTTTTCTTTAGCTATACTCAATGAGCTTCATGTGTGATTCATGGTACTTCTAAAATGTGTGTCCTTATTAAGCATCCTGTGTAAGTAATGAATGGATTTCATACTGTCCAAATAATGGGGAAGTTCACTCGGTTGCTTAACATTTAAACCTAGGAGAAATGGGAAGCCTGAGGTTTTTTTTTAGTAAGCCAATGATTCCACCAGCATTACTGAAACCATGGCTAAAAATCATATTTATGGTGGCCAAAATAGTTAATAGGGTTTTGCTGAAGAATCTGTGATGGCCTCTTTGATGAAGAGGATTATAATTCTCAACTGTACCAGTGCTAGATAAAACGTCCAATTTATGAGCTTCTGGGATCAGATTTTCGCCTTCAAACTAAAAGTCAGTTCATCTTCTACCTTTGTTACAAAGAAAAAGAACTTTGGATTCTTTTTATATATAATGAAGCACATAGGTCACAGACTTAGGCATAGTACTGGAGAAAAGCACCCTAAGTACAAAATGTTGGCAGGTTGTTGGAATAGAAATAGCTTGGTGTTTCAGAAAATCAAGATACACTTTTGTACTTGCTCATCAGCTTTAGACATTCAGATGACTGTCCTAGAGAATCTTCACATTCATACAATCTTTTGTGGCCTCCCAACATATTGAATTAAACAACATAGGAACAATTAAGCATTTTCATTCACTCTCACATTTTTGGTCTAGAAACACATTTCATCCTTAAAACATTTGTGTGTGTGCATGTGTGTGTGTGTGATTGTTGGGTATTAAAGAGTTGGGGACATTGAATTTCAATAGTACATATACGGTAGCTGTTTCCATCCTTATATTGGTTAAGAAACATCTTTACCTTCTTTGTAAAAGTAAAGACTCCTTCAAGGTTTCACTCAGTGCCTGGTGATTTAAATGACACATCCACGGTTTTCTTGGCATATATGGAAGTGTTTCTGGGACTTATTGATTTTTTAAACTTCCCTATATAATCTACATCCCCACTATTATCTAAAGATCTTCCATCCAAATATTAACCAGGCTCAGGTGTGCTTAGCTTGGATCCAGGGGCTGCATCAAAATACAAGGATAAGCAAGAAGGCAGAAGTAGTCAGGAATGCAAGAGAATGGGCAGGTTGTTCAACAGCACTTTGCTGAACAGAGTAGTGGCATTAGTGAAGCTGCCCCAATTAGACCTTAATGCTCTCAGTTCTTAAATTTAGAAAGGGTGGTGGTGGTGGATGGCAAATCCAAGGAGCACGTGGTTTCTGAGTATTCATTTCCAAAGTTGTAAAAATCCACAAAACTAGTTCTGAGCACCTTGACTCTGAAAAGAAAGCTTTAGTTGGGGGAAGGATAAAATTATTCTTACTTTCCTCTTCTCTAAGACTTCCTAATCTCCACCGTCCACAAGCAGATAACAATTCACTGTAAATTCTTCCATGAACTTTGGTTTCTCGTCTCCACCCCGCAGAATGTTTTTCCTCCTCCTCCTCCTCCTCCTCCAATTTTGCAAATGAAAGATCTCATTGGTGCCCGAGTCCCGATGTCACCTGCAGGATTTGGAATCCGCGGGCTTTGTCTCTTTACTCCTCTCTTCCCTCCCCACCCGCTTGCGTAGCAGGGGAGGGGCAATCGCCTCTCCTCAGACCCCTCCCACACCCTATTTCTTAAGGACAAGGGTCCGAGTGGTGTTAAAGCGGCAGGCAGGCTGCGGAGCAGGAGCCAAGCGGGACACTAAGTCCTTGATGTAGACAGGGGCGCAGGGGGCGCAGGATGGCCGCGGGAAGAAGGATGGGAAACGGGCAGCCCAAGGGCACATTCGTGCTCCTGAAGACTAGAGCTAGAGAAAAGAGATACAGGCGGCTGAGCGGCTGGATCCCAGCCCAGGGCGCCTGCGGATCTCCCGTGGGATACCAAAGCCATCCCGCTGACTAGCTCTTCCTATCTATTGAGAGATCCGTCCCTGTTCCAGGTAGGGCACTACTCGTAGCCTTTGGCGCACCCGGGTCGACGACCTCAGCTCCGGATTAATTTAAGGGTGGGCATCCAGACAGCTCGCCTTTTTTTTTCCCCCCAGACGCCGCTCCTTCCCGGCCCGTGTGATTCTGGAGAAGGGAGAACGCGGAAAGATCCGAGGCGGACGGCGTATCCCTATTGCAGACAACCGGCGGTAAACAAAACAAACAAACCAAAACAAAACACCCAAACCCAGCACGCGCTTCTTCCACCCTTCCTCTTTTCCTTCCAAACTGGGACAGTTGCCCGGGAAGAAACGGCAAGGTGGCCTTAATCGGAACCACCTGTCCCTCTCGGGGACTGGCCGAAAGCCGAGGCGCCAAGTTGCTGAAGGGTTCAGGCCGGGTCAGAAGGAAGGGAGGACAACTGCCGCTCGTCCTGGCCGCCTCCCGAGAGCGGCTTTACGGTCGAAGTTGATGGTTTTATTTCTTTTCTTGCTTCCTGCTGTCCCGCCTGCCTTCCTCCACTTCGGCCGCCGAGCTGGACGGCTGCGAGGGCGACGAAGGGTGAGGGAAGGAGACACTTGCTGGAATCCGTCCGCCGGCGGCTTCCCAGGGCTGCCTGCTCTCGACGGCTGCCTGGCGTCCCCTTTCTCTTTCCCCGCCCGCCTGGGGAGGTTGCCCAGGTTGGCTCGCCCTCCCCTCTCCTTTCCTTTCCGGCAATCGGGAGCCGTCCGCTAAGACACCCGCCCTCCCGCCAGGATGTGCCGCTGACAGCAGCCAAGCAGCCGCCCGACCAGCCCTGCGCGCCACTCGGCCGCCTCCGCGGTGTCCGGGGGGAAAGGAAGAGGACGACTTGAAGGAGTTTGGGGTCGCGCCAGCCCGGCAAGTTGCTGCAAAGCGTGCGGGGCCGGGGGTGCCCGCGCCCCGGATCGCCTTCCCTCGGAACTCCGGAGAAGCCGAGCCCTGCCTTGGAGCGCAAGGGGGAATGCAGCCCGCCGCGCCGGTTACCCTCTAGTAAGTAGCCCCGGTTTTGTTTACTTCTTCCGCCGCCGCCGCCGCGGTTTCCGACGGGAACCTGGAAGGCGCGATTTCGGCCGCCCCGCCAATGTCACGGCTTGGCGCTCTCGGTTGCCCTCGAGGAGCCGCGGCTCTGGCGCTTAGCGCTTCCTCTTAAGCCCTGCTCCCCCTCCCCTCCTCCCCCCCCCGTTCCAAGGAAGAACTTTTGCTTTGGATTTTTCGCCCAAAGGCCCGACTGCAAAAGCTTTCGCGGTAGCCTTCCCCGCCCCTCCTTCCCCCCCCCCTCGGGCTCAGCTCCTGGAGGGGGGAGGTTTTTTTTTTAAATTCCATTTATATCCCGCCCTTCTCCGAAGACTCAGGGCGGCTTACAAGCTTAGCAGTAGCCTTCATTCTATGTATATGCCTGCTTATTAGGGCTTTCACACACCCCCCCCAAGCGGCATTATTACAAAGTCAGCTTAATTGCCCCCAACAATCTGGGTCCTCATTTTACCTACCTCGGAAGGATGGAAGGCTGAGTCAACCTTGAGCCTGGTGGGATGCGAACCTGCACTAATTGCAGGCAGCTGGTGTTACTTAAGGAGGCACTAGCCCACTGCTCCACCAAGGCTCTGTTATCACTCCTTGGATCGCCCTGAGGACACTGCGCTGAAACTCGGCCGGGAAGAAGCGAGCGGGCCCTTAAATAACATATAACAGAACAAAAAAAACAACCCCATCTGCCCTCGGTTCTCCCCCATTCCCCCACCCACCCACCCCCGTCTAACCTCTGAATGTTTGCATGTCCGATCTCTTGGCTCACCTTGAGTAATATCGCAGGAGGCGCGAGGGTTCCCAGATAGCCTTTATTTTTGGATAATCCCTCTGCGACCGTGTTAAGGCTATTTGATGTTCCTTCTCCTTCGCCAGAGTTTGAGTCCTGAAAGGAAGGAAGGACGGGAGAAGCTGCGTCCCGGCGACCAATATTTCTCCTTCCCTCGCTCTTCTCCCACTTCCATGTTGCTTCCCGTCTGCTGGCCGCGGTTTCCCAAACGCTCAAGTATCGAATAATTGGAATCGGTGCCCTCCCTCCCTCTCTTTCCCACATCCCGACCTCAACAGTTGCTGCGGGAAGAAAGGAAAGTTCTAAAATAATTACACCGTGACTAATACTATCATAACTAGTGATGCGGAGATACATTATAGTATCGGTGCTGAAAAGAAAAAGCGGATGGCGGGAAAGGAGATTCGGAAGCTGGAGTTCTCCAGATGGGCAGATAGAGAGAGCTGGACAAAACCAAGAAGACGAGGAGCAGCGATAGGGGAAAAGAGAGGAGGGGGACAAGGGTGGGATAGAGGAGAGAGAGAGAGAGAGAGAGAGAGAGAGAGAGAGAGAGAGAGAGAGAGAGAGAGAGAGAGAGAGAGAGAGGTGAAAAGCCAAATTCCTTCCTTCCTTCCTTCCTTCCTGTTGACAGTGCATCAAAATTTGCACCAGCAGCCTAAATTGGTTCTGCTTTCTGCAAAGTCTTTGTGTAGGGCTTGGTGTGAAGGTATATTGCTGCCAGATTCCTTCCTTCACTTTTCAGTATTAAAGTATTTTTGTGGATGCTTTGCTCTTTGAAGGTGCATTGGGGGGAGAAGAGAGTGAAGGAAGCAAGGAAGGAGAGGTAAGCCCATCCCTAAGTTGCCAAGGGTTGAAGTGAAAATAAAGAGCAAATGAGCCCAACATAATTGGTTAAATAAATGACAGATAAACACCAAAAAGATGCTCTAAATCACAGAGACTATTCAGAAGCAACAATATTCTCCTGCACTATTCATTGAGATAAATATTGAACCGGAGTTTATGCCTAAGAGGTCCCTGAAGGATTAGCCCTAAGACTCTTGATTCTCTCCCCCATCAACTTTATCCTTTTGAGGTTCTCTTCACACCCACCTTTTCCCATGCATTCCTTGACAAGCACAATTTGTATTGCCCAGTTTGATTTATATGATGGCAAATGTAAACATAGGGCAGTATTAAAATAATTATGGGAACAGGCTAATGGAGTAGTACTCTTTTGCTTGTTCTCTGTAACAAATATTTTCCCCAAAAAACAAACAAATGACCTTTGCATGGGTGAAAGACTGAGACAAATAGATGTTAATGACACTTTCATTGTAGAAAATAAATGTTCCACATAATACACTACTATATAATAGGATGGCTTTTGAGATGTCAAAACTCCATTGAGTAGATTCTGGATTTGCCCCCCTTCTCTCTCCCCACCCTTTTTTTTGGCTTGTGATTCACAAATGTGAAATACATCCTTTTGTAGCCCATAGCCAATTTCTCTCCAATGCTTCGGCATTCTTTGAGACTTCTACAAAAGTCTCTGGAATTTCTTCTTGCTTCCCCAATTTTTGCTTTGCATAAAACTATTTGAAATACTTCAGGCTGGCTACTTTTAGCATAGTAGCAGGTGTTCCCTCTCCATAACCTCCCTTTTAAATATTTTCCCATCAAAATGATGAGATATTTTAGGAACTATGGATTAAAGAAGCTACTGTATATTGCTTCCCTATTTTTCATATCATTGTAAAAAGTACAATCAGGAAAAATACATATGCAACCAAAACCTAGTAATCAGAGAAACAAAAGCAGCCTTTTCCTCCCTCCCCAAACTTTGTATTTCCAGAAAAAAAACTGGCAGAATAAATGCAGCACTGTCTAGTCACCTGTGATAGCTTGAAATGGATTGATGGATGGCAAAACCATCAAACAAGACATAAAACCAAAGGATCCTATTGAATTAAGGTTATGATTCTGCCATGCATCTGCCTATACCTCTGTATTTCTTGGATATGTCGCATTCCACTTGATTTAAGAAGGCTTGGTCTATCACTTGGTCTATCACTGATACATATGATGTTTGAAATATAAGTATAGATGATTTACAGCTGGAGCCCTTTGTCTCTCTCCAGTGATCTGGTGCACAATCACCTGCCGTGGCCTCTATTTGGAAGCCAAGAGAATTGGCATACTTTATTTTTAAGCTTAGCCTTAACCTTTCATTGGCCATAGATAACTGACTGGAGCTACAGTATCTATACTTTTCAACATTCTTCTTCTGGCTTTGCCTACTGAAGGTAATTAAATCCTTCTTCATCTCCATGCCCAGTGAGTTAAAATGAAACAGTTCCATTTATACTCACTGAATCTTGCATCAGGCTCCAGGCAATAGTAACTCCTTTACTCCTTTATTAATTCTTTACTACTTCTTTATTAATAATGTTTTTGCAAAGGGACCCTTAATCATCTGGCTGAGTGCTTAATAACATCCTTTGCTCATCTTTTGCTACTCTTCTGAAAGACCGTGCAACCTGTGTTGGAGGATGGATTAAACATCCTCCAGATAAGCGGATGCAAGGCAGCAGGCAGGGCAAGTTATACACTGAAAGACAAACTAGTGGAATCTGAAATAGATCAGGGTATGCAGAACTTTGAAAGGGTGCTTTGATTCCAAAGAAAGGACTCTATCAAAGTAGGTTTGTAAACTGAAGAAGAGATGTTTGGTGATGCCATAAACACATTTCAGCTCTGCAAAGCATTTTGAAGACCAAATAGCTTTATGTGATGATTTTGGAGTGGTTACAAGTCGTGTGCAAACATTTACTACTTTTAAAGGAAATAGTAGAGCTGTGAATGCCATTTTATTTGTGGCTTATCTATCTGTGGAATAGGTATTATATCTGTTTGTTGCTTTTGCTACATAATATAGAGCATTCCCCACATTCCACAACCTGGACAGAACTGAGTCCAGGGATGCGGTGGCTCAGTGGGTTAGGATGCTAAGCTTGTTGATCAGATGGTCGGCAGTTTGGCAGGTCAAATCCCAAGTGCCGCATAACAGAGTGAGCGCCTGTTACTCGTCCCAGCTTCTGCCAACCTAGCAGTTCGAAAGCACATAAAAATGCTAGTAGAAAAATAGGGACCACTACGGTGGGAAGGTAACAGCGTTCTGTGCGCCTTTGGTGTCTAGTCATGCCGGCCACATGACCAGGGAGACGTCCTTGGACAAGCGCTGGCTCTTCGGCTTTGGAACGGAGATGAGCACCGGCCCCTAGAGTCGGAAACGACTAGCACGCATGTGTGGGGGAACCTTTACCTTTACCTTATTATAGAGCATTCCCCACATTCCACAACTTGGACAGAACTGAGTCCTACTTCCTTAGGTTGTTCATATGGTGTTAGAAAGATCAATGTGGTTTGAGGATGTGAATGCACTTTTTAATCATAGATCAACTTTCAGGAATGTGTAATTCTATCAAGAATGATGGATATGCAAAGCATGAGGGGCAGCAAGAAAGTACAACCCATGGACTAATCTTGGATTGATGACATAAATTCCCTGTCCATTTATGAACTGGCTGTCTAGTATAAAGATTGATCAATGTTAATTGTATGGTAAAGGTCTAATCGCCTGTTTAAAAATTGTGCTGAATGGTTTTGTGATTTTTTTTTCTCTCTCTCTCCACTTGTTTCCTTTTTGTATTTTTACCATTGTTAGTCCTTGGTTCTTTCACTCTACATTAAAGCATAATGCAAATAATAGCGTGCATAAAACACCAACAATCAAGTGCTACGAAGGTGCCCATCAGGCCTAAAGTCTATGATGATGAGGGTTTTTTTTTCTTCCCCCAGAAGGGCCCAAGCTTATTGTATCTTCTGGCACCCAACAAAATCTAGTACTCAGCAGCAAAACAGCCAATGGGCATTTTTCCAAGACATGCCTAGCCTGTCATCTGAGAAAAGCAAGTAAAAAAAAGTAAGGCCTTAATTTTTAAACAGATTTTCAAAGTTTTAATTTCTAGGGGGAAATAGAATACTTTCTGCAGTAGTTTACTACATCTTGTCTACAGGCTCTTTGGTGGAGAAATTGCTGTGCTGTCCTTTTCACAAATCTACGACCATCATAAAAGACATATATATATATATATATATATATATATATATATATATATATATATATATATATATATATATATATATATATATATATATATATATATATATATATATATATATATATATATATATATATATATATATATATATATATATATATATATATATATATATATATATATATATATATATATATATATATATGCATAGACACACACACACACACACATACATACACACACACAGAGAGAGAGAGTAAGTTGGAAGGGACTTTGGAGGTCTTCTAGTCCACCCCCCTATTCAAGCAGGAGACCCAGATAAATGGTTGTTGCCTCTCTCTTTTAAAAACCTCCAGTGGGGAGCACCCACAACTTCTGGAGGCAGGTTGTTCCACTGATTAATTGTTCTGTCAGGAAATTTCCCTTTAGTTCTAGGTTGCTTCTCTCCTTGATTAGTTTCCATCCATTGCTTCTTGTCCTGCCTTTGGGCGCTTTGGAGAATAGCTTGACTCCCTCTTCTTTGTGGCAGCCCCTGAGATATTGGAACACTGCTATCATGTCACCCCTCGCCCTTCTCTTCGTTAAACTACACATACCCAATTCCTGCAATTGTTGTTTATATGTTTTAGTCTTCAGTTTCCTAATCATCTTTATTTCTCTTCTCTGCACTCTTTCTAGAATCTCAACATTTTTTTATATCTTAGTGATTGAAGCTGGATGCATATTCCAAGTGTGGTTTTACCAAGACAATATAAAGTGGTATTAACACTTCATGTGATCTTGATTCTATCCCTCTGTTGATGCAGCCTAGAACTGTGTTGGCTTTTTTGGCAGCTGCAGCACACTGCTGGCTCATATTTAAGTGATTGTCCACTTAAGACTCCAAGATTCCCCTCACAGTTACTGCTATTGAGTCAGGTACCACCTATGCTATACTTACTCTACTTTGAGTGTGTGAGTGTATGTGTGTGTAGTAATAGTAATAATAGTAGTGAAACTTCTGAAGGTATGTCCACCTAATCAAGGCAGACTTAATGTCCTCTAAAGAGGTTACATTTTCTGTCATTTCATTTTATTCTCTCTAAAATGAAGCAGCTGCAAATGTTTCAGTGCTTCTCCATCATTGCCTATGGATGATTTTTTAAAAACTGAATCTTGAAATAGCATGCATTCGGACAGTTTGCCTCTTGAATCACAATCTTGATTTCAGTCACACCCTCTTCAGTCCCCTAGGCAAATAATCTCATTGCTGATTTGCACAGGACTAGAATGTACATCATCACACACTGCCTTGAGGTGATTGCCATGGTCCTTTCTTTTGCTTGTTTGAATGTAGCACAATTCATATGTACCAGTTCAGAGTAGATTTGTACCTGTTTAGATCATTGTTTGTCTATGAGCTGGGAAATATCTTCATTGTCTCTGACATTCGACTGAGTAGTTTTGACATTTCTTATTGCTACTGCATTCAGAGTGTGTAGCAACAATTTATCTATTTCAACCCTCTAAAATACACAATATACTGACAAAGACAGATTTTTCTTTCTACATCCATTTGTGTGAAGATGTCAGTTGGAGTGGTGAGTGCTCTGTTTTCCCTTTTACAGGCCCTAATGGGATATTTTCAACTAGCAAACGTGGTTAGTAGTATCGGGCTATAAGTTCTACATATTAACACTGCTAAGATCTCAGTGCTTTGCTTCAAAGGTTTGACTGTACACCTCTTCAGAGCTGCTTCATGCAGCAACATGTTCCCCTTATTTCTAAGAGGGAATGTTGCTTCATTGTGCTCTACTTTGGAATCTCCTCAATCCTCTTTTGCAGAACTTTTGTTGGGCAACGGTCTAAGAGGAGACTGGATTCCCACACTAGACAGTGTTGGTGATGCTGCAGGAAAAAGGAACAAATGAAAGCATTAGGCTGGGAGTATATTTCTTTTCTTTTTTTCTTTATTATTTATGAAGTTTACTTTCAGATTTTTTTTAAATGCAACCTGAGATGCATTTGTCAATTTTATCATTTTCTTACATTGTTTTCCACAGACTGGTCCTTCTCTTCACCCATATCTGTCCACTTAGTATTTGTTCTTTCTATTTTCGATAACAGGAGGAAATAATTTTAGTTGATGATCTCAAGAGATTCATTGGGAGAGATATCCTGGTTATGCTAAAAAGGGTAAATATCCCATGAACCTAAGTATATATAGTTTGGCTCAGATCTAAGAACTCTACACTGTCCATGGCTACTCCTCTGTGTGAAGAGCAGCAATTAGCTTCCCTTTTGTGCTTCATAGAAACTAATTTCCATACTCAAGAATATGTTTCTGAAATTTGCATGGCAAATCCAGTCCTGGATGACCTGGCTGCAATTTCCATTGCCTTCACTTGGAGGGCTTCAGCTGTAGCAACCTACATTAAGGTATGAGGATCTTTGGGGCGAATCCATTCCTGAGAACATTGCAAACATGTTATACTGTAGTTTGGTGTGGTGATACTATGGTGTTCTACATGGCCTGTTAGAAAACAGAACTCCTTTTTTCTGTGTGGAAATAGGAAATCAGTTCAGAGGTGGTACTGCAGTGAAATCTAGTTTGGTTCTACTTTGTCCCAAGGACTGCAAAATGATATTTGCTTTTTTTCTACTGTAATCTAGGCTTAAAACTCAGAAGTTTGAATTTTAAAAATGGTTATCTGTCTATGGACTAGGAATTGCATTGTTCCTCAGTTAGAGCCAGTGCAACCTTCAGTGAGTTTGAATGATTTGTCTTAAAGCCACTGAATAAATATGTACTACATCTTAGTGGTTCAAGTCCATTAAACCAACCATTTTTTTAACATTTTAGTATGATACTTCTGATTGACAAAAATAACAAATAGCAATAGCAATAATACCGTAATTGGATGTTAGAATACATGGAGACCACAGAATAGAAGAGAAAGAACTGGAGAAAAATCACAAAATATAAAGACTGTCTAATAGAATTAGAGCAACTGTAGCAAAAGAAAGCAAAGTACCAATAGCAATAGGTGCCTTGGGTGCAATCCCTAAACAACTGGATCTCCACTTGAACATCATCAGCACTGACAAAATTCACCACCAGTCAATTGCAAAAGGCAGCTTTACTTGAAACAGCTTACATCCTTCGATGATACTTTTAATACTATCAAACAACATCTGCCCATCCCAGGTCCTTAAAAAGGACTCGATAAGTGAATTCATGGATAAAAATATGGAATCCAGTCTAAACTTCTGATTGACTATTACTAAAGAAAACATGGTAATGCAGAGGGGATGCAGAGATGCGGAAGTGGTGCAGGATTCATCATTTTCCTTTTGTTATTTGTTTTAAATAACTGATGGTGCTGAATTTAGAATCTACCCTGTGATTCTTGCCTTCAGCCTCAAAGAATAGGATAAAGACATACAGTATTTTTCCATTTGGGGCAGTCCTGATCAACCTGACAACTCTTGAATTTTGCTATCTCATGGCTTCTTTGGTTAGCTTAGTACCTGGCTCTGTGCCAGGTGGGGAAAAACAAAACTCCTGGATCCTTTGGATTCCAAGAAACAAGGACACTGAAAAGAAAACAAGGGAAGCTGGTGCCTTGTTTAGGCATCTTACTTTACTTTACGTTTATTAAATTTGTATACCGCCCTTCTCCCGAAGGACTCAGGGCGGTGAACAGGGCATATATAAATAGAGAATACAAAAATTAAAAGGAATTAAATAGTCGCCCAGATAAAAACAATAACAGTATAAAAAAACCCAATAAAAACCCTAACATCCCCCATCAGGCCAGGCCAGCTTGTTCAAATAAATGGGTCTTCAGACCGCGTCGGAAGGAGCGAAGGTCCGGTGCCGTCCGGAGCTCGACCGGCAGCCGATTCCATAGCTCCGGGGCGCCCACAGAGAAGGCCCTCCCCCTGGGGGCCACCAGCCGACATTCTCTGACCGGAGGCACCCTGAGGAGGCCCTCTCTGTGGGAGCGCACAGGGCGGAGGGAAGTTGACGCTGGCAGCAGGTGGTCCCTGAGGTACTCTGCTTTGGAATCTTCCCACCCCCATCATCCTTTCTCATGAAGCTACTGGCAAGCCTTGTTGCACCCAGGGAATGGGGAATGGGTCTTTGTAGACTGCCATGAATGACTCCGTCCATATAGCAGAGCTAGTTGTGGGGAGGGGGGGTGTCACATTGGCTGAAGCATGAGATACAAATTCTGGTATGTAAACTATGAACTCTCTTGCATGAGAAAAGCAGTAGTTGGGACAGATGCAGCCTTCAATATAGTTAAATGGCCTTGAAGACAAATTAAAACAGGCAAATCATAGTTGTAAGACTCTTGTTTTTTTTTCTTTCTACAGCTCTTGGGTAGTTGATGCTATACGGTATTCTTCATGAAATATTGATGACAGAACTAAAAATACGTGAAATTTACTGCAAATGTGCAAGGGATTATTTCTCCTAGCAATTTGGCTACATGGAGACTGTGATTAGTGCGTGTGTATGTGAATGTGTGTTTATGCATATTTGTAGTTTCTAGGACCATGAACTCCGTCTATGGTCCACCACCATGTTTTATTTTTGTGGCCTTAATGTCTATTCCATTGGGATTAGAGAAATCTGAAAGGGGCTAGCTAGGGCATCTTCAGTTCAAGAGCATTTGAGCATTTGAAAGGGGCACTAAGGCAACTGCAAGTACTTCACAATTTTCTTCCCTTCTCATCTCTGCAATCTAGTACACTGACCTCATCTCTACCTTATGATGAACTGAACTAATTCTTCATTGTCTTCAATCATAAGAGGGATGAATTACTGTGGTCCAATACGTGCAGATGCATGTCCACAGCATGGGTGGGAGAAATCTTGCAAATCAGGAATATCTCTCTCTCTCTCTCTCCCCTCCCCCCCACCCCCGAATTTGGTCTAGTGGTTAAGGCACCAGGCTAGAAAGCAGAACACAGTGAGTTCTAGTTCCAACTTAGCCTGCTGGGTGACCTTGGGCCAGTCACATTCTCTTAGCCCAACTCACCTTACAGGGATGTTGTGGGGAAAATAGGAGCCAGTCACATTCTCTTAGCCCAACTCACCTTACAGGGATGTTGTGGGGAAAATAGGAGAAGGAAGTTGTGTTGGGTATGTATGCCACCTTGAATTATTTGAATGATTGGTAGACTAGAATTTGAGTCTTTCTATTCCCAACCCTACACTTTCACCAGTACATTTCACTAATACTTAGTATAAAGTATAAAAGTTATATGTACAGGCTCTAGCTGTGAACACATTCCTTGATCCTGCAGACAGATAGCCTCCTACTAAGGCTAAGTCTTTTCTTCCACGGCTCCCATCTTCTGGAACATTGTGTTCCCCTCCCTCCCAGGTAATATACCTACCCACCCTTTTGACTTCCAGAAAGAGCCTGAAAACGTGGCTCTTCCAATTGGCCTGGCCATGTCATTCTAGCGGTGGTTAATGGAGTAAGATAAGACCCCCACCTGTGCATCTTCCTCTCTTCCTTATCATGTTTGTTAACATTTAAGTCATTTTTACTGTTTTTATTGCTTTAATGTTTTATCTTGTTACTTACATTGATTCTAAGCCACCTCGAGCCACCTCTAGGTGAGATGGGTGGCATATAAGTTTAATAAATAAATAAATAGGATGGGGAAAACTATCAGCTTGCAAGTTCAGTCCAAATCAATGAGCATCTGAATATCAGAATAATTGAGGGGGAAAAAGAGTAAAAAGAACCCAGGATATATATCTATAGTTCCTTCTTTCATTTCTGCTATCTTTCCCCCCCAAAAAACACATGAAAGGGACCTTCGCTGTAGTCAGTAGGTGAAGGGTTTAACCCGTAGATTTGGATGAAATGCCATCTTCAAATCTCAACTGAGATAAACATTTGAGCAATCAAGATCTTGCAAAGAAAGATAGAGCCTTTCATACAGGGAGAAATGCCAAATGAACAAGCCATTTTCAAATCAGATAGCTAACATGATGCTGAGGAATCTTTACAATAAGCAAGAAGCTACTGTAAGAACTTGAATTTGGTGAATTCAAGTTCCCTTCAGAATAGGGAAAGGGTGAGATAAAAGCACATGTTTTTTCTATAGCTAATTTGTATACAGTGACTACACAGTATATTATAAAATTGGCAGGACTGAAAGATTTGTGATAGCTGGAGTCAGTATTGGAAGGTGAATCACAGGTGACACTATTTTGTAAAAGAAAGGAAAGTAAAAAAAAAGAAAAATGAATAATCTGGATAAATGTCAGTTATTAAGACAAAGTAACATAGCCAATTTGCTTCATGAACTTACATTTGACAGTGAAGATATAGATAGATATAAATGATAGATAGTTTTTAGTGTATGGGGTTCAAAAATAAAGATGACACTGTGACGGATTAAACTTAGGGAGGAAAGCCATGACCAGCTTATGGTAGGTAAAGCCACAAAAGGAAAAGAATATTTCAAAGATCAGAATTATTACTGCAGTGGTCTTTCCAATGGTAATGAACAGTTGTGAAAGCTGAACAGAAAGAAAGGAAAGGAGAGGAAAGAAGGAAGAAAAAGAAAGAAAGAGAGAGAGAGAGAGAGAAGCATTTAAATTATTGATTAGGAAATAATTAATAAGAATATCATTAACTCCAAGAAAAATTGGTTAGTCCTGAATCAAATCAAAGGCTTGCTGCTCCCTTGAGGCAATTATTAGCAAGCAGAAACAGAAACCCATATACTTGGAACATGTGACATGGACAGATAATAACCTTGGCAAGATTCAACAAAGTAGAAAGGCGGGCAAGCCTTAAGTTGGATAGATGGGATAAAAGAAATCATAAGACTGTCCTTGGAGGACCTACAGGATCCTGGATCCATATAGCAAATATTTGTCCATGCTATTACCAGGAGTCAAGCTTGATTCAATAGCAACTAATTAACTATTTTATCTCAAGGGTTATTTTTGCCAATCCCTTCTCTGATATCAGAATGTTCTGAATGGGGAAAATAACAACAATAACAACAAACGATTGAATTCTTAATAATCTGCAGAGAATCTTTACTTTCTCTGTTAGGATTGGTCTACTGCATTCATTTTTCACCCCACCATGGTTCAATTCTCATTAAACATCTCTTGTTGACTGCATATGGCTATTACCTTTCTTCAAAAAGTATTATTGCTATAAAGTACAGTGATTTCTGGGTATACTGCACTGAGCTGCACCATTGCCTTTCTGTGGGTACAGGTAGCAAGTGAGAGTTGTTAACTCCTGCTTTCCGAGTTGGATGCAAAAAAAACATAATCACATCAGGTAAATTGACTCTCATTAGCCAAAGATGGCCAAGGTAAGGAGAGCTGGCTGCCTTGCATGGGCAGTAAAGCTGGCAAAGGGAAAGGCAAATGAATCTGATTCATCGCCTGACAAATCTCTTTTGCCTCTTTAAAAGTCTTTCTATGGAACTTCCAACAGAATGGATAAATCAGTTTAATAGAACCTTCACATGTGGACTTGGTCTTTTGGTCTGACAATATGGGAGAGAAAGAAAGTTTAGATTTTGTCCGCTGTGGACATAAGAGCCTTGGTGGAGCAGTGGGCTAATGCCTCCTTAAGTAACACCAGCTGCCTGCAATTAGTGCAGGTTCGCATCCCACCAGGCTCAAGGTTGACTCAGCCTTCCATCCTTCCAAGGTAGGTAAAAATGAGGACCCAGATTGTTGGGGGCAATTAAGCTGACTTTGTAATAATGCCGTTTGGGGGGTGTATGAAAGCCCTAATAAGCAGGCATATACATAGAATGAAGGCTACTGCTAAGCTTGTAAGCCGCCCTGAGTCTTCGGAGAAATGGAATTAAAATTTAAAAAAAATAAAAAAAATAAACACTTCTTCTGAGTCTGTATCTATTTCTGAGCATTACCAACTCTTTCAGAGTAGAGAGGGCTCTGGGTAAAGAATTCCAACTGTTTACCCATTCCTTTTTCCTAAACATAGTATGGACAGTTTGTAAAAGATTCAGCTAAATTTTGGAGGATATGACTACTAATTGTGGTAGCTAAGAAGATTCTACTATGGCAGGATATTAATATGTGTTCTCATGCTCAGCTAAGTTAATGAGATGTCAGTGAACAAATGCACCAGCTGAGAAATAACTATTACATAATGGGGTGCTGAACTAGAGAATCCTCTGAGCTAAGCAGGACTCTTAATAAAGTTTAAATGATCTGAAGCATTGAAGAGAGCTGAGATAGTCTGACAGTCCTCTTTCATGGGGTGACATAGAAGAAGTAATGGATGTTTTGGAATGGGGGACCTAATCACTTCTTTCTGTGTATGACTTCTAAAAAAGAAACAACTGTTTATGTTATGAGCTCTCCCACCCTAAGTACAGGTAATCCTAGAGTTACGGATGTAATAGAGCCTGCCAATTACATTTTTAACCTGAGGGATCATTGATTGGATCACGTTAAATGAACGTGATCCCTCCCTGCATTCCCCAATCCATTTGTTAATTGAATGCACAGGTTGTTAAGCGCACATGAGGTATCTCAGGGTGGGGAAGACCATGGCGGGGCCTAGTGCTGGAACAGGCCACCTGCTTCTGACCACCCAAGGCCTCCCCCAATCCACTGAGATAAGCTCATGCTCCCTTGGGGTCCCCATAATTGCTTTTTCCCCACCCCCACCCCATCCTGCCCTGCTGGGTCTCCACAGACATTGGACCTGCTTTGCTAGCCTCCCAGATTGCACTTGCTCCTCCCCACCCCATTTCCGATTGCTCACTTACCTTTTCAAAGATCTCCAGAGCTCCAGAACAGGATGACCCACTCCCTGAAGCTGCTCATTCAAACCAGCCACCTAGCAGCCAGCAGGAGGCTGTCGTGGTGCCATGCAGGGCGGGATGAAACGAGGCCTGCAGGAATGTTGGCCTCATGGCAGAAAAGCAGCAGCCTTTTACTCAGATTATTGGTGAAGCTATAAGAACATGAGAAAGGAAAGTAGCTTCACCAGCATCTAAGAAAAAGGCTGCTGCTTTTCTGACACGAGGCCAGCGTGAATGAGCAGCTTCAGGGAATGGATCAGCCTATTCTGGAGCTCTTTGAAAAAGTAAGTGAGCGATCAGAAATGGGGTGGGGAGGAGCAAGTGGAATCCAGGAGGCTAGCAAAACAGGCCCAGTGCCTGTGGTGACCTGGAGGGGCAGGATGGGGGAGAAATAGGAAGGGAGCATGTTGCAGCATCTCTGCGGTCGTTTGTAAGGTCAAACAACCGCTGTGGTGCTGCAACATACGTAACTTCGGAACCGGGTCATAAGTAGTTTTTTTTGGGGGGGGATGTCATAATTTTGAATGGTCACTAAGTGAACTGCTGTAACTCAAGGAATACCTGTATTTTACTTTGAAATAAGCCTGATTGATTTTGATAGACTAATGTCAACTGAATTAATACACTGAACACTGAATTCTATGTTGGTGCCATTGATGTTGAATTAAATCTTCACTTAATTCATTCAATTATAATTTAGGGTATATTGTAGGGATGGTTAAGAATTTGTTTATTTTATTTTTTAAAATATATGGAACCAACCAAAAGTGCAAATTTCTTCATAAATGGAATTGAAAAATGTTTTTTTAATGCAAGCTTGGAAGAAAGAAAATAACAACAGCATTGAGGCTGAGAGCTCGTAAGCAGTCTCTGGCCTGTGCTTTGCTGTCTGGGCTGAGACACTTCATAATAGCTACCACATTCTCCCAGGGGACAATTGTCTTGCTCCTGTGTCGTCCTACCGCCAATAGATTTCCTTTCTATGGTCAAGCTTTATTGGATGTGTGTAAGCGTGTGTATGTTGGCGTGCACATGCATGCATTTATACATACACATAGATAAATAGATACATACGTACAAAATTTAGGTATTGAAAGTACTGTAAATTGAATTTATGCTGCATTAAAACATCAAGAAACACATACAACAATTACATTAATATTTTGAAAATCCTTTCTTATCACCCTGCTGGTCTCTAATCTAGATTTACTCATCAGTTAAATTACAATAATGCAGTGGTTATAATACTTGCCTTGCAAAGAGAAAGTTGCTGGTTTGAATCCTAACATATTCATTACTTTTTTTTTTAATTCTTGGACTTTATTACTTTTTTCAATGTTATGTAGTGAACAATTTTATTATTTCTCCAGTCACTTAAGTTAAAACCAAGAAGGAATGGAATCCTTTTCCCTCAAGAATAAAATGGTAAAATGATATACAACTGATTTTAATAAAATAAAAGCCCAGGGGGAAGTGGGTCACTCAGAGCAAGAAAAATACTATTTTGAAAAAATCTACCAGGTTTCCAAACTCAACCTTCTATTTACAAAACAATTCTTACAAGCATTGTGCTATTATAGCATTACTGATAAAGGTAACTCTAGAAGCTCTGAACAGTTCTAAAAGATATTAGAGAACAGGGAAACTATAGAATTGATTCAGTTAAAAGAGCATTACTGCTTCTATTAAGTAGCCAATAAACTACAGGGCTGGACTGCAATGAAATAAAGCATACAGCATCCCAAATAAACACAAATTTCAAGATAACATAAGGGACAAAATTGTACTTTAATAACAGTAAAACACACCTGGGAGGCACATCTGCAATCAGAGGGATTAAGTGTAAAGCAATATCATTTGTTCCGGTCTTCCAAAAATGTTTCTGACCCATTCTGGTAAAAGTATGGATAAGCTGTTAGACAAGAAGAATCTGCTTGGGTTGCCACTCATTTGTCTTTTTCAGTAGCTGTTTATATTTTGAGGTTTCATTAATATAAATAAAATTTTATTATAAAGAGAGTTTGTCCATATATTTAATTGGCACAAGCCATTTCTCATAAGGCGTACAATCAAATGGAAACTAATAAATTTAACATGAGTAGTGAGTTATGTCACTACTTGGTGATAGAAGACATGCTTTGCATGCAGAATGTTCCAAATTTCATTTCTGGCCTCTCTAATTACAAAGATCACAATAAGCTGCCAAGCCTCAGACCTTGAAGTTCTGTTGCACGTCTGAGTGGACAGTATTGGTTGGTTCAATTCATTGGAAGAATTGTTAAGTTATGTGTTCTAAATTAATCAGTGAGAGCATTTACTCATCACGCTAACCATCATGTATTTTAGTCATGGGTTTTAGTGGTAATCACAAAACCTAAACAATGGTGTTCACACCACAAGTTATTCTGGGCCAAGCAAACTACTTTATGCAGTAATTCATTATTTGAACTATAGCTAATCTGATATGATATTTAATAAGTTTACAATTCTCTTCTTAAGCCAGGGATTCAGTAGTTCTGAGCTACAGATGTCATTCCTCATCTTTAATCATACTGTTTGGACTTGGTGAGACTTGTGGTGTTATAACATCTGCAGATGCTACTACAGATTCTCATGCTGAGGAAGATCTCAGGCAGGAAATATATTCCATGCTGGAACATCAGCAGTGGTGTCTGTGGAGATTCTCAGACATCCAGGTGTGGTCCATCTGCATCTGAAAGACAAAGCTCATTCTTTTGAAGACAGCAAAGTTCACATTTTGGATAGAGAGGACCATTGGTTTGAAAGATGGGTAAAATAATCCATCTGTGTTGGAATTGAACACCCCTTCCTCAACAGAGGGGGAAGAGTAAGACACCTCCTATCTTCAGTTTACAACGCAGCCCATGCAGAAGTTCCAAGATTCCACAACCAATTACATTCTGATTCAGGTGACCCTGAGAGTACAGATAACCCCCCAAAGTGTCCTCTACAGCTCTCAGAGAGTGCTAACGACCAGATGACTTCAAAAAAAAATACAATCCTTTCCAGTTTTTTTTTCTAAAAAAAAAAGGTGCCAGAACTCTCATCTTGGCGGGCACAGGAGGCGGGGGGGCACGGTGCTGCTGCAGTCACAGGGGCAAGGGGTGTTGGCAGCAGGCTGGCACGGCTGGTGCTGTGTGAGCAGCGGGGCCCACTCTACACGGTGGGGCTGCATGGGGCGAGGGGCGGAGGCAGTGCGGGCCAGGCGCTGCAAAGCGGCCACTTAGGCATGCAGGGTGAGGTGATGGTGGTGCAAGTCCAGCACCAGGTAGGCCACCAACCTGGCTGACACGGGTGAACACAAGGAAGGAGTACACATGGACTCCGCAGAACCTATCTCCCACTCCTTGTCCTCTCTTACTTACCTAGTTGAGATGGTGTAGTTGGGCAGCAGGGAGGGGTGCAAAGTTCCTGCCAACTCATCTTCACTGTAGACAATTTGCCTGTGCAATGTTTGCCGGCCGGGTCTTTTGGCGCGCTCAGCAGCAATTCCTATTGACTTTCAAAATCCAATAGGCTTTTGAAAGCCAATAGAGGGAGTAGCACAGCTTGTGCAAAAGCTTTTTTTGTGTGTGTGCAAAAAAAGGTGCCAGAACGCCGTTCTGAGCGTTCTATGAGAAAAAAAGCCCTGATCCTTCCATTCCCCCCAACCCCATCCTATCGGAACCTATCCTTCCATTCCCCCACCATCCAGTCTCAACTGTCAGTACCTATCCTTCCATCCCCCCACCATCAGAACTGATGAAATTTTGGATGAGAAGTGAAACATTTTCTTTTTTCTCTCTCAAGAAAAAAAAAACCCAGTCCAGTTGCCTTTTGAAGAAGATCAGCAGTGTGGTGGTTGCAGGAAGAGAACACTCGGACGATCCCAGTGAACTGATGGAATCTACTCTGCTGGGACATTGTCATCTGATCAAAATTCAGATGCTTGGCAACTGGTTCATATTTATGATAGTTACAGTGTCCTGGGATGATGTGGTCCTCTTTTGCAACCTTCTGACAGGCAAAGCCAAAGGGGAATCCAGATTCACTTAACAACTATGTTACTCACTTAAGAGCTGCAGTGATTCACTTAATAACTGTGGAAAGAAAGGTCATAAAATAGGGGAAAATTCACTTAAGAATTGTCTCACTTAGCAACATAAATTTTGGGCCCAATTGTGGCCGTAAGTCGAGGACTACCAGTATGGGCTGGTGGGATATGCTTAGTGAACATCAGTCCTGGCAGAGACTGGAGGGAGGGACAGAAGGTGCTTGGAAGAGCAGTGAGGAGCAGGCCAGTGGAATGTGCCATGCTGCGGAGGGAAACCTTGCGCTAAGCCCTATCTGTATTTGATGTCATATGAACCCTGAAATCACCATAGCTTTTCAAGCTGTAATTCTGATGAACCATGGCTGATACAGAAAGATTCACCAGAAATACTGGAATCCTGTAGTTTTGGTAACGGCTTGAAACAAAACATTTTCTCAAGCTTATGCACATCTCTACTCAAAAGTATTTGATGAGGGACTTTGTCAAACTTTTGGCATGGAGATTGATTACGTGTATTTGTCGCCTGGATGCAGGTTTGATTCAAACCTTCTCAAGACATTTCAGAATAAAATGTAAATCACCCAGTAGATTAGCTCATCTATTGTTGGAATTCAAGTTTGGAGGCACAAGTTATTTCTACCCATAAACCTATGGATTACTAGGAACAATAAATGTAGGGATAATTAGCTGAGGGATTCTGTAAATTTAGCGCTTTTTCCCTTGAAAGTTTTGCTTTGGATGCCACTGTGAAATGTGTCTCCTATTGCTTTGATGATATTCTTAGGGCTGCCTTTACTTCTTTCTTCTCTTCTGCAAATGTTCTGACTCTGACTTATACAATTTAAAGACTGATTGGGTTTTTTATTCCATAATGAAGAATAACACAGTAACACACTCTTACAGATAGAAACATTTAAATAATTTAGGCTTTCTTATCACCATGTTATTTCCTAAATACAACTGAATCTTCATTTCTCTTTCACACAAGCAGTAGTCTCAAAAATAATACAGTATACTCCTAATTTTGATGTTTCTCTCTGCCTGCATTCTTCCTCCTGATTAATTAACTACTGATCTATGCTAAAGCAGTTAGAATGCTGTGTGAACCCAGGCATTGATTTTGTATTGTGTGAAAATCAGGCCACTGTAATTCAGGAAACCTACATTTTTCAACTTTTGAAGGTCTCTGTGTCTCCTCTTAATTTTCTACCAAGCACTTTTATGAAGTTACTGTTACCTTAGATTAAGTGGCAACCCAAAATTGCCATTTGAAAGCCAATAATATAAACACGGTAACAACTCACATTGATTAGGAAAAGCGTGTTTATAGCTTTCAGTAGGAGAGTGATATTGCTTACAGTGGGCGTATACATTAATCTGTGAAAAGAGGGATACGAGGATCAATTGGTTTTGATACAGATTTTTATCTTTTATGTTCCTCAGGACCAATTGAGAGAGAGGGAAAAAGAGAAAATATATTCTCTAACTGATCATTTATAGATTTTTTTTAGTCATCATTTGATGAATGAAGGCTCTTCAGCTGTGGCTTGACATAGACAACATGTATCCTTGTGGCTTAACTGGTGAAGCCTGAAAGGACCAGTCAGCTAAGGTGGAAGGCCATTGCTCCACATTACACCACTGCCAGCTTCTACCATCTTGACCTGTGGGCATCAGAGCAAGTAAGGCACTTGTGGGAGAGACAGCCAGGAAGACTGAGCCATAGCAGCACTATGGTCATCTTGCCTGCAATCAACACACTGAGGATCTGTGTGGAAAGTGAATCATTTGGGCTTCAGCCTGCCATCGTTATGAATCCATCACTTGAGGTAAAGGGCTTACTTTGCTTCAGGAGTTGGCCAGCCCTTAGGCCAGGGGTAGGCAACCTCGGCTCTTTTATGACTCATGGACTTCAACTCCCAGAATTCCTGAGCCAGCCATGCTGGCTCAGGAATTCTGGGAGTTGAAGTCCATGAGTCATAAAAGAGCCGAGGTTGCCTACCCCTGCCTTAGGCTCTTCAGTGCATACTTAGGACATACCTATCTGTTATGATTGTTATGGGAAACAGTGAACTTTAATGCTGCTGTTTTCTGCTGCAAGTATGTAATGCAAAGGTACAAAAAAGCAGGTTGATGCCCAGGACCACCTGGGAATTCTACAGTTAGACTGGGAAGTCAAAAAACATCCCGGACAATAGCAAAATGAAATCACTCCTTTACCGCTGCCAGTAAAATTGCATAGATGCATTTCCAGAGGTCGAATGCACTTAAGGATGTCTTTTTTATCTGTACATGCCTGTAAGATTTCCAGGTTCATGAGCATGTGGATTTTGGTGCATTGGATGTAGGAAACACCACTGTAATATTGCTGTTTTCTCATAACAATTTCAGCCCTCGGTTGCAGTGCCTCTGTATGAATTGCTTGGATCAGGGCCCCAAACTAGCTGAAGAATCCTTTTCCAAACTTGTTTATATTTTGTATACCCATGATTGGCAGCTTCAAGTGCTGCATTCTCCAAAGTTATTAAATCTAATTTCTTTCCCTTAAAGTGCCTTAAATTTTTTATTATTGCTGCTGCTTAATCTTTCAGTTGATGGAGTTGAAGGTACCTATTAGGCTGTGAAATACATCTACTCAGACATATACAACTGAATGGAAGTCAGGCTGTGCTGTGGCAGCTGACACCATGGGAGACAGAGGAGGAAGGGAATGGGAAGAGGAGAGACAGCAGTAGTCCTCCACAGCTCCACTTCAAAGGATGTAAAATTGCACAAGGGCATGGAACTCCTTGGAAGCAAAGGGCAAGTGGGGAAAGAAGGAGGAGCTATGAGAGGGAAATATAAATGCATACATGCATTATCTATCACCTATCATCTCTTTCTCTCATCTATGATATAAAAAGAAAGGGATTTTAGCACTCAAAAAAATGAGAAGCGTGTGTATGTAGGTGAGTGAGAAGGAAGGAAGGAAGGAAGGAAGGAAGGAAGGAAGGAAGGAAGGAAGGAAGGAAGGAAGGATAGGTGAATGTGTTATCGGAAACAGAATATGTCACACTGTTTCAAGTCACATTCATCTACCTGTGTTTTGTTGGGTTGTAAGAAAACGTGGCTCCACTCTGTAAAATGTGGAGCATCTTAACTTTAAAATAAAAACTCAGAGTCCCTAGTCCCCGTAGAAGAAAATTTTGAGATATATCTGTTCTTTTTCCCCCAAATGATTGCTTTAGAGAAAATGCCAAACCTGATACTATTTCCCACCCACTTGACTAAAATCAATTTGCCTAAATTTTATCACATTTGATGGTGGATATGATTGTTTGTGTTAATGGGATTTGAGTTGTCCATATATAGAATTCAAAAGTGCTTATTTTTTTCTCTTCATTTGAACTTTAGCAAGATATGTTTTTCAAATGAATTTTTTCCTTTGTTCTTTCCTGTCACTTTTGAATTTTTCTGTTAGCCTAGATTTCTTCATGCTTTCCAGATAGGTGCAAACTGAAAGAAACAACGTCTCATTTCTTAACTTTCTTCCTTATCCTTCTTGATTACTCCCAACATCGATTTAGTACTTTTCATTTCAGCAATTGCCCTGGATTTTCTCATTTTTCTCTAGCAAATACTATTGCAATCCATCCAATTTCACCAGATTATACCTCTAGGTTCTTGGGTTGTGAAGTAGGAAGAGTGGGGGAATTCTCAATTCTTTCTCAGGGTTAAAAACCAAAAAGACCAGATAGAAAGAAAAATGAAGAGCAACAAAGATGATCAGGGGACTGGAGGCTAAAACATATAAGGAACGGTTGCTGAAATTGGGTATGTCTAGTTTAATAAAGAGAAGGGCGAGGAGTGACATGATAGCAGTGTTCCAATATCTCAGGGGCTGCCACAAAGAAGAAGGAGTCAAGCTATTCTCCAAAGCACCTGAAGGCAGGACAAGAAGCAACGGATGGAAACTAGTCAAGGAGAGAAGCAACCTAGAACTAAGGAAAAACTTCCTGACAGTCAGAACAATCAACCAGTGGAACAACCTGCCTCCAGAAGCAGTGAATGCTCCAACACTGGAGGTTTTTAAGAAGAGACTGGACAGCCATTTGTCTGAAATGATATAGGGTTTTCTGCCTGAGCAGGCGGTTGGACTAGATGACCTCCAAGGTCCCTTGCAACTTTATGATGATGATGATGATGATGATAATGAAGGAGGAGGAGGAGGAGGAGGTGGTTGTGTTGCACTGAGATAACTATTGTGGCTTGGGACAGAGGGTCTGGAATGGGACAACTTGGTGCAGCCAACTCGCCACAGCCAACTTGCTGTGGCCAACTCGCCATGGCCAACTCACCACAGGACAACTCACTGCGAGACAATTCAAAAATTCAAGTGTTTAAAATAATTTAAAAATTATTTTAATTTCTGTCATTCACATTTCATTTTGTCCCTCCTTTTGCATCCTTTTTAACAATGATTATGTTCCACCGTTTCTTTGATATTAGTGTAAGTTTTGTCCCACAGTGAGTTGGCTGTGGCAAGTTGGCTGTGCTGAGTGGGCTGCACTGAGTTGTACTAGACCCCAGAGAGCCAGCATGATGAATGGTATTGTGACAAAGATTATGGGCCAGATTCTGGAAAGAGACAGACTCAGATTTCAATTGGCCAGAAAGCTAATCACTCTCAGTAGCCTAACCTACTGTAAGTCACATAACTTTTATAAGATTAATATCTTTGTTTCTCTGGGAAGAATAAAACAATGCAAATCATCTTGGAAAAGACAATATGAAATTAATTCATTGATATCTTATACTGCTCAGATTAATTAATTTTAAAAAGAACACAACCAGTAATCAGGAGCAGAAGAGAAGAAAACATGCAAAGAGATCTGTAGTGGATTCTTTGAAATAAATCAAAGCAGCATGTTAATCACATTTAATATATATATACTAGTAAGATTTTGTTGCTTACTTTGTGGAAAACATTTTCCTTTCCCCACAGGAGTATCTTACTTCTTCCATTCAAGCCAATGGTAGGAAAGTCATAAAGCATGTATGCCTAGCTCCATGTGAAAATTTTAATATTGTAAATGCCCAGAAGTTTAATAACTTTTGTGGCAATTCTATTATGTTTCATGGGTATCCTAAAAACATAATTTCAGAAATGTTACAATAGATGGACAATCACTTTTATGTACCCACCTCTGTTAAAGCATCTGCAAGCTATTCACTCTTCATTATTTTCCTTAGGAGGAAAAGATATTTGCATGGATTTTACGGTGGTTTAGAACATTTTAATTTGATGAATCAGTCATTTAATTTCTGTGTGCAGAAAATATATAACTGTAATATGTATCTTGCCAGCAAATATGGGTGCTCTGCAAAATTTAGACTCTACTTGCTCTATTTGTATTATGGGCTGCTGAAATGTTTCCAGATAGCCTAATGTGGATGGCAGATGGAAATAACAGGAGGGCCAAATCCAGTCAGGACTCAGATCTACGTCCCATGAAATGACAATAAGGTACATTGAAAGCAGGTTCATCCCAACCCCTCCCCCTCTATCTCTTCACCCATTCCAGGCCTCTCCCTAGCTGATTTACATTAAGAGGTTATTCAGGCTATTCAGCATAAATCATGTAGATGTTAAATCCAATCCACCATCTTTTCCCAGATTTTCTTCTGATCATAAAGACAACAACCTGTAGAGGTTTTTTTTTTAAAAAAAATACATCTGCGATAATCCAGAAGACATGAGCCCTGATGGATTTAATGGAGAGCCAGCTTTATCATGAAGCAAACTGAGGCAGTTAGATGGATGACAGGTATGTGTGTTTATGATCAGCTGGTTTAATATTATATTTTTGGTTTTAGAATTTGTGATATTAGTTACTTTAAACATTTAGGCAACATGCTGAAAAGAATATAATCATTTTAAACAAATAGCAGTTTCCTATATTTCCAACAAAAAATTAAGCTACAAGAAAATATGGCAGAAGATGGCAATATAGTAATGATGATAATTTATTATTATACGTTATGACCTACACTATCTGAAATAGCAAATCTCTTCACATAATTTCCTTCCAATATTCCATTGGGCTGGAAAAAATAACAAAAAAAGAGTCTGGATTTTAACAATAGAAATATAAATAACTTTCAGAAGAGAAAAATAATAAATATAATAACTGAATAGTGAGGAATATACTGTTTATAAAATTAAAACAAAGAAGTAAAAACTCTTTCAGTATTTCAGAAGCAAGAAATAGTTGGACAATGGGATAACAAGGGAATACAAGGATTATAAGTGAAAATTACATAGGATTGGCCTAAACTTATCTTTCTCTTCCTCTTAGCACAAACGACTTTGTGGTTTTTCCCACTACTGTCACATTCCCTGCACAGCGCTGCTGAAAACCTTTAAGTTGCCCACAAATTTTCTTAACCTATAACCAACATTTGCCTATATGTACTCCAATTTTGTTCTCCTTGCCTTTCTCTCAAAATATCCTACTTATCTTTCAGGGCTTTCTGCATATTCGATCTGCTGCAGCCCTCTAATATTTTTCTTCTTCATAAATTTCTACAAGGGGATGGAGGGTTATTGCTTTTTATTGTTTTTATCCTTATAAGTTGCCTGGAGTAACTGAGAGTAAGTTGAGTGATCATATACATTTTCTTACATATACATATATATCATATGCATTCTTAAATTCTGACATCCCTTAATCCCAACATCTAGTGACGAGAGAGAGAGAGAGAGAGAGAGAGAGAGAGAGAGAGAGATTGGTCATAAAAATACTAAATACTTCTGGTTTGCTTTTAGCTTCTATTTATTCTTTTTCTTTTGAACAAGGGTACAAGGAGGGGAATAAATGTAAAGGAGGAAGGAGCTGTTGTTCACCACAGGGTTTCCTCCCTTAAAGAGGAAATATAATTTTAATTTATTTTGTTTAATTATATATTGTTTATTTCCATTGTACAACACTGAGCCATGTTATGTTGGTTGGCAGCCATATCAATACTTGAAATAAGTAAATAAATTTAAACAAATAAAATATAAATACATTTAAAACTGTTACTTATGATTACTGAACTCATCAGAAAATAATGTAAAACTGCTACCATGTTGAGGGAAGTATGGAAATTTTCTCAATATTACAGTTTAAGTTTAGTTAACAGCCATCAGGACATAATCCCGTATCCTCTAGAACAATGTCCTCAACCTTGGCAACCTTAAGATATATGGACTTCCTTCCAGAATTCTGCAGCCAGTACACTGGATGAGGAATTGTAGGAGTTGAAGTGCACAGATCTTAAAGTTGCCAAGGTTGAGAAACACTGTTCTAGATTATTCTCATGCATTGGGCTTTTACATTTGTATCCCTGCTAAAAGAAAAACATAATTCAGCAAAAGAGGCTTCATTGGATATTAATGTTCCCACTGATATGAACTAAAATGCACTACTCTTCCCATCTGCACAGAAAGAGTTTAACACTCCAGTGAACTGGGTATTTACCTGGTGACAACACTACCATTCAGAAGTGTTATCATTGAGATGAATAAGGAAATATTGTCTTTTACCTTAAATATGTACACTTTATTCAGTGTACAAAGCATCAGCCAATTTATCCTCAAGAACTTTGCACTGGGTGAGGTGAGTGAGAGAGAAAAAGGCTTCATAGCTGTAAAAGCATCATAGTAGCCAGGATAAGGATAGGGAATAAAAATGGACTGCTTAATAGTTCTCGGAAAGAATATAAAGAAATAAAACATGAGCTGAGTGCATTGGTTCAAAGGGATTGTGAATCTATAGGAAATTGTACAAAGAGGAAGCTTCGAGATTGGCCACTGAGTGGCAATAGAGGGAACTTGAGAAGGGAAAGGATTCAAACTTAGAAGAAGAAAAAAGGAAAAAAAGCTAAGTTTTTTTTGTGTGTGTGTGTGTTCAGCCGTATGAACTTTTGTGAAAGTAATTTAATCAAATATTTTGGGAAATAAATGCAGACGTTCACTACTGCAGTGGGTTTTGAATTTTTTTTTTCTTGACGTAATAATTGTACCCAGAGTTCTGTGACTTCTTTCTTTCCCCATTGTTGAGTGCTGGAGTTCTGTTGCTGTATCTTTTTGTTTGTGTGTGTATCTGAGAGAAGAGAGAATAGGCAGCCTAAATGGAGGAAAGGGAGAAGATTAGTCAGCCTAATTTTTACTCTTTTTAATGGGGGGATAATGAAGTGAGTGAAAGATTATCCTGGGAGAAGTCTTCTCTGTGCATCCATTATAAGCCATTCTCTATTTAACCATATAAATATGCACAGCTTAATTTTTAAAAAAAATAAAAGCTGTTCTTGTGTGGCTCAGTGGGGATCCTTTCACAGGTCATCAGAATAACAATGTGAGCTTTTATTCAGAAAGAAACTATAGCTAGCTCTATTCAACCATTTAGGGGGGGGGGAGACTGAAAGTTTCTCTTGCATAAATGGACCCCAGACAATAGAGAAATAGCACCAGCCCCACTTGACCTCTCCCTATTTTATCAGCTTAGAAAACTGTTACCAGGTCTAATCTAGCCAGAGAAAAAGGCAGACAGATAGAAAGGAAGGAGGGGGAAGGATAGAGAGATGCAACAGTTTCACCCACTACAGCCACCAGCCTCACCCCTGACCTTCCAAAGAAAGATTCTGGTCAATAGAAAAGAATGTTTTCTCATTTGACTTGATGGATTATTTTCCCCCCACAGAAAAGATGTTTATGAAATAGAAGAATAGAATTTTATGAAATTCTTCTGGGAGGATGTGGGAATGTGGTGCTTAATAATACTTTAAAGCATTTGTCCTGAATGATTCTGACTCTGTCAGACAATAGTTTGCCTTCCTTGCACTTTACCACACAACAGACACCCTCTCGTGGGCCTTTTTTGGATCGTAAAGCATGGGCAGCTGTGAGGGTGTTCAAGAGAAGCATAACAGGAACAAGAATTATACCCTTAGAAAAAAATATTTGTACCTCAGGGTTGAACTGGGGGTCTTTGGTGCTCTTTGAGTTTGGTGAGGTGTTTTTTTTTTTACAGATGTTTCATTACCAAACTAGGTAACATTACCAAACTAGGTAACATCATCAGTGCTAGCACTGATGTTGTTACCTATTTCGATGTTACTTAGTTTGCTAGTGAAATGTCTGCAAGAAAACCATCAAGCTCAGAGAGCACCAAGGACTCCACAATTACATCTTCTGACACCTTCCAACAATAAAATAAGCTTAAAAGTATCACAAACTAGAACTGGATTTGAAGTTCGAAGTACAGTGAGAAAGTGATAGCTTCTTCAATAGACAAAGTGATTTTCAGAATACAAAAAGGAAAAAATTGGTGAAGCAGTAGCCAAAATATGAAGATAGCGAGGCAATTGAGGGGGCAATAGATGTAATGATGTAATTGTATAAAAGGTGGCTGTAAAAGAGAATACAGAATGTCAAGAGGCCCTCCATATCTAGCCACACGTCTCACCAAAGGTGACTCTGGGTAGTGTACAAAAACAAATAAAACCATAGATAAAACCAACAACTATAAAAACATAAACATCATTTAAAAATAAATAGTATAAAAAAACAGAAATACAAATCCTAGGGAAGAGAGGATAAGAATAGCCAGCTCAGCAATGGACCCATAATATAACCAGGTCTTGAGGGCCTTGGAATAATGCCATGGCAGAGAAGGCACATCTCCTGGGACCCACCAAATGAAAGTTCCCAGCTGATGGTACTGATAGCATGTCTTTTCTACCAAATCTCTTGGGACAGGCTTATATTACCAGGGAGGGGCAGTCTCTCTGATATCCTGGCCCCATGCCATGAAGGGCCTTATAGATCGAAACCAGCATTTAAATTAGACATGAAAGCAAACTAGCAACCGATGCAGCTCATGGAGTAGAGGTATAACATGCGCTGTTCTAACTGCCCATGCTGCCACATTCTGTACCAGTTGAGGCTTCTTGATACTCTTCAAGGGCATTTCCATGTATTTATTTATTTATTTATTTATTTTTATTTTTATTACATTTATATCCCGCCCTTCTCCGAAGACTCAGGGCGGCTTACAAGCTTAGCAGTAGCCTTCATTCTATGTATATGCCTGCTTGTTAGGGCTTTCACACACCCCCAAGCGGCATTATTACAAAGTCAGCTTAATTGCCCCCAACAATCTGGGTCCTCATTTTACCTACCTCGGAAGGATGGAAGGCTGAGTCAACCTTGAGCCTGGTGGGATGCGAACCTGCACTAATTGCAGGCAGCTGGTGTTACTTAAGGAGGCATTAGCCCACTGCTCCACCAAGGCTCTTGTAGAGTTCATTGCAATAGTTCAACTGAGAAAACAAAGGGAAAGCCTTAATAAGGATGAATGAAGGACAATAAGGGAAAAAAAAGGCTATTGCTAAGCACATTGGTTTGTGCTTAAAATTGTAAGCCGCCCTGAGTCTTCGGAGAAGGGCGGGATATAAATGGGATTAAATAAAAATAAATAAATAATAAAATAATAAAATAGAAATGGGGGAGGGAAATGTGATGAACAGAGGACATGCTTAATTATAAAGCAGGGATGGATGAGGCAAGGGTCTCGGATTAGGAGAGAATTGGAGTCAGTAGGGTTGAAATGCTAGATAGTTCAAATGTTGGGCTAGGATTGGGAAACAAGGTTCACTTCATCCATGAAAACACTCTGTGTAACTTTGGACTCTCCCACTCCAATTGACCTCACAGAATTGTTATTGTAGCATAAAATGAGGAGACATCCTTATGGAAGACCCCTTGAGAATGGAGAAATGATGGGTTATCAATCTCAGAAGCAAAAAGCTTAGTAGTATTTGATAGAATTTATTTCTCTATAACTCAGGACTGCCTCGCCTATTACATATTCTTAGATGCTTATTTAAGACTTTCTCCTAAGTCTACAGATAAAACTATAAGTGTCCAAATAAGAAACTATTCAATGTTAGAAAATCTTGATTACAGTTTGATCTAGTGTATAAGGCACCAGACCAGAAATTGGGAGATCGTCTGGTCCTATCAGGTGCAAAAAAACCAGACCTGCACATACAGAGTTTAAGCTAGCTACTGTTGTGGTTATGCAGTGACTCCAGGCTAACTCTGTGCTTGATCCCTGCTCCCTGTCAGCCTGGGTGCTTCTCAACAAGTCCTGTCTTAGGCATGAAAGCTGTATGGATGACTCTGGACCAGTCACACTCTCTCAGCCCAATCTACCTCACAGGGTGGTTGTTGTGGGGAAAATAGGAGGAGGAAGGAATATCGGTATGTAATAATAAAAACAGGATATAAATCAATAAATGTGCTTCTCCTAGAGCTGTGGTTGACTCTCCAGGTTCTGTATGCTAAGAGGTGTAGATAGGTTTCTTGAAATACACTGTGTAAAATGGTTTCCCAAGATCCAACTAATAAAACACATCTTCTGTATTTCCACTCATTCCTCCCTTGGATGCTTTCCATAATTTATCTTTGTTCTGACTTTCAGGGGCTCCTTAATGGCCATGGACAGAACATTGGCAAACACCCTGGTGCTGTCTATGGTGCTGGGCTGTTCAGCTGCCCTAATGGATACTTCGGTGCCAAACTCCAGGGAACCTGTGGTAAATGTGGCTGTGGTTTTCAGTAGCTCTTCATACTCTCTCCATATCCGGAGCCGACTAACATACCAGAGCTTCCTGGACATGCCTGTAGAGGTCCATCCAGTCACCGTGGTGGTCAATGACACTAATCCCAGCACACTCTTGACTCAGATCTGTGACATGCTCTCCAGCACAAAAATCCATGGAATTGTCTTTGAGGACAACATTGGTACAGAAGCCGTGGCACAGATCCTTGATTTCATCTCATCCCAGACCTATGTACCTATCGTTAGTATCAGTGGAGGATCTGCTGTAGTCCTTACACCTAAGGTGAAATTTCATTGTTATTCTGGGAAATTGAGCTGGAATGGGCCTGTAGATTATTCTCAAATATTTCATATGTATTCATTTATTTATCTATTGTCACAGTTTTCTTCAAGATCATTTGGGATATAGATTCTCTTAACTTAAACAGTGGTATAATTCTGTTGCAGTAAACAACCAACAGTAACTGCTGTTCACTAAGAATCTGCCTTTTTGAAACAATACTGAATTTTGTTTATTCTAGACTTGGGTCACACTGTGCAATTAACACCTGCAAGTGCAAGTGCAAATTGGGAGGTTCACTAGTTAGTTAACTGGACAGGAAGGCAAAGCTTGGCAAGGGAAGCTGACAACAAAAGATTAAGCAAAGACCAGGGAAGACAGCCATGCAAGCTCCAGCCATATATCATGCAAGAAGTTAAGTAGATTAGGCTAGGAAGCATCTCTGCAAGGCAAGCTAGGAACCTTAGACCAAGGATACCAAAAAGGATGTTATTTTGGGAACGCTGTCTTGAATACTGGCTGCCTTGGTGGTGCTGCATACAATATTTTGTACATTTACTCACTGATGACAAATCCATGGTCATGTTGTTATGCTGTCTGCTCAATTATTTAGAACCTATTTCTACCTACAGCCACTCCTTGCAGTTAGAGCACTTTCTGTTTTCATTCAAATGGTCTCTTTTTTAAGAATGCCAACTTTTTTTTTAAATGAACTAGCACTTGTGCCTATAACCACAGTGAAATGAATAAGAATTTAAAATGGAAAGGAATTTAAAAAAAATCTCCCACCCTATCTACCAGGATGAAAAGAGCAAGACTTTGGGATTTTACCTAGAGGACAAGTTTGCCAAGATCAGTAAGGAGAAATGTGGAGGTGCTGATGTGAATTAAGGAAGTTTATTTCTGAGTGGTTAAACAACAGTCTCTTCCAATCGGATGCCTCCAGATTTGTTGGATTACAAATCCCCTTCTCCTTACCAACTGTGAGCTACTGTGCAATAAGTCCTGTTGAATACCACATTGACTGAAAGGCTGAAATGGGAAGGCATCTCTTCCCGTTGAGAATTTTTAAAATGGGTGTGGGAACATCTAGGCCTCTGATTTTGGCATATCTATAAGAAGGAGAATGTTTCTTTTCTTCTTTTTTATAATATTTACAAGCGCTGGTAATAACATTAATGGCAGAGTGGCTCCCTATACTTGGAATTTCTTTTTTTAAAAAAAGTAAGGTTCTTGAAGAAAATGTATAGAAAATAACAAAGCAATTAAACAGCATTATGATAAAGGTCCTTCAATCATCAAGTTGATCAATGAATCATTAAGCACAAGTAATCTAGTCTTTGGATGAGCAACTCAGAGAGAACATTTCAATTGCATTTGCAGTTCGGTATCTTATCAGACAGGATTGCTACAGTCCAACATGAGATCTACTAAGTATCTATAGCAACATTAATTCAGCAGGTAGCTTTGCTGAAAGATTCCTAACCTGCAGCCACCTCTGATACGATGAACCCCACCCCACAGCTGCCCTCCTGTTTCCAAGACCCCACATCCGGCAATCTATCTAAAGAGTTTCGGTTCCTTTTGGGGAGTTGCAGTTCTGATAGTGAAAGTGGATTGATCATTTATCTGTGCATGTCTTTGTAAGGGTGGGTGATATGGGGATTCTAAGCATAATCTATATTGTGAGTAGTTTACATAAACTATTTAAAATCTAACTTTTTACTCTCAGAATAAAAAGGTGAAATCTATTCTTTAAATACCACTTCACTCCATATGTAAGCTAAGCCAAGTCATAGCCTTTATGCATGATTTCCTTCCTTCCTTCCTTCCTTCCTTCCTTCCTTCCTTCCTTCCTTCCTTCCTTCCTTCCTTCCTTCCTTCCTTCCTTCTTTGTAAGCCTATTTTTTATGGAAAAAGTTGTATTCTTTTTATGGAATTTATCAAGTTTATAATGTTATGAGTTATGAATTATGAAGGTTTTAAGGCTATTCTTTTAATGGATAAGTTTGTAAGGCGATTCCTTTATGGCAGCGGCTCCCAACTTTTTCTATAACCCACACTCCTAGAATGCTTCTGATATATTCTCACACCCCTTAGATAAGTTTGAAATAACAGCAATGAACTATGCATATAAACTATAATTTTGAAAAGTTTTCGCACCCCCTAGAATACCATCTCGAAAACCCAGGGGGTGCGAGAACCCCTGTTTGGGAACCCCTGCTTTATGGAGACAAACTATAATGTAGAATTATGGAAGTTAAGGAAGAAGGCCCAGTATTTGGACCATCACTTCACCAGATTATTCAGAATTCTTACAATGTGTACGTAGAAACTAATATTTTTGGCAGGCAGGTCATCCAGTGTTCATTGAATACTGCTAAAACTATCATAGCAAGAAAATAGAAACTAATAAATCTTGCAGAATTATGGCAAGCCTTTTGATAACTGTTTATATTGCTGAAACAGGCAAAAAAACTAGACGTCATTAATTTTCAGGAGTGGAGGAAAGTACAGTCAAAGGCTTGTCAATATGTAACATCTGTTTATTGATTTCTGGATCAATAAACCTGTATCCTTGGGATGCAGTCATGTTGGCAAGCACAAAACCCTGTCCCATGTTTTGTTCTAGAAAAGCTGTACTTGTGTCTTAAATCATTAATTTAGGGCACATGCAACTACATTGCAGAGACTACTATAGGACACACTGAAATTTTTTGCAGATGAGCCCTGCACTTAGGTAATTATTTTTAGCTTGCTCACCTGTCACAAGTGTCAATGGTGGTTACTGTCAACTTCTCACAGGAAAATAGGGTATGTTTCTCTGTGCCTTGTTAGCAGCCAACACAATATGGTTTTATTTGTCTAAGATTGATCCTAGATCATTGTGTTACGTATAGGCAGAAGAGCCCATTCAGACATGATTAGAAATAATGAGGATATTCTTCAGCCTGTTCCTCTGGCTTGGCCTGATCCCTGTTAATAATCTTTCCCATATCAGAAAGTTGGCCCATAAAGTCATATATAGGACTGTGCAAAGGTAACTAATGACAAGTTCTTGCTCTCCAGTCAAAAAAAGCTTTAGGTTATTGAAAGGAAATTTCTAACTGGAAGCAATTTATCCATAGCAGCTCAGCTTGGCTGGAGATGATGTGTTTGTGGCAGTAAATGGCAGAAATATTAGGTATACTGTCCACTTGACTATTCTAAAGAGCAAGCTTGCTGCATGGAAGCAGAGAATGTAACAGCCTTATTTAATTTGTTATCTTCCAGATACATTAGGCTTTGGTTCAGATATGTTAATATCTGACCAACCATAAGTAACTAGGCAGCATGAGTATTGGGCTGAATTAATCTACACTACAGAAAGTCACCAGTTTCTTAGCAGCTGTTCACGTTCATTAACTCAGTAGATCTTTGTCTGTTTTGGAGATAGTTACAAAAGTTCCTTCTTGGTGGTCTTTCTCATGTCCCACCTTACAAAAAAGTTTTGTAGAAATGTGCCACATGTTGTGGATGGTTTTTGAATTGCGTTAAGAAAGTATGCTGTTTTATGTAGTCATGAATATATTTCTGTGGCTAGTTATTTTAGGGAAAGAAAAAGTAAGTCATCATAAAGATTATCAATTATGGCAATATGGTGGCATCAGTGGTAGGTAGAGGACTTTTGTTCTGCCCAGTTGTGGAGGAAAAATCCATTTCCTCTCTTCTAAGCAGGCCACATTGCAAATGACCACACTTTTCTCCAGGCATGCTAACAATATAATCCAAGTGATGCCTTTGACTGCGGATGGGTAGAATTCAGGCTTGTGGTATTTACTTTAAGATATTTGCTGGATAATTAACATACAGCAACTGTTTGCATAATAGCTCATTGAGGCATGTTAAAGAATGAAATGTTTGATTTAAGTCTTGCAGAGATTTAAGGCACTTGAAATTAAGAAAGACTACATAGTACTCTGAGCATATATTTAATCCCAGAATATGCCAGAGATGGGCTCTTTGTTTTTTCAATTAAAAATCCATTCTTGTTTCACCACAACTTCCATTTCATCATCATCATCAGCATCTAGAGGGAGACATGTTTATGATCCATCTTATTTAAAAAAATACTTTGCTTCCAAGGATCACATGGAGTATGGTTACTGATGTTAGGATGTCAATGGGGGAGAACCATTTCAACCTTTGGGGATGGGTGAATATTTTTAGTGCTTGAAAGGATGAAATAGTGCCTGAAGCCAATTCTTTAGTCCTGTAAACCAATTGGAAAAATTGGACCATGTCTTGTTGCTTTTCTGGAGTTTCAAGGAGATGAAATAAGTGACTCTAGTTCCCCCTTAAAATCCTCAGGTAGACACAAAAAATCAGCCTCACCTACTCTGGGAATATTCTCAGGGCCACAGAAGTGGTGTTGAAGAACTACATGTGGCCAGTGCTTTAAGACACAGATTACATGGATCTACTGTCCATTTTTATAAGGGAAGGTTTAATAGATTTATGAGCAAAAGAAAAAGACTATATCAAATTCAAGTTAGACCTTAAAATATTGGGCATCTATTCCATTTTAGGGAACAAAAGAACTCAGGCTTAACTTGACACTAAGTTTGACTTTGTTTGACACAATAATCCCAGCTAAACTGGGATGTAGTCTTCGCTTGTTACAAACAAGAATTCCTAGAATTGGTTATGTATTGTATGATGTAATACCATTCAACCTTTCTATAAAATTAGCTGCTTTCTCTCTCTCTCTCTCTCTCTCTCTCTCTCTCTCTCTCTCTCTCTCTCTCTCTCTCTCTCTCTCTCTCTGTGTGTGTGTGTGTGTGTGTAACTAAGCTTTGTCAATCTTTGGGGATGCAATTTCATATCTGTTTTGCCATTATCATTTCATTCAAGTATTGTGATAATAACTGTGCCACTTGTTTAAACATCACCAATGTTGTGAAGAATTGGTTGTATTCACACAACAGGCTCCACTAGGTCAGTTGCATAGCTTTGCTAGTTTTAATTGTTTTATGTATTCATCTCTATGTGTGAATGGTTAATGTGGATAACCTCAAGTTAGTTGCTCCAATGTATTATGAAAAAAAAACCAAAAAACAGAAAATGGGATAATTCAGTAACCAAACTAAATGGACTGTATTTAGGTGCCTATGCTTAAATTTCACTAGAATGTGTATATTTCATAGATAGGAAACTTAAATGTTCCCTACAACTCCTAGATATTCCATTTAGGTAGGTGCATAAGTAGATCTCATTTAGGTACTATGGCTATCTATCGCTATCTACATATGCACGGAACCTGCATTGTATGGAGAACTGAAGATTATATGGAGGTGCTTTAGGTCAAGTCTAATTAAGACTCCAGGAAGCTCAAGAATATCTGCACTGCTTGACAGCAGACAGGTGGGATTTTGATGCGTGCCTCTCTGTAGAGGTGGAAAGGAGTGCATCTGGTTCCTTTTGTCATGCAAAGCATATGCAATACTGCTGAACTATATGTCTTCCCTAAGGAAGATGGCTGCAATTCTGAACCAATGATTTAATGTTATTGGCGTGCTTATTTTTAAAGGAATAAAATCTTCTTCCAGGTCTTAGCTGGCTTATATTGGATTGCAACAATATGTTTTGTTCATAATCGTTACCTTCATTGCTAAATTAATTCGGGAATTACAGAACAATGACACATTCCTATTCTGAAGAGATACCCTTTTTTTCTGTGAGAACAATTTATTCCCCCTGCTATCTCAGGTCCCCTTTTTAAACAAAATACTAAAAGTTTTAAATACAATAGTAAAAGATAATACAAACCAAAAAGGGGGGGGAAAGAAAGAGAGAAAGAAAGAAAAACCCTAAGAAAGCAACTTCACACCCTCATCTTGACAGGTCTAAAGAATTTCCCAGTCTCTTTGCCTCCTCTTAATTAACAGATACGATGCTCTTCTTCCCATAACTCATCTCTTAACTATAGGCAAATCCAATAAGTAATGTTCTCTCCAATCCAGGTGTCGGCAAAAAAATCCAAACAGAGTCTAAAAATATTAATTAACATATATAAAATGCAACACTCCACATCTCAACTCTTATGCACATCTCAACTCTTATGCATATGCACATTTAGGAGGCATAAAATGGTCCCACTATCCTAGTTTGAAGAAAAGACTGAAATTTAACATGACAAAGAGGAATAATTTCTCCTTTAAAGAGAACAAGCTCACAAAAAAAATCCTCACTTTAAGTGAAAGGACAGTTAGAGACAAAAGCAATTTAAATACTGTCATATTAGGATACATAAAAGTACAGTAACTGTACTTAAAAAGGCTTAAAAATCTTGTTAACTGTAAGCTTGCTGTTTTAGTTTCTGAGACAGCTTGTCTCCCACCTTCACTGCCAATTTATTTCATATTATATCTTTGATTTCTAATGGTTCATTTGGCTGGGATTGTTTTAGATCTCTCTTCTTTTAAAGAAAAACAACACAATTTATTTGGAGATTACAGTAAGTTGCTCTGAAAAGTTATGTGGAGCTTCCATTTGAATTTCTGCCAGCAACATAAGCATACCCCCCCTCCCATTTTCTAAATGATTAAAAAATAAATGCACATATATTAAGGGCTTAATTACCATATGTGTATTTTAAGACTATAGCTTTTACCATAAAGAACAATATACCAAGGATAAAGATTGATATACTATCTTGGCCAATTCGTTTAGAAAACTATTAAAGTTTGATAAATGATCTTTGTAAAAATTGTTACACTTAACATTCTTAAATTTGGGAAGGAGCAGTGAAGGTTCATATTTTGTTTTAAAGTTTATGGTGCATTCAGTTGCTGTGTGGTGGCTTATTCAGCAGTTCAGGGTTCAGGAAAATGATTGTTTTCTCTACATGGGTCTTCTATACATGCATGTTTTGTCTACATCCATATTAGGGGGAAATGGTGTGAAATGTGATCAAACATAAAGAGTGGGAATTAGGAATTAGAAAATGCACAATGAGTCAGAATACCAGATACAGGGTTGCTGAAGCAGACCTAGTAGGTGATGGTTAAGAAATGATTACTGTAATTTAAGTTCACAATAGATTTGGAGATTGTAGTGGTGATAATGCTTTCTGTTTGTACTTGGAAATGACTCTATCCTATGGAAGTAGATATCCTGATATGCCCCATTTTTATGAAGCAAATAGATGGCAAGGCTGAAAACCACAATGAATTTTCTGACTTCGTAGCTGTGACATGCTATACCGGTACTCAATTTGAAAACGTTAGGAATAGTAACAAAAATGTTCATCAAGGCCATTAATCTGAGAAAATAGCTAGGATGGCTTTCCCCAAATTTCCAAGTAGGTCGCGTTCACTTGCATAGAGGCCATGCTGATTGAAAAATTATCGAAACGGAAGTACAACAGATCTAGCAAGCACCAGGTTAGGGGAGACTTAGTTAAGATATCAAGAAATATATATTGTTTGCTGAAATCTTGCTTATCCTCTTCACTGATTCTCTCTCTCTCTTTCCTAGGAGCCTGGCTCTGCCTTTTTACAGTTGAGTGTCTCTATTGAACAACAGATACAAGTGATCTTCAAAGTCTTGGAGGAATACGACTGGAGCTCCTTCGCTGTTATCACCAGCCTCTATCCAGGATATAGTATCTTCCTGGATGTGATTCGGTCCTTCACTGACACCAGCTACTTTGGCTGGGAGATCCAGGATGTCTTGACCTTTGAGATGTCCCAGGATGCAAGCACCTCCAAACTGCAGAAGTTGCTGCGCCAAATAGATGCTCAAGTAATGATCGTCTATTGTTCACAAGAGGAGGCAGAGTTCCTTTTCCATGTGGTAGAGCAGGCTGGTTTGATCGGCCCCGGCTATGTCTGGATTGTGCCTAGTCTAACAGTGGGGAACATGGATGTGCCACCTACCTCTTTCCCTATTGGCCTCGTCAGTGTGGCCACTGAAAGCTGGAAAATGAGCCTGAGACAAAAGGTCCGGGATGGAGTGGCTATCATTGCTATAGGAGCTGAGAGCTATTTCAAGGCCCACGGCTATCTCCCCATGGTGGGCAGAGACTGCAATAGCAAAACCCCTTCTAGCGCGCCCATGAACACTTTCTATAGGTCAGTACAAGTAACATTGATGTGGCTTAAGCTGGCACTTGTGAGTGTGTTTTAGAAATCAGAATTTGACAACAATGTTTCATCATGGAATTATGGGTATTTTGAGTTATGTGAGAGGCAGTTTAGCAGCAGTCATAATAAGGATACTTAGATTTGTATAATTTAATAACTAGCTTTAAAAATCAACACACGTCTCTCAGCAGAATTTCTTATACCCAGATATTTGCATGTTCTATAATGAGAATTCTTCAGACTGAATATATATATAGTCAGAATTTCTGAAATGGTGAAAAGGCAGGTTTATTAAATGGAAGAGTGAAGTCAGTGCAGAAGAATGCAGCCATAGCAAAAGAAGCCTAATGATTTTAGGAGCAATTGGAGAAGTTATATGCATTGTGCACATCAATCTCAAGAGCCTAAGAACAAATTCTTGTTTCTGAATTCTGGTTTAAAATAGATAAGCTCCGAATGAGTTCAAGCTTTATAACTATTGATTAAAAAACATTTTCAAGAATGCCTCAAATTCTATCATTTCCGGAATATAAATAGAGACTTTGGGAATGAATGACATTCTCAATCATGCTGCTGATGAAGTGAGTTGATAAAGTGTATCTGCCATGATAACTTTTTAATCTTAAAGGATGACCCAAGTCTGTTATTTCTGAAATTCAGAGCACTTGGTTTTGTAGGAACTAGGACACATTTGACATCAGACCACTAAGATAGTATAAGAGGATCCTGGTTCCTTTCTCTTCCATTTCAAATAAGAGGAATTATAATTACATGTAGTCCTTGACTTGCAACAGTTCATTTAGTGCTGGTTCGAAGTTACAACAGCCTTGAAAAAAATGACTTATGACCACTGTTTGACAACTGTTTCATGTTTATGATGGTTGCAATGTCCTGAGATCATGTGGTCACCTTTTCTGACCTTCTGACAAGCAAAGTCAATGAGGAAGCCAGATTAACTTAACAACTGTGTTACTAACTTAGCAACTGCACTCATTTACTTAACAACTGTGCCAAGAAAGGTCATAAAATGGGACAAAATTCACTTAAAACCATTCTGCTTAGCAACAGAAATTTTGGCTTCAAATGTAGTTATAAATTGAGAACTATCTGTACTACCAAGGGAGTGAAGGAAGAGAGGAATACTAGGATGAAGTATGTGTCACTGCCATCCCACCCAACACTGCTCTCTTCTTGAGATCAGTCACTCTAGAAAACTTCATCTCCAAGAAGTGGTGACAGTAAGAGAGCAGCCCAGCAAACTCCTGAAGCTATGCTATGCTACAACTGATGCACCTCTGTTGAAAAGGTGAACTCAGAATGTAATTAACAGAATAACAGAGTTGAAAGGGACCCTTGAGATCTTCTAGTCTAATCCCACCCCCTGCTCAGGCAGGAAACACTATACCATTTCAGATAAATGGTTGTCCAATATCTTCTTAAAAACTTCCAATGTTGGAGCATTCACAACTTCTGGAGGCAGGTTGTTCCACTGGTTAATTGTTCTGTCAGGAGATTTCTCCTTAGTTCTAGGTTGCTTCTCTCCTTGATTCTCTCCATTGCTTCTTGTCCTGCCTTCAGGTGCTTTGGAAAATAGGTTGACCCCCCTCTTCTTTGTGGCAACCCCTGAGATATTGGAACACTGCTATCACCTCTAGTCCTTCTTTTCATTAAACTAGACATACCCAATTCCAGCAACTATTCTTCATACGTTTTAGCCTCCAATCCCCTAATCATTTTTGCTGCTCTTCTCTGCACTCTTTCTAGAGTCTCAACATCTTTTTACATGTAATGAAAGCTGGATGCAGTATTACAAGTGCTGTCTTACCAATGCATTAAAAAGTTATATTAACACTTCACGTGACATTGGTTCTAATTGCAGCATTCTTGAGTCTATTTTACTTTAGCATTATCTTCATTTTAAAATTTGTTCATCATCTAAAATTAAGAGCTGCATTAAAAAAAACAGCTCTTCCTTAAGTGTGTTTAAAATATAGACCACAAAAAGACAATGTCGTCTGTAGCAATTACAAAGTCTGGGAGAGGCCCACTGAGAATAAGCAGACCAATATTTGCTGCTGGTACTGGGCAGTGCCACCAATCACAATCCACATGGTGATTGTGCCCCTTTTTACATAGGGCAACAAATGGATGGCAGTGCCACTGAGAACTGGTGCCAGGGCAGTGGATGCTACTGGGTTGGCATTCTCGCTTGCTCGTGGTAATTGCTGGGTGGATTTTCCAGCCCAATTCGCTTTGAAGGCCTATGGGGCTAAATGTGGAGAAGCTCCCTTCCTGTGTGCTGCCTTGAAAATCAAAAGATCAGCATACAGCTTTAACGAATAAATGCCTTCTCCATAGCCAAACTTGCAAAACATTACATTAAAACACTTTCTCCCATACATTGGAGACCTCAGAGTTCTTAGCTGGCAGCAAGGATGGGCCTTGGTATAAAGTGCCCATTTGCCATCTTACTTGTACAAGATAAAGCCAGGATGTAAGGCCAAATTTGGGGGCATTTTTTTTTTAAAAAAGAATGTGTTATACCAAAACATAAGATTGATGGCTTTCCTTATTCTCAATAGGCACTTACTCAACGTGACATGGGAAAACAAGGATCTCTCCTTCAACAAAGGTGGTTACTTGGTGAGGCCCACCATGGTGGTGATTTCGCTGAACCGGCATCGACTCTGGGAAATGGTAAGGTCCTTCCTCTGTCCCTCCCTCCCTTCCTGCCCAACATCTTGTCTTAAGTGCATAGCCTCTTAGAACTATAGTTTCCTTGTTCTACAAATGGGTTTGTCTATAATTCACCCCCGCCCACCCCGTTTTAAGCTTACAGTGCAACATCCACTAATACCTATTAGGGCTATGAAGGCTTTGACAATGATTGAAAGAACTGCTTTGGATCTAATGCACTCCTAATTGTGATACATAAGCAGATGAAGCCAATCTGGCTTCATATCATTTGTCTACTTTTATTTTCCAGTTGAATTTACTTGTGACTGGAAACAGTGGAGGATAGCTACATATCTGGGAAATCTTTAGATTAAGATACCGGCAGCCCTCCCTCAGATACAGAGAGACCATGTCTATCTGAATTTCAACCAGCAAGACCACAAAATTAACATTTTTCAATATGCCAAATGGGAAAGACTGACTCAAAAATCTCTTAGATCTTATTTAAAAACCCATATCTCTTATGGATATTAGGGCTATGCACAATGATTCGGAAGAACTGCTCTATTCCTAGGTCAAACAGAGGCAACTCTCTGGAATTCATTAAAACAGCCCTATTTCCTTCTGGCTTTTGCAACAGAAGGCTGGCAAGTCTAAGAATTCTGAGCAAGAATTGGCAATTAACTGTCCCCAAGAGTCACCTCCTATTGTCCTTCTTTACTTGCGCAGTGCAGTCTTTTTTTACCCTGCCATTAAAATAAATAATTTCATTCGATAAACAAATTGAAGCACCATGAAATGAATTTTTAGATTCATTTATTTTGTATGTTCACAACTAATTTGTTAAACTTGCAATGGAGGTTTGATGCATCACATGCCATAAGGCACATAACTCAGTTGGATGAATGCTCGTGGGCAAGATGGCTTTGTTGCTTTTTTCCAGTCATTAAAAATTGAATTAAAAAAAATAAAACTTGACAAATATTGTGAAAGGAGATTGGCTTAAACTGCTTATGTACTAGAGACTAGGTACATGTAGGCATATTAGAAAGCTTGCCAATAAATTACTGTCTTCCAAAAAAAAGGATAAATTTTCATTAAGAGTCAGCCATAGCATCATTAATATCAGTGTCAATCCAAAAGATAAAGGACCAGTGCTTTCCAAATTGCCCTTTTTCTTCAGACGAAAAAGAATTCAATGCGAGAAAATTGTTTAGATATTTGGCTTCAAAGTTCTGCATTTAATTTACATTTTTATATCACATATCATATCCATGTTTGATGTAGCCTATGCTTCACAAGAGTTGGTCGTACCATTAAGCTAAATGAGGAAGCCACCATAGGTCATTGGTATTCATTTATGCTGAAGGGACAACAGTAATTGAATTAAGTTCTATCTCAAGTAGGAAAGAATCTTTACTTATTTTTACTTTATGAATAACCTTTCATGTGCCAAAGACTCCACGTTATGTTATAGGAGTAATATGCAATTGTCCCTTTATTTTCTTCCTCACAAATCAGCCCAAATGATCACATTTTAAAACAAGGTCACCTTAAGCAAAAGAGGGACTATATTTATATGAAATAATGTAATGCTTTGTTTGCTGCTCCATCTCAAATAATAATATGTCCTGAGCCCACATTAATTTCTGCCCTTCCAAGGTCATTTCATTTATTCTGACCAGGTTTTTAATGTCGAGGAATGTTCCATATTTGTTAGCTCTGGAGGTCTAATCCCATTTACCTAGAATGTTGCAGAAAACTGGAGGAATATTAGAATGATTCTAGCTAGCTGGACATTTAGATTGCACCATCAATTTTGTTAGAATCTATCCCTGCAATTACATATTTCTCTTAATGAGAGAATATTGATGAGGTTATTCTCTTGCTCTCCATATGCACAAATGAACATCTAAGCATCTGCAATGTAATTTTCTATATTGCAACTGGCAAAAAAAAAGGAAAACAAATTGCTTGTGGTGTCTAAGTATTTCTCCAATTTTCCCTCTTTGCGGATTATCTAAATATATCTGATTGGGTTTTATGTTATCTTTGGATAATTACAAAAATAATCCAAAAGAGATGAACGCTATTAGTAGAAAGATATTGGTGTTAATTAAATGAGCTACTTGTATAATTGCTTTCCATTATCACTTTTCCTTTATGATATGACTTTCTCTGTTCAAGTATTTTCCATATGTCATAGTAATTTATTACTGAGTTTTCAATAATTCTGTTAGGAGTAAAGAATACAATTCTATTCAAACATTTAAAATTTGTCTGCATTTGCAACTTTAGGATAAACTGCTCTTTTAGCTGCTTTCAATACTCCGTGAAGGAAGGGCTTAGGAGACATGCCGGATCACAAACAACCCCCCCCCACTTTATGTTAACTTTTCTTCCTTATATCATAACAGTCTATTGAGTTGCACTGACAATAAGAGTATAACCAAATTTGAAAGGAATTGTTTAGAGGTCTCAGATCTGAAATTTGGAAATTTCACAACCATTATAAATGAATAGAATTTGGCTTGAAACGTAATGGGGAAATGTAAGGTTTAATTCAAACTTTTTTAAAAAATAGGAGAAATGTTTAAAGAATTTCAAGCTTTGGGAAGGGACATCTGGAAGAGTAATATGTTTTGAGAGCTGTGCTTCAAAGGCCCTTGCTGTCATATGCAGAATGTACACTAACTAAGGAAAAGGCCATATTTGCACCATGCTGCTTTCTTCAGAGAGAAATCATCTACATGTACTTTAACGTTGTGTAGCCACTGAAAGAAGGCCTTTTGATTTTTGCAACATTCTAGTGATGTGTTCAATGTCCATTTTTCTTTTTTTCCTCAGTAGATTTAAAAAACCAAATTAGAAAAGGGGACATACCGGTAATACTCAATCTATATTTAAACTAAGATTTGTGAGTCTGGTAATCACAAACAAAATGTTCGTAAATGCTTCTTATTTTCTTGGGCCATGATAATGCAACCAGTTTTTTTATCATTTTTATTATATGTACATGTATATATATATATATATATATATACAGTATATATATATATATATATATATATATATATATATATATATATATATATATATATATATATATATATATATATATATATATATATATATATATATATATATATATATATATATATATATATATATATATATATATATATATATACTGTATATATATACTGTATATATATGTATGTATATATATATACTGTATATATATATACTGTGTGTATATATATATATATATATATATATATATATATATATATATATACATACAGTATATTTATATATACAGTATATATATATATGTAAATTACTAACAAAGAATTAAGGGAGACTGATATGCATTTCAAACTTATTAGTTTTCATCAGTCAGCCATACCCTTCTGAGATTCGAACCTGGGCTGATTGCACATTAGGCAGTTGTTTTTACCTCTTGAGCCACAGGATCTCTCTCGCTTTGTTAGCTTTAGAAGCAAGGGGAGATATGTGTCAAATACTTGTTAACTATTTAGATTACCTTGCTAGGCCCCAAACATGGGGCAAATTTTTATTTCCTGTTTCAGCCTATCTTGAAGGCTATATATATATATATATATATATATATATATATATATATATATATATATATATATATATATGATGCATGAACTCAACTATAACATAAAATACATACACATACATATTAGCAAGAAATTAGCAAAAATTTTAAGAATATTAAGAATGTTTTAAAAGCTTGAAAACATCCTACTTCCATTTCTGTTATTTCACAAAATCCAGCAAGGCCATATTATAGTGTCTTTTATGTTTTTACAACTTTGATCTAGCCAAACAAAGACTTGGTCCCTCCTTCCTCACTCACTCCCTCCCTTCTCCACATTCCACTATGGGTCTCAAATAGGATTTATCAGGGGGATGACTATCCTAGCATATTGATAAATTGATCCCCCCCTTGCTTTCCATGCATAAGAAGAGTGATTATTTAACCTATGCCTTGATAATATCTTTTCTTGAACAAGTGTTTCTCCAGTAAGGCAAATAATATACTAATCCTCAAGTTTTCTGGGATGATACATTACTCAGTGGTTGGCTGCAGTTCTAAGTAAGAAGAATACAAGTGACAGAGCAAATGGAGAGCAGAAGGCCTAATGAAAACAGGCTTAATGGCAGGGTAGTCCATTTTATAATTAGTTATTGGAGTTGTTCAAATATTCCCGGAACAACAACAACAAAAATCTGTACCCATTATTCCATTTGAAATCCAAAAATTTTCTGCTAGAAATTACATCACATTCATTTCCAATCTTTGAAAATAATTATAATTACCTAGACTATTTCCTCAGGGTCATTTAAAAATCCAGCACAGTTTAAAGCTAATATAGTAATATCTATTTGTGAAGTGCTATAGCTTAATGCCATTTGCAGCATGAGTGCAAAAATGATCACCATCCATGAGGATAACAGAAATAAAAAGTCTGGCTGCTGTATCCATATAAAACAGATGGAACTTTAATAGTCTCAGATCACTCATTATTCAATGATTACTGTCAAACTGTTTGGCAAATTGTTCTAGATTATGACTACCCAAAGGCTATAGATATTTTTCTGGATAGAGCAAAGGCTGTCAATGCTATCCAGTCCCAGAGCTCTAGATGCTGTCCTGGTATATATTCTAATATTGTATAGACTTCAGGGATCACTTCATGCTGCTTTAAACTATAAAGTAAGAAAGAGAGTTGGCTGTTCTTCTGTATGGTCTTCTCCTCCTCTGATGTTGTTGACGATGATGGTGATAATGATTCTCAAGGAGCCCTGTTTACATATCCTACTGACAATAGTATATAAAAATCCAAAAGCACTCTATTTACCTGGTTCAAACAGCATCCCTCACTCTTTGCTACTGCACAGGTGGGGAAATGGGAAAAGGGAATTATCCGCATGGAATATCCAGTGTGGCCACGCTATGGATCCTTCCTGCAGCCTATGTCAGATAATCGCCACCTCACAGTGGCTACCCTTGAAGAAAGACCATTTGTGATTGTGGAGAACACAGATCCATCCACTGGAGTATGTGTCCGCAACACAGTCCCTTGCCGGAAGCAGACCAACTCCTCTGTCAGGTAAATGAGAGGGAAGAATCCAAAGGATGGAATAGGAGAAAGCAGTACTGGAGCCAACAAAAGGTTGGCTTGCTAAAGGGAGGGGGGCTGGTTTCCAATGTATATCTTTGTCCAGAAACCCTAACATGTTTTCTAATGTAAACCAGCTGCATTAATGTTATTCCTAAACCAATTGCTTTCTTCACTGCCCACCATCATTCATTTGGTATTTTTTACTTGCCTTTTGTTTCATCATAAAGTGTTTTACAATCTGGTGTCCTTCAGATGGGAATGACAACTTCTCCAGAATTCCAGATCATGACATCCCTCAGTCCTTTGATTGTGTTGCCTAGGAATTATGGGAGATTTAACCCTACTTACCTGTCATAGAGACAGAGGCATAATCTATTAGCTTTATGGTTACGATAGTGAAATTTGGGACCCTGATGTCCACTTTCCATGATTCACCAAGGGAATCAGATAAATGTTGAAGCAGCTTTAATAATTTAGGTTTAACTCATTAGGTTAACTGAAACTAAAGGTTATCAGCCAAGTGTTTCCCTCAGTAGCAGAACCTGTTTGTCACTTATGCATTTGTCTGTCCAGTATTGTTGCTGCCTCTATCTTCTTCTTATTGGCATCCTAATAAGATGGAAATGTTTATCCAACTTGGGTGAACATCTGAGAGAGGGTGTCCTTGGAACACATCACTCCTTCACTCTGCTGGATTTTCCCTGAAAAAAGTAATAGTGAGAAAGCCTGAATAGTAGCTGCTCCAAGCTTTGAAACCTTTTCAAATTAAAGGATGAATTCAGAATCTAAAGCACGGAGTGAATGGACCAGGTTTAGCATTCAGGCATTCAATTGAATGGCTTTCAATTCAGCCGCATTGCCCAGAAGGAGCTGCTGTGCAGGCTTTCCTAATGTGCTGCCCATCAGATGTGTCGGATTATAGGTTTCGTCCCTCCCAGCCCGCAGGGTCAAAGAATGATTGACACCGGTAATATGATAAAATTTACTTCCTAGTGCCTATTCTGTACCTCTCTGTCTGAAACAATATGAATCCTAATGGAAGCATATAAAGAGCAGGATACCTGAATTGAATTGCTATATTTTAATTGATCTCACGCTGTTAACTAAATTTGCATAAAATGAACACAAACATGATGGATAATAGGTCATGGATGGAAGAATAGTTGCCATTTGTTTGGAATGCCATTTGTGCACTTCCTAAGGTGATACTGGAGGTAAAAGTTGTTTTGATTGATGAAAATGATTAACGGTCAATGGAGATCTCAATTTTGAAACATTTAACAGGGAAAATTACTCATGTGTGCCACAGTCAAAATGGTAGTTAGCTACAAACTGTTCCTACTCTTACCAGCCTTTTCCCCCCTTTTGGCATGATCTAGGGCCTTTAAAATTGCAAGTAAGAAGGAAATACAAAATAAACAAAGTTTTCCCATTGCTATATCTACATGTTAGGACTATTGTCCTTTCTTGGCTTCAAGTTCAACGTATTTTACACCAGATACCACGATCCCTTTGAGAGTACTTCACATAACCATGTTTTTTAAGGGAATATTCATTTTAGATAATGAGACTGAAGTTAACAAACAGTTTTGAAATCTAGAAGTCATATATTATTTTGTTGCATACAGTATACTGTATGCCTTGTCAAATTAAAAGCTAAATTTCAATTATAGGTTATGAAAATGAAGGGTTTTTTCCCCCCATCCTAGTTCATGGACCCCGTGAAATTTATTCATGGATTCCCCATGAGTTTGTAGACCCCAGGCTAAGAATCCCTGTTTCATATTAATAAAAGTAGCTGTAATTTTGTAGTGATGTTTGAAAATAAAACACTGATAGTGTTAGATGAGCAGAAAATGTAGGGGAATAACAGATTACTCTTTTTGTCCCCAAGTTTTAAGAGAAAGGATTGGGAGTAATAGCAATTTTAATTTGCAATTAAATTTGCAATTTAAAGTGTATTGCTCCTATTTTGACCACTATTTCCTGAAATAGTAAGAAACCATGCTATTTTGTGGTTGTGCCATCAGAATTCTGCAATGAAATTCAGGTTCTTGGGATTGCAAAACTGAAATTCTCTAGCTGTGATTTAAAATATCAAGGAGTTTGAAGGTGGATTTTCTTGGTTAGTGTTGAACAGAACCAGGAATAGGTTCATGTTTCTGCTTCAAACTGAGCAGTGAATAATCAGTCATGATTCCTGGAAGCAGTGGTGGGATTCAGCCAGTTCACACCACTTCAGCAGAACTGGTAGCTAATTTTTTGTTGCCCAGGCCCAGAATGGACTTCCAGAAGCGGCATCCACACAGAGAACCGGTTGTTCACATATTTGAATCCCACCACTGCCTGGAAGCATATAGGGCAAAACCTGGTTTGCAGATTAAGGGTTTTGGCTGGTCGAAGGAGGTAAGTGGCTGGCGCTAGCAATCAATCTGCATTCATACATGTTGGGACCCAGAGACTGAGCTTTTTAATAATTTGCCTGTTACTCACCTCTGCAGTTCTCTAATCAAGATTGTGTCATCAATGTTCCTGCCCAATGAAGAAAGTTACTTTCTGCCCCTAATAAATTTAAACTGAAAACTAATAGAACTTTCTGGCTTCGTTCTTCAAAGATTCTCTTTAATGTTTCTGATGCTATAATGTTTTATGTCATTTTGTAAGTCCCAGCTTTAACTGACATCATGAGCAGGCTTATAATTGTTTTCCTTCTGCTTAGAATCTTTAGTCTCCTCTAGTGTCCAGTTTCTAATAAAGTAATTTATCTTTGTTATGACCTAACCACAGCCAGGATAGCTAAAATAAATCTTGTTTTCCACAAGAAGCTATTTACTTTTTATAGTTAATTTCAGCATCTTATACTGTAGTAAAAATAATATTCCAAACTTATCTGGACCCTTATTCCATTTATAATTTCTTCATCCCATGTACTGAAATCTGTGGGAAACTGCTGTCTTGCAGTCTCCCCTTGAGAAGCAGCCATCTGGAGCACAGGTGGGTGATCTCTCATCCTCTCCTTATCTGGAGAGGTTCCAAGGAATCAGCCTACTCACCAGTTCCTTGGTCTTTACCGCGCTCATTGGTTCTGCTTTCAGGAAGTTTACCACAACTCCCTCAGAAGTCTGCAAAATGGCCCATTTTCCATAGCAAAAATAAACATGAGAATGGGAAGGGGATTCCTCCTTCTCCCAATCAGGAAGTAAATTTGAAGACAATCCACACAACAGTACTAAAAATGTGAAAACAAACAGTATTCAAAGCTTCCTTGTAAGAAAGAAGTTGTGAGTGCTTCCTGTTTAAGGAGTTTTATTTGCCTGGTAAAATTTCCCACCACTGCAGGAGCTCCAATCTTTTGTCTTTCCTATGATCTCTTCTCCTGTTGCTGGATAGTGTGCTAAATGTCATATGATTTCTCCCACTCCTGTTGATAAATATCTTGGATACTTCTTTTTTTTTATTGAAAAGTTTTTCAATACATTTTATCTTTAACAATCCCTCCCCCCCACCCCCTACCCAACCCTTCCTAACCCTCCCTAACCCTCCCCCCTCCCCTTCCCCCCTCCCCATCCCCGACTTCCCAGAGCTAAATACAAGGTATAAAAGTAAAAACAATCATAAACAACCATATGCTAACAACAATAAACTATTAAGTCTATCGCACTCTAGCTCGTATAAAATGACTACAAGCAATACTAATATCACATCAAAACTTATACAAATGCTAAATGAAACTTTTTGGTCCCATATTTGTTCTGGATGTAATCAATCCACTTTTTCCACTCCACAATATAACGTTGTTGCGAATGGTCTTTCAAATAAGCCGATATCTTTGCCATTTCCGCCAGGTCAGAAACTTTTAAAGTCCATTCTTCTATAGTCGGCAGTTCCTCCTTCTTCCAATATTGACCTAAAATGTCATATGATTTCTCCCACTCCTGTTGATAAATATCTTGGATACTTCTGTTGTTTACCTACTGGGTGACACAGGATACTAGATTCAATGGCCTGACCCATCAAGGTCCTCCGTATGTTCTTTCCTCTCCTCTTGGGTTCATAAGCTGTCACAGATGTTATTAAGAATTGTCTTGATGATAAAGATAGCATATCATCTCCTTAAGAGTTTATTGCAATGTACTTTGCAAAATTAACAACTTTTCCCCACCTGAAATTGGATTGCTTAGGGAAAACAAAAAATGGGTGATTGTGTGAAAGGACTAGTGAGCTTGGTTCTATTACCAACCCAAAATTCTCAGAAGCATCCTGATTCTGAATTTTTGGCAAATCCTTTCCCTTGTGAGACATTATTTGCCACTTTGCTCCAAATGGTGAATTTTAGGATTTTTGTTTGTTTGTTTGATTGATTTAATTAAAGTGAGCTTCTTTGAAGGAATACTGAACTTCTTTCAATGGAGGAATGGATTGTAAAGATATCAGAGCTAGGTGAGGAGATTTTTTATAATACCAAGAGGGAGAAGGAATAATGAATATTTTTATAACTATTGAAGTTGAAGGTCAGAAGTAGCATGTTTTTTTTCTTGTTTCTTTAACTAATTTCTTTCTTATTCTGCTTTGCTTTTGCACTTACTTTTCTTTCTCTTTATTTCTTTCTCTTTTTTCTTCATATTTTTTCTTTACATTTGCTTTTCTGTAAACCTTAAAAATATATTATGGTGTGTTGCACAGTCAGCCAGATGTTCAGATTGGATTTGGTATTTTTATTCATCCATCCGTCTGTCTGTCTGTCTGTCTGTCCGTCCGTCCGTCCGTCCATCCATCCATCCATCCATCCATCCATCCATCCATCCATCCATCCATCCATCTATCTATCTATCTATCTATCTATCTATCTATCTATCTATCTATCTATCTATCTATCCACCCACACGCACACACAGTTCCCAAAGACCACCCATCCCTGGCTTAGAGAGTAATAATAGAAAAAGTACATGTTGACAGCTGGAGTGTGTGTGAGCATTTGTGTATAGGCATCCCTGCCTTCTGTAATGGCTCTCACACCAAGGAGATGCTCCAGAAAGTAACAAATGTGGAACATTAGCCATTCTAGGCACTGATGAAGTTACACAGCTCATTTACAATGTGTCATATCCTGTGATGGCATGCCCATTATTTAGTGCCATGCTAAGCTGGCAAGCTGATTATTTATGACTGTGTTTTTCTAAAGACAACAGGACTATAGATAGCAATAAGAATACAAGATTGCCACATCCTAGTAATGGTTTAGTTATTTTTACTTTGGAACAGAGGAATTCGGCTAGTGACTATAATGTGGCTCTGAGGAAACATGCCAGGGTCTAGTGATTTAGGTTCAGGATGTCTCAAGGCTTTGATTTAAGCAATTGTACATAGTCCTGACATGGTTTGCTTGGAGGACACAGAGTGAGTGTTGAGTGCCTTCTCATCTTTTTCCAGTGGGAATGAACCTATGGACCCATATACCAAACTTTGCTGTAAAGGTTTTTGCATTGACATCCTAAAGAAACTAGCCAAGACTGTGAAGTTCTCCTATGATCTCTACCTGGTGACAAATGGAAAACATGGTAAAATAGTGGATGGTTTCTGGAATGGCATGATTGGTGAGGTAAGGAATTAGGTATCCTAAAAGTCACAATGTTTGGATTTTAACCACCTACCTACAGGTTTGATGCACTGGTATTTGTCAGAAGTTCTCCATGTAGAGAAAATGAAATCAGACATGCAGCTTTGGTTCTCTTCTAAAGTTATGCGATCCTTCTGAACTGTAACACATGCCTAAAGGCTGACTTAGCTTAGACCAAAGGCAATGAAAATTCTATACCTCCAAGCACATCTCTCAACTAGAAAGAAGACCCACCACTCAGTAGTCCCCAGCATTGTCTGTGGGATCCAGCCTTAAGAGATGGCAACTTTAAGAAAATGCCTTTACAAATAGGGAGTTAGTCTCTTTCTTGGGCAATCTGTGGAATGTGAAATGGAGCTAGAATCTTATTCTCAGGTTGGCATTGGGACATGCTAACCTGGGAGTGAAGTCTCTTGTCTTTGGATAGTCATGTGTAAAATGCATACCTTCCATTCCATGCAACTAACACTAAGCCTGCTGCTCTGTGATTAGGCCATCCTTTGAATAAGATAACAGGCTGGTTGAGTGTCAAGAGCCCTACCTCTTGGTGCTGATTGGGATATTTAGACTGACTCCTAATCTGGCAGCCTACTTTAGGATTTCTCACCTAGGTGAGTGGCAGGGGATAGATTTCTCTGTGCTGCCTGAAAAGAAATAGAAAAATTGAGATGTTACACTTCAGGGTTCTCCTCCTGTTTTGTCTTAGCCCCAGAAGAATAGCAATGGCACTTAGACTTATATATGCTTCACTGTGCTTTACAGCCCTCTCTAAATGGTTTACAGAGTCAGCCTATTGTCCCCAACAATCAGGGTCCTCATTTTACTGACCTCAGAAGGATGGAAGAATGAATCAACCTTGAGCCAGTGAGAATTGAACTGTCAAACTGTCAAACTGCTGGCAGCTGGCAGTCAGCAGAATTAGTCTGCAGTACTGCATTCTAACCACTGCACCACCATGGCTCTAAACTCTAAATCCTTCTGAACTGGATGTCCACTCAGAAGCATTTCAAGAACTATAGTATCTGTAAGAGAAAAAGGGCAGAGTTGTGAAAGAATCAAGCGTCCCACTATTTCTGGCCAAATCTATTTCTTGCTTGTGTCTCTGCTGAGAGGACATCAATGGCAATCCTGACACCCAGAGGAGAAAATGGGGTTGGGAGAGCCATATATGGTGGGAAATTGTTTCTTGATGGTGCACAAACACATTTTCAAGGGCTGGACTCATCCAGGTATAGAAATCAAGAAAACAGTCTTCTTAAGTACACTTGATCTGAAGTAATGATAGTATCATAGTATTTGTACAGTTGCCATGCAAAGAGGTCCCTTCAAGGTACAACCTTGAAAATAAGTCCTACCAAGTTCTGTGAGGCTTATTCCCAAGTAAGCCTGCATAGACACAAAGGCTTATTCTCAATAGGGGGCAGCACCTGGCCAATTTTGTCTGTGTTTGGAAGTTAAGCAAGTCTGGGCCTGATTAGAGTTTTGAACTGGGAGACCTCCAGAGAAAAACAGGGGTGAGGGCTACATTGGAAAGTTTTAAAAAAGAAGTTGTGAAAGAAAACAACAGGAAACCATTTGTTTATTTAACAGAATTGTATGGCTGCTCATCTTGAAACACAACTCTTGATGGCTCCAACATAACCAAACCATGTCCATACTGTTTCCAAAAAAACCATAGGGATGTATTCTCAAAGTCACCAGGAGCCAAAATTGACTTCACATCATATTTACCTTCCATTCTTTAATTTGCTAAGGGATGCAAAATGAAAGCAAGCAGAAATTTATTGGTATCTATTTAGTGCTGGTTCTGTTGAATGACATTATTATTCATGTCCTCTCTTTCTTTTCTTCCACCTTCCAGGTATATTACAAGCGAGCAGATATGGCCATTGGGTCTCTCACCATCAATGAGGAACGCTCCCAAATTATTGATTTTTCTGTACCTTTTGTGGAGACGGGCATTAGTGTCATGGTAGCCAGAAGCAACGGGACTGTCTCACCCTCTGCCTTTCTAGGTGAGAACAAACGAACATATGCCATCAATACTTTTTTTAAAAGTGAAATTTGCAACAGAATATGGCCATGTTGAATGCTTCTGTGTTAGTTGGTTACAGATTTCATTTCATTTCATTTCATTTCATTTCATTTCATTTCATTTCATTTTATTAAATTTGTATACCGCCCATCTCCCGAAGGACTCAGGGCGGTGAACAGGGCATATATAAATAGCAAATACAAAAATTAAAAGAAAATTAAACAAGTGCCCAGATAAAAAACAATAACAATATAAGAAACCCATTAAAAACCCTAACGTCCCCCATCAGGCCAGACCAGCTTGTTCAAATAAATGGGTCTTCAGACCGCGCCAGAAGGAGCGAAGGTCCGGTGCCATCCGGAGCTCAACCGGCAGTTGGTTCCATAGAGCCGGAGCGCCCACAGAGAAGGCCCTCCCCCTGGGGGCCACCAGTCGACATTCTCTGACCGGAGGCACCCTGAGGAGGCCCTCTGTGGGAACGCACAGGGCGGAGGGAAGTTGACGCCGGCAGCAGGTGGTCACTTATGTCCTTTTCACCTCATTTCTTGACTGTTGTAATTAATTCTACATTGGCTGCACTTGAAGGTCACTTGGAATCTACAACTGGTTCAAAATGTGGCAGCTGCTGTGGTCATGGGCTCTCTCCGTGTTACCCATGTGTCTTCTCTGTGGCAGGAGTTTAAGGGTTACCAGTTGACTTCTAGATGCAATTCAAAGATAATTATTACTTTTAAACCTTATAGATTTGGGCCTGAGTATCTTATGAGGCTGCCTGCTCCAATTGTTTTCTGTCCATCCAATGAGAATTACTAGAGGTGTCTCCCCTAAGAATGTCAGTGATAGGCTGGTGTCCCCCTTTCTCTGGAACAGTTTATCCGGGATATGGTCCCATCCCTGTTGTATTTCAGAGACCTGGCTCTTTTGTAAAGCATTTGAGGATGTCATAGATATTTGAGTTGCTCCTAAGGGTGAACGAAGATGCCAGTTCTTTGGCTTTTATTTGACTGTTGTTTAATGTTAATTTTTAATGTTTGTAGTTTAGCACTATTTAGTTGGGGAACTGCTAACTACTTAAAATCTCAGGATAGGAGTTGCCTATAATTTCAAGCAAAGTAAAATGAAGAAGAAAGTAAATAATTTATGCTCTATACATTTTCTGTGTCTGTTTTCTATCCTCCCTTTCGTTTACTGAGCATGTTCCGTCCCCATTGGACTGTTTTGAGATTTTTAAATCACTTTTACCCAGGCATTTCTAAGTATTTTGGGTGACCTGCATAATTTATATTTTAATTGCTTAAGGAATATCACTCACACCTGGCAATAAAAAAAAGGGAGGAAATGATTCCCTGATGTAAATTTGCATGAGGTGAAGACTTGCAATATCAACATACAGTTGGATGTTTATTATTCTCTAGTTTAAATTTTCAGTGTGAAAATTGTGACTTGGGGAATAGAAATCTTTTCTAAAATACTATGTTTGAATAGGCCATATTTTGGGCATTAATGTTTAAATAATATAACAATGTTCATTTTTTGCCATCATATTTGCTGTTATTGCTTCTAAGCCATTCTTTACTTGCTTCATAAAGTATTAATATAGGGTATCTGGGGACTGGGAATTTGCATAATGAATGTGATATCAAATGCTGCATACCTAATGTGTTTTGGCTATTTTTATTATGGTCACTGGAAGAAAATAAAAGTTATTGACTATAAAGGCACTTTTTCTTACACATAATCAGGTATCATACAGCAAAGAGCATGACAGGCAGTGCAGCATAGCCCAACCTTTGATTGTGTGCAGCTATCGGTAAATGACTTTAACTGAGAACGAGAAGAACAGTGTCAATGAAATGAACACACTGTCAGATATTTTTTTAAAAAGTGTTTTGAACCATTGCTAATAATAATTACACCCCAAAATATAGTCTGTCTAAATCCAGCCAAACAGAAGACGTTCTGAACATTCTTGAAATGCACAGCATCCAATCCTTTGCATTAGAGAATTGGGCAAGAGTTACAAATTAATATTTTGAGCTGATGATTACAAATATGGAAAAATCAGTTAACAGAACAAAGCATACTATTGAAAGGCAGAGCCAAGGTGATACCCTGCCTCACAAGGTATTTTCTGCCACTTTCTTGTTCAGTTTGGTTTATAAGAAACCAATAAGGTCCATAATTCCATTATCATTGTCACAAGGTTCCTTCTTCTAGACCAGGGATAGGCAACCTCGGCTCTTGTATGACTCATGGACTTCAACTCCCAGAATTCCTGAGCCAGCTATGCTGACTCAGGAATTCTGGGAGTTGAAGTCCATGAATCATAAAAGAGCCGAGGTTGCCTACCCCTGTTCTAGACCGTTGCTTGAATGTCCATCAACTCTTCTGATAGGTCTTCCTTGGAAGCAAGATGATCTTGACTGTTTACTCTACAGTAGTTGGCTGGTATTTAACAAATGCCTCTGTTCAATCTCTAGGCACAAAGTCATAATCACTCTGGATCTGGATGAGGAATTAGTTATTAGCTCAGCATATCTGTTTGCATTGGCAGGTGCTGTAAAGGGAGTGGGGGGGGGGGTTTGGTCATTTTCATTACTGCTGAAAGCAACAGCTTCCTGGAACAGAATGGGATAAGCACGCTTACTGACATCCTGAGAAACATTATCTTTTGTGGTATATGGGGCAGGGATAGTATTTGGAAGAAAAACTATAGAGAACCCTGGCATTGGTGTATCTATTACTTCTCCTGTTCTGGGAACAGAAGAATAGACAACTAAGCTACCTGCTGACCATTACCTTGGTGGAGCCTTGGTGGAGCAGTGGGCTAATGCCTCCTTAAGTAACACCAGCTGCCTGCAATTAGTGCAGGTTTGCGTCCCACCAGGCTCAAGGTTGACTCAGCCTTCCATCCTTCTGAGGCAGGTAAAATGAGGACCCAGATTGTTGGGGGCAATTAAGCTGACTTTGTAATAATGCCGCTTGGGGGTGTGTGAAAGCCCTAATAAGCAGGCATATACATAGAATGAAGGCTATTGCTAAGCACATTGATTTGGGCTTTAGATTGTAAGGCGCCCTGAGTCTTCGGAGAAGGGCGGGATATAAATGGGATAAAAAAAAATACTGTCACTGTTGCAAAAAGCAGACTTTCTGTCTCTCAATATTTCCTGGAGTATCTCTGGGTGTAGCATCTTTTCTCCCTGGAAAATAACTTGTATTCTACCAACATGGAGGTTAAATGCCTATCTGCATCTGTCCATGTTCTTCTGGAGGCTCTTCCTTGAATGTGTCATGATGCAGGCCTTTGCTGTGATCTTTTTATCTGAATATCTCTTCCCCTCATCAGAGACTCCAGGTTCATCAGTGCCAAACAAAATTTCCCTCAGTTTCAGGTAATCAATTGACATTTCTAACTGGGACTATTGGCCTTGGGCTGAATAGAACTGAAGATGGCTTCCCCAGCTCTCTGTTCAGCTGTCTAAATGGCATCTCTCTTGTCAGGCTGTCTGACTCCAGTCACCAGAAGAAGGAAGTGGCTCTGTCAGTCAGAGCTGGGATCGGAAGGTTTTTTGTTTTTGGAACAGGAATCAATGAGGTGGTTTGGAACAAAAAACGGATTGATGACACCAGGTCCCTGGTTGCTGTCATCACCCTCTGAAGTCTTGCCAATGCTACAAGGAAAAGGCTTGTGGGGGGTGGGGGGAGAGGGAGACAGGAAAGGGAAAGGACAAGATATAGATCTTTCTCTGCCCGGGTGTGTTTGGCATCTTCTTTGTTTCTAAAAGTGTCTCTTCACTTCTTCATCTTAATGGTTATTCTTTTCCTTGCTGTTTCGCTCCCTCTCATTTTTTTTGATTCTTCAGCCTAAAATAGAACCAGGAGTAACCCATTCTTTTTCAAGAGACAGCTAAGACTAACACGGAGGGGTTAGCCTCTCTTGGATGGCAAAATTAAAAATAAAATAAAATAAAAGTTGAAGTTTGCCTTCCAGCCAGAAGCCTGTTGGTTCTGTCCTTGGGTGCTTGAGAATGAGCACCTATTTTTTTTTCTAGAAGGGTTGTGTTAAGTACTAAGAATTCTTGAATTCCTGAGAGGTGAACCAGAGCCACCTTCAAAGTCTTTGATCAGACTATAGATGAAATCCTAGTTAGCCTATATTCTAGTTAAGAATGTTTACAGTATAGCTAAGTAGTTAATGAGTTTCTTAAAAAGCCACTGAAGGCTGTTTTTATAACTGTTGAGGTATGCGTGAAACTGAAGCAGGTTAGGTGCTAAGCCAACTTATTTTGTACGTCTGGCTTCACATGCCTAGTCTCTCTTCATCATCTGTTATTTTTCTGGTGCCTTGATATGTAAATTTTTGCAAGGTACATATTTTACGTTTCTTGCCTTCATCCTAATTTGCCAAAGGATTTTACAAAGCTAAGATTCAGTCATTTTCATCACTGATTTTATGAATTATTTAATGCTTCTTGGAGAAAAGATAAAAATTTATTGCTCTGATTATTCATTCTAACTGATCATTTTGCTGCACCGTATTTGTGTAGCTGAACCTGATGCCAGCTCTCAAATAAAGCAGTCCCCTTCTGTATTCTTAAGAGTGGTTTGGAAAAGGCATGAAATGAAAACTAGGGCAAGTTTTAAACTAGGAAGTCATATCATCTAGATTGGAAAAAGTTCAATTGACAGAAAAAAATAAAAGCAAGACTTGTTTTTCTCATGCTTGTTAGCATTCCCTCAGGGCTCAGGCAAAATCTTTGTTTAGTGTTGATAATCCAATGCTGCTTAATGGCCTCAGTTTACAGTACTGTATATCAATATATTTTTTATTTCAGTGTTTCTTTTTGTTTGGGGTTTATTGGAGAAAGAGAGAGAGAGAGAGATAAAAACCTGAAATAATATACTTGTTATATGTTAACTAGAACATATGACAATGTCAGTGACTTTTATTGGATAACTGTAGAGAAGGAATCCTTTTCTTTTTCAAAGAGACTGGTGGTTAACAGCCCAGAATGGCTCAGTTTATGGGAGCTATTTGTTTGACCATTTCCTGATATAACATCTCATTGGAAAGTTGTGACTGAGAGACTTGTTAGAATTTGAATAAGGCACATCACTTTCCCTATAGCAGGTCTGGGAAATAGATGGAAGGTAGTTGTGTCATGGTTAAAGATGCTGCACTCAACCGGCTGGAAGGTTGGCAATTTGAGATCCTAGTATTATGTGACGGGGTGAGCTTCTGTTCTTGCCTTAGCTCCTGACAACCTAGCAGTTTGAAAATATGCCAGTGCAAGTAGATAAATAGGTACCCTTTGGTGAGAAATTAACAGCATTCCATGCACCTCAGCGTATTGTCATGACCACAGAAGCATCACCAGCTCCCTTGGCTAGGAAACAGAGATGAACACCTCCCTCTAGAGTTGGAAATGACTGGACAGGGGAATCCTTTAGCTTTAGTTGTGTCCTGCAACAATTATTGTTAACATTCACAAGCCATAGTTAATGTTCACCATGGTTTAGTAATAGAGTGAATGAAATGCTGTGATATATTTACTTCAAGGCCTACTTCGGTAGTTCATCCTCAGGGCCTATGACCCTGATCTCATCTGATAGCTTCTTGATTGATAATCTGGCTTCTGAACTGAACAGGGTCTCTGGTTTATTGGATGTTGCAGAAACAAGGACTTCCTATGGAGTCCTTGATGCTCTTTGAGTTTAGTGGTTTGCTTGCAGCTGTTTCATCTCCTGAGTAACATCGTCAGTGCACAGGAGCATCATCAGTGCACAGGAGCATGTGTGTAAGCAAACAACCAAGCTGAGAAAGCACCAAGGATTATGCAGTTCAACCCTGAGCTACAGATATTCTCTTTTACTGGAAGAGAAAATCTTCAATGTCAAAAGTAGCTGCCACATTGACAAAGTCAAAAAGATTCAGGCAAATGGTCAGAAGGAATTTAATCTTCAGCTGAGACTGATTAGTGTGAGAGGCAAGCTGTGAATCCACCAAGATCTATGCACGTGCACCATGTGCATATAAATAAGTGACATAAAATGCCATTTCACAATTATGTCAGTAACTTCGGAAAAGTTTAGACCTATTTTAGGAATATGTCAGAGAGTGGAAGAAAGAAATGGTAATAGGATTCTACTGAATGGAAAGCCACAAAGAACAACTTTCTTTCTTCCTAGAGCTGTTAGACAAGTAATAAAATCATTTCTCCTTCAAATAAGATTTGGCTGCATCTATGTAGGTGTTCCCTATTCTTCCTTCTGGGATGTTTTTTCAACTGTCCAGTCTAGTCCACAGCCTGAGATTTTCTGATAATCTTCCATCCAGACCTGACTCTTCTTAATTTCTCAAGGTCAGTTGGCTGCATTGGGCAAAGACTTTCTTAAGAAATAACAGCATTCTCACTCAAAATGAAAACTCAGTTATAGCCAACAACTGATGTTATAAACTGCTACAGACATTGCTCTGTGGGTCTTTATCCTTTCTGAAATGGGTATGTGTATCCCACCAGGCTCAAGGTTGACTCAGCCTTCCATCATTCCGAGGTAGGTAAAATGAGGACCCAGATTTTTGGGGGCAATTAAGCTGACTTTGTAATAATGCCGCTTGGGTGTGTGTGTGTAAAAGCCCTAATAAGCAGGCATATACATAGAATGAAGGCTACTGCTAAGTTTGTAAGCCGCCCTGAGTCTTTGGAGAAGGGCGGGATATAAATGGAATTAAAATAAAAATAAAAAAAATGTGTATGTGTATTATGCTTTTGTGTGCGAGAGACAAAGGACAAAAGAGTTTCAAGAAAAATTCAAGAAAACAACCTTTGGTTGTAACATGCTACAAAAACAGTAAGTTATGTCTGTTCCAAAGGGAACCATTAACTATGGAAACATGAGAAAGAAGAGCCATGAATAGCATCATGGTCTGTCTCTCAAAATTTGCTCCAAGATATGGATTGGTGCTTGGTAGGAGTGCAGATTGCCTCTATTTGCATTTTTTTAAATTGAGCAAATAATACAGAAAAATAAAACTGTGAGCCTCTAAGTGAAACCGCACTGTTTTAAGAACTTCTAATGCTTTTAGGAAATGGAAAATATGAAACTGTACTCAAACAAAGCTTGACTCCTCTGGCATCGCTATCTTATTTTTTAGAAAACCATCCAGTGATCTTGCAATCGGAATTAAAGTAATGATGATGATTCCTTGTCTCGTCTTTCGCTGCCCGTTCCCACCACTACCTTTTATATTGCAACTTCTTATTCAGTCTCTTTCTGGAGGAGAACCCTTTCCTTTCCTTTCCTTTCCTTTCCTTTCCTTTCCTTTCCTTTCCTTTCCTTTCCTTTCCTTTCCTTTCCTTTCCTTTCCTTTCCTTTCCTTTCCTTTCCTCTATCACTGCCTTTCTTTCAGGAATTCAGAAAAGCTGGCAGCGTTCCTTCCCCCCCACCCCTCCGTTTCTTATTCTTGCAACAGCAACCCTTTGAGGTAAACTGGGCTGAGAAAGGATAACTAAGAGATGACCCAAAGTCTATAGCAATTCATGTGATGAATCTACAGCTCCTCATGATTGTATCTCACTTTTCATCAGCTGTATCTTAAAACCTATCACACACAAGTACAAGTTAGTATCTCATTGTGTTCCCAAACAAGTGAATGTCATCTCACAACGCTGTCATTTTCCTGAAAGAATTGAAATGCTATCCTTAAAATGAACAGCTGTGTTTGCCTTTTGAGCTGACAAGTGATTCATTGGCCTAGAATGTCAAAAGAAGGTTGCTTGACAATTGAGTGGACTCTTATTATTCTCCACAATGAATCTTTTCACATAAAGACAGCATGTCTTGAGAACCTGTTATGGGCTAATTCCTGGATGAGTCGAGATTTCATCAAACCAATTCACACTCACGTGCAAGTTCGATGAACACGAGCAACTGGTATTTCTAGGAAGAAAAATGTAGACTCCCTAGGCTAGGGAATATTTTGTTTAGAAATTATAATGTCAGTGGGATAAATAGGTATCATGTCACCTACTGAATGAATAGTTAGGGATGCTTGAGGGATTTGCTCTTTGTAAAAGAGAGATTGTACAAACTGACTTGATTCGCATGTTCCAGATCAATATACACTATCCCTTTAGAGTTCTTTTATAATTCCAGATTTTGTGGAAAAGGTATGCAACATGCTTTCACAAAGTCAGAAGTATTCAAAATAGTACTTTTACTTTTGATAATAGAGGAAGAGCAGGGCCCCTCTTGGGTGAGCATCAGCTGCCCAGGGAAAATCTCTGGATGAGGTGCAGAAGATTTTCGCTCTGCAGCAGAAAGATTTTTGGTCATCTCAAACAGGATTAACTGTTGCAATTCATATACCAAGGGGTGCAGCTGGCATTCAAGGTGCCCTTGTACAGAATTCCATTAGTGTCCCAGCAAGTTTTTAAATCTTCCAGCTGCGTGAATGTGCACTGGCTTGCCAATAAAAACATATTTTAATATTCTAATTAATATCCCCACTTGTCCATTGTGAAATCTTTTCCATACCGTGCAACAGGTGCCTCCCTCCCTTGTGTGGCACCTTTGTGCAGCACAGGTTGTGATGGTCTTTGGGACAGTGACTTTCTGTGTTTAGCAGAGCATATCCCAGTTAAATGGAACTAGGACTCCGGCCTAAGAGTATTTAAATGTATGCTATTGAATAGATATACTATTACAGAGCAATCTGTATTCATATAATTTTTCCTTCCCATGGGTTCTTTCTGAGAGACAGACCTAAGCTCAATAGAAATCTGGGACTCTTCTTGCTATTACAAAACTGCCTTCCCTTCCCTTTCATCTGCCTCTCAGTATGCTAATGAAATGCATCTGATGCCATCAGATAAAGTTTATGTCCTTTATGACAGGAAAGGACAAGCTGACAAATGGGTCTCAGTGATGGTATTTGGGGGGACTGAATTAATCCCATTCATTATTCAGTCTGCCTTTAATGCTGGAGCTCTCAGTGTCTCTCTGTTGCTGCCAACATCTGAAAATGGCCTGGTCTCTCTCTGTCTCTGTCTCTCTTTCTCTCTCATTTTCTTCATTCCATATATTTTTTGTGATTATGTGATTTTTCTCCTATATTGATCATGTCCATGTGGCTATTCTGACACTAATGACACAATCTCTCACAACTGTCTACTCACCACAAACACAAGATGGGAGTCGCAGCCTGTATGGCCTGGTGTGCAGAGCTGGCTTTCTCTCTGTCCCTTGAAAACCACAGAGCTAATAATCATCTATTTACCTCTGCCCCATCCATTTCCTCTGGCTCCTCTTCAATCCTTACCTGTCAGGGTAGCACATCTGGAACCTTGGACATTGTCCAGAGAAGTGGGAAGTGTCAGAAAACAGTCATGGATTGCAACCCTATCTGCAATAATCTATTAGGCACACTCTCCAGGTGACAGCATTACAATTGTAAGGTACTCTGAGTCTCCTCTAAGCAAGATTGAGCAGCATAAAAAGTTAATCATAAATAAAAATAAATTTGTGAAATTGTTGATCTGCTGTGATATTGATAATCCCATCAAAGAAATATAGGTTCAGTATGACTCAAGCAAACACTCCCACCAAAAAAAACACACAAGTCTAAGTGACTGGAGGAGCTGATATGAAGTATTTTTATGGTTATTCGTGTTTACCAGTGGGAATACTGATCCCATAGAAAATACTGCTTTCATGAGATCAATATTCCCATGTTCAACCTCCCCTTCCTGAAAAAAGAAAAAGAAAAAATAGGCTGCATAAATGAGAAGTCTGGACTCTCACAGCCGCAATTAAGTAGTTATGATTGGACAGGAGTGGGCATCTTACAATCACTAAAGCAGAGTGGATTTCTGACTATATTTCTGACTATAAGTGTGTAGTGGGGTGCCCCAGAGCTCTGTTCTGGGCCCAGTGCTCTTCAACATCTTCATCAATGATTTGGACAAGGGGATAGATGGGGAACTCATCAAATCTGCAGATGGCACCAAGCTGGCAGGAATAGCCAACATTCCAGAAGACAGGCGTAAGATACAGAAGGATCTTGACAGATTCCAACACTGGGCACTATCTTATAAAATGAAATTCAATGGTGAAAAAACTAAGGTTCTACATTTAGGCAAGAAAAACCAAATGCACAGGTATAGTATAGGTGGTACCTTGCTCAATAGTAGTAACTGTGAGACGGATCTCGGAGTCCTATGAGCCAGCTGTGTGCTGCAGCTGCCAAAAAAGCCAACACAGTGCTAGGCTGCATTAACAGAGGGATAGAATCAAGATCACGTGAAGTACTAATACCACTTTACAATGCCTTGGTAAGGCCACGCTTGGAATACTGCATCCAGTTTGGGTCACCATGATGTAAAAAAGATGTTGAGACTCTAGAAAGAGTACAGAGAAGAGCAACAAAGATGATTAGGGGACTGGAGGCTAAAACATATAAGGAACGGTTGCTGGAATTGGGTATGTCTAGTTTAATGAAGAGAAGGGCAAGGGGTGACATGATAGCAGTGTTCCAATATCTCAGAGGTTGTCACAAAGAAGAGGGAGTCAAGCTATTGTCCAAAGCACCTGAAGGCAGGACAAGAAACAACAGATGACAGTTAGAACAATTAACCAGTGGAGCAACCTGCCTCCAGAGCGGTGAATGCTCCAACACTGGAAGTTTTTAAGAAGAGACTGGATAGCCATTTGTCTGAAATGGTATAGGTTTTCCTATCTGAGCAGGGGGCTGGACTAGATGGCCTCCAAGATCCCTTCCAACATCATCATCACCACCATCATCATCATCATTATTAGTATTAGTATTAGTATCATTCGAAGCCTCCTTGAGATGTGAATTTTATATCAGGGACTTTTGAATTGGGATAAGAGGAAAACATCCACTTTCATACTGGAACTTCTTGAACAAATGTCAGAATCCCACAGCAGTGGCTAGCAATGAAACAGACATATTTTCTAAAAATATGTTATCAAGGTCTCTTCTTACCTCAATAAATAGTATTTGAGGGTGAGCCTATATTGTTACTTTAACAATATTAACTTGTGCTATATGTTTTATCCTACATGATCCTCTATCACCTGGAGGTTATAATTAAGGATTTGATTTCATTTCCACTGTGTGGTAGTCTAGCTTGTGGCTGTTTCAGGAGAATATTCTGGTTTTTTGGTTGCATTCCCATCATCCCAAACCAGCAGAGCCATGTCTATGGAGATTCTCAGTCATCCAGGTCATGGTTGTCCCAAAGTACTTTTTTCACGAGGCAACTGTACTTTCTTGTTTTTCTTTGAAGATGTTTCGCTTCTCATCCAAGAAGCAAAACCACTCTTAGGCCACTCTTTGAAAGACAGCAAATTCCACATTCTGAACAGAGACGACCACTGGTTTGAAAGAGGGGTCAAAGAGGCCATTTATGTCAAAATTGAACAGCCCTCTGTCAATTGAACAGCCCTCTGTCATCTATCTCCAGTCTACAACACAATCCTTTCAGCAGTTCCAAGAAGGCTCCACACCCATTTGCAATACTCAGGTAACCCTGACAACACAGATAAGCCTCCAGGTGCCATCGACTCGCTAAAAGAATGCAAATGACCAGCTGTCTGCAAGGAGTATAAATCCTGCCATTTCCCACCATCCAGTCAGAGCTGAAGAAGCTTCTTGGATGAGAAGCAAAATGTCTTCAAAGAAAAACAAGAAAGTCCATTTGCCTCATGAAAAAGCATCTTTGGGATTACTTTAAGAATCTTCTAGAATATGAATATGAATCCTATTCCAATATTTCTTTGCTTGATCACATGTCCACATAAATGATAAAAAGTCCCTTCTTTACATCTGCATTTCCAGCATTCATTTAAAACACCTTTATACATTCTGGATAACTTATCTGATGTTAAATACCAATGATATGTCATTTTATAAAATATTTCTTTTAAATTGTAATTTAATGTAAATTTTAAACCTTCCATCCACATATTCTCCCATTGTTCAAGCTTTACATTATATCTAGAGTTCCCTCCAGAATCATGCAGTGCTTTATATATTCACTTTCCAAATTCAAATTCAATAATGTTTTATAGACCTTAGCAATGATATGTTCATCACTACCACATAGTAGGATTTCCAAATCATTTTTAACACAGTCAAAGCCATAGCTCTTTTTGTCTAATTTAAATATTTCTTTCAGTTGTAAATATGTAAACCAGCAGCAGGACTATGGTTTCTTTTCTATACTATCCTTTTGTATGCTTCACTAAAGCAATATTTACTTCCCCATTTAGTCTATCTTCAGGGTTCTTTGCAGAACAATACTAAAATGACTTTGGAGCCTCCTTCCCTTCCGTCCTTTTTTTTAAAAAAAATTGGCTTTGATTGTCTAAATGCTTATGAAAATGTTTCAACCTTAGTTCCTTGACTGCTAAATGTTAGTGACAATCTTGTGCCATCGGCCTATCTTCCCTCATCCCTTGCATACATTTTTCATGTTTATCTGCAGAGTAACCTTTTAGTGAGTGAATGTTTCTCCTATTGGGTAAATCTCTTGTTCTCTCCTTTTTGTTCTCCTATCAGTTTAGGTTTTATTTTTTTCAAAAATGCTATATATAGCAGAAGTGTAGCAAAGGTCTCTCCTCAGCGGGTGCATAAAATCAACCCAGATATGAGGTTGATATATGTCTGATTTGTTCTGATTGGAGCTAATGTAAGTACACACCCCCCCACACACACACATGTCACTTTCTTTTACTTGAATTTCTTGTAATCTGGATTCCCTGCCTTGAGTTTCAACAGAGAAAGGGTGAGGATAGATTCAGGTTTAGCTTCCTCTGGGATTTAACTTCCACTTGTGTCTTCAGGGGCATGCCTCTTCTGTCTTGGAGATGAGGGATGTATCTAGACTGCCACATCTCACAATTAATCATGTGGGACATGTGAGCGCAGCAAAAAAGTATGCAGCTACAGTGTAAATGCTTGTTTTTTTGAAATGGGAGCCTTCTGTGAAATCAGGACCTGCATATCAAGCATCATACTGGCATCCTTCTGATTGTGAGTGACAGCCCTCTGACAGCACAGGGAGAAGAGAAAAGAAAGTTGGGGGGAAAAGGGAAGCTGGGAATTCTAGGCTCTCTTGGGTCATCATGAGCACATCTATCACAGCAAACCATAGCAGCTGTACTTGCAACATATAAGTGAATGACGTTACATCCACCAGAGTCTTATGTTAAGAGTATTCTAGCTCAGTCTTTCCCAAAATTATATCCTGTGGATTCATTGGATGGGGAATGTTTGGAATTGACTCCCAACCTATTGGGAAGACAGCAGAGTAAAGAACTCTTTCTCTCTATATAAGTGGCACTGCTCTAAGTTTGTGCAGAGGCTACTTGGGAACTTAGGGGTAAATTTGGTCCCTCCTGTTTACTTGAGTCCATTCTGGTATTCAGTGGATAGTTTGGATTTTAATGTTGCTTCTGCCAACAAACATACTTTGAGTTTGTTCCTGGAGAAGCATCAATTCATGAATTAAAAAGGCACTTCTCTGTTATATATATGCAAGTCCTGCTTACTGTCTGACTATCATGTCAAGGTAAAATTCTCCATATCCATCTAATCCATCTAATCCATCTATCTATCTATCTATCTATCTATCTATCTATCTATCTATCTATCTATCTATCTATCTATCTATCTATCTATCTATCTATCTATCTATCTATCTATCTATCTTCTTTCTCTCTATGCTCTATATCAGACATGTCAAACACAAGGCCCGCGGGCCGGATCCGGCCCGCGAAGTGGTTTCATGTGGCCCGTGAAGCCATCCTGGAAACAGTGAGGGAACGGCCCCCCACTGCCTTGGCCCTGGCCCAGAGACCCTCCTTCTGCCAGAGACCCTCAGATCTGTCCCACTCCTGCCCAGGCCCCCATAGGCACCCTTGATGCGAACGATGTAGAGCTGGCCAGGCCCACCCAGTAGGCCATAGGCACTCTAGCCACGCCCACCCAGTAGGCCATGCCCACCCTGGCCACACCCACCCGGACCCCTGAGGGCAACCGCAATGCTGATGCGGCCCTCAATGAAATTGAGTTTGACACCCCTGCTCTATATCCATTTATTGTACAATCTATCTATATCCATCTGTCTAATTGTCTATCTGTCTCAGTTTAGGTTCATACCGGTAGGAACAATCTCTATTGATTCTTGTCACCAACAATGTTTTTGAGTTGTTTTTAATTTTGTTATTGCCAGTATTCAGAAGTAAGAAGAGGTGCATATAAATAAATAAAATAAAAATATGTTAATTATGCACAAGAGGGAGACATCAGCAGATATGGAAACACCCACACACCCAATACAATTTGGTGGTGTATAAAGAAAATCCCAAATTCCCAAATGAGAAATTAGTATACTGGTCCTTCAACACAGTTGACAGCAAGGGGTTATGAGGGAGAATGGAAAAGAGGGGGAGAGGTAATAAAATAGAGTATGTGGGGAGGTCATGTCAAATTGCTTGGAACAATAAATTGCAACATTTTTGTATTCCTTCCACGTTACAGATCTCATTGTTCACGATGATGTAAAGTTATAAAAGATGTGATGGGAAATATTTTTTTTTTATCTCAGTAGACGTTGCATATAAATTTCAGTTCCTGTTCCTTGGGTTAAACTTTCAATAGGAAGAATGTATAGCTTGCGGTAAGAGTGCATAAACAAATGATTTCTCCTAATCAATCCTGTTGTCCTGAGTTAATTGGATTCCTCTCATCTTATAGAGCCTTACAGCCCGGCTGTGTGGGTGATGATGTTTGTGATGTGTCTCACGGTTGTTGCTATCACAGTCTTCATATTTGAATATTTCAGTCCTGTTGGCTACAACCAGAATTTAACCAGTGGCAAAAGTAAGTTTCAAAATGGCTCAGTGTGTGAGTTGCATTACTTGGGTAGTGGGGGAGGTAAGACAAAAGGCTGGATTATTCTTTTATTAAGCATTTTCCTAGCAATAAAATAGACCAAAGAAGTCCAAACGTTCTTGCCTATTGGCCTTTTTCAACCACCTCAAGAAGAATGATAGCCCAGACTGAACAGAAAGATTTGAAGTAAGCATGGAATGGAAAAAATATAGAGCATGCTGTCTTATGGTAATCTATGAAACCACAGGCGGAAAAGAGGAGCTCTGCAACTGCAAAAGATATTAGCTTATAAATACTTTCTCTATTTTGCATGGAACCCATTGCAGTTCCTGCCAATGAAGAGTCATACATATCTGCTCCTCCCAGGATCCCCTTTTGTCTGATTCCCAGGATAAGAGCTCTTTGGCTGTTTACATACAGGGATGTGCAGCTCTTCAGAGCAAGTGTGGACTTACTATTGGACCTCTGCATCTTGGACATCTATTTCCCTGAGATTGTGCAACTGCCATGTAAGCCTAGGCAATGGCACCATGTTTTGAAGGAGGCACCAGCAAATGTAGCATATCTGCCAATACTTATTCTGAAGTGCTGCACATGCCTAGTTAATAGGATCATTTTTCACCCAGTGGCAAAGCAGCAACAAAGCAGTATATGACATTAATTTATTTGTAATTGTTCCCAGATTTGTATATCGTAAGTGCAAACTTGGCAATTACCATTGATCTCTAATACTTCAATACTTGAAGGGCTACCACAAGGAAGACGGGCCAATTTATTTACCAAAGCACCTGTAGACAGGGCAAGAAACAATGGATGGGAACTAACCAAGTAAAGAAGCCACCTAGAACTAAGGAGAAAATTCCTAACAGTGAGAACAACTAACCAGTGGAACAAATTGCCTTCGGAAATTGTGGGTGCCCCAACACTGGAGGCTTTTAAGAAGAGACTGGACAATCATCTATCAGAAACAGTATAGTCTCCTCCAAGAGCAGCGGGTTGAACTAGATAATCTCCAAGGTCCCTTCTGACTCTGTTACTGTTACCTCATACACACATGGGTAACAGATAAGGAAAGAAGAACTTACACATTAGATTAGAAGTCTAGCAAATCTTGGGTGAGAATCTAAAAGTTGTTCAAAAGCTTAAAGTTATTTTTTATACCTCATTAAACACTGAACATACTAGATTTCAAGAGACCAAATCTGTTACGACTGAGTGGATTATTTTTTTAAATGAAAAGAGCCATCTAAAAGCCTTTTGGGCAAGCTATACAGACCAATGAAATGCAAAGAAGAACAATGTTCAAATGCATGTATAGAACTGGAAATGTCAGAGAATGGCTTTTCTCACACCTGTATGATTGCTGCAATATCTCCTAAAATTCTGACCTCTCTACAATAATTTAAAAATTCCTCTTTGAATCTTGTAAGTGGACCTATAAACACCATACCCTAGAGACTGTTTTGATTTAATCTACAGTGAAAAACAAATCACATGGTAGCTTGTACTTTATTTTTTTGTCATTTTGACCCAGGCTGCTGCTAAGCCTTGTGTGAAAAATCCCTCCATTCTAGGCCTGGTCAGTTCTTTGACAATATCTTTGCCCCTGAACTGTCATCAGCAAGCTAGATTAGCCTGATCTTCAAAGGTGCCTGTAGGTTTCTTGAGCATGGTTCTCCAACTAATAGGTCCCACTTCTTAGAGATGTGGAGAGCTTTCTCACTGCTGCTTTTAGATGCAAGCTGCTGTTGACCTCTATCCTTGATAAAGCTTATATGTCCTGACAGGTGGATAATGAAAAGGGTATGAGTGGGATGAATTCCTTCCGACTGCCCATTGCCACCTTTGTTCAGTCATCTCACCTTCCAGAGATTTCTCTGAATTTCTCACCTTGGAAAATTTGCTGTCATTCAGAGATCATAGTTAAGGATGCTGGAATGATATGGCAAACTAATTAGGAGGAGATAAGAGCCCAGAGTGAAAATAAGCAATCTTTTTTTAGCTTCCATCATGTTCTTTGGCAGGGTGAGGGACACCTGGATGCTCCTGATTGCTTTATTGGAAAAAACTCTCTCTCTCTCTCTCTCTCTCTCTCTCTCTCTCTCTCTCTCTCTCTCTCTCTCTCTCTCTCTCTCTCTCTCTCTCTCTCTCTCTCTCTCTCTCTCTCTCTCTCTCACACACACACACACACACACACACACACACAGTATTTTGCATTTTCAGATTGTTGTTTTCTTTGTTGCATTCTTAATTTAAAGCAAAAAAGACTATCCTAATACAAGAAAAAATGAAATATTCAGAACTTGAGCCCACCACTTTGTTTCCCTCCTTCTTAGAAATTGAAGGAATCTCCATACCAAAAATGTCCCATCATGATTTTTCAAGACTGCCTTCCCTCCTGCAGTTGCATTTTGGCTGTGTGTGTGCAGAGAGGGATATCACTTTCTATATTACTCTGGGTTGCATGTACGCCAGCATCATCTCTTTTCCCCCCTCTCTCCTCTGACTCTCAGTTCTCCTTTGCTAACAGTGTTTGCTGTCCAGAGACTACTCCAGGCAGCTGATTATGGTGGTCCTGCTCCTTCACCCTCTCGGGGGACTCCAATGCATAGGGGCAGTGGTAGGGTGTGTAACACCAGAGTAGGGGCCTGGCTCAATGCTGGTCAAAGGGAAATGGCAAAAATGTAACCATTAACTTTTTTAAAATTTAATATATGTATGTTTAGTGGCATACAGAGTACCATTAAGGCTAGGCTTAGAGGATTTCTATGGTTCATGTATTCAAGGACTCAATGGCTGATCTCTTGGAATACTTAATAAACCCTTAGGCTTAGTTATTCCAAAGAATTTTGCAAAAATGTTCCATTATTATTGTTTGATCAGAGCCACATGTATTTTCACGGTTGTAGATAAAGCTACCTACGCTTAAATACATTGGAGAAACTTCTAACCACAGTTCCCCCTTTTTAGGGCAGCATGACAACCAAATGTATGAAAGCAAAATCAATCCAATCTGCTTTTACTAAACAGCAAGCAAGCAAGGGACACTGAGTCAAACAACAGGCAGAGATCTTATAAAGAGGATTTCGTCTCTCAAAAGTTCAAGGAGATTATCAAATTGAAGATTCCAGTTAAGGGGCCAACTGGAATTCTGATCAGATGTAGAGCTAGAAAAGTTGGGGGGATAATTAGAGAGAGGGTGGGCACATGTATCTGGAGCACAGCCACAATCTTCGGTCCTCTCCACACACCTGTTCTTTTTATCCTCTTGTGTCCCAGCAGCAAATCTCACCTTTTCTGATTTAGCCTTTCCTGACTGACTCTGTGCCTTCCCTCCTTTCCCCCTCCTTTTCTCCAGAATAGTCAGCTTGTAACCCACAAGATTGATAAGTATAATTGACCATCCCAAATAGCTAGGATTTTTTTTCTCCATATCACAGCTGAATTGATCTTCTGATTCTGATGTTCAGTTCCTGTTCCCTAGTTTGTCTTTCTTTTGCAGCTGCTAAATATTTCTGGTAATTTCCCATCAGCTAGCAAAGATAAACCACAACGTTTAGCTTTAGTTCTAAAGAGGCATAGTTTTATTTCCAAAAATGTGCCTTTAAGTGTTAACTTGTGATGAAAACAGTACAGTAAAGCAATTCAAATTCCAAAGTACACTACTAAAAATGCTCATTTTTAAAAATTTTGCATCAATGAGTGAAAAGTCTTCAGTACTGCAACCCTCAGGTGGCACTTATTATACTGAGGATGAGAACCATCCCTTACAATTTTATTTTATTGCTAACAGATCTGTTTCTTATTTGAAGAAAGCTTGCAAGTCATTCATTATTTATGTTCCTTCTTCTAGAGTCTGGCGGGCCATCCTTCACTATTGGCAAGTCGATCTGGCTACTGTGGGCTCTGGTTTTCAACAATTCTGTTCCCATTGAAAATCCCAAAGGCACTACCAGTAAAATTATGGTCCTCATCTGGGCCTTCTTTGCTGTCATCTTCTTAGCCAGCTACACTGCAAACTTGGCAGCATTCATGATCCAGGAGCAATATATTGATACCGTCTCTGGGCTGAGTGATAAGAAGGTAAGCAACAGTGATGATTTATTAATATGATATGAAGGTGGTAACCAACATTAATAACCTTGGAGTAAGTTACCAGAAAGGTCAATGGTAGCAAGTTGATGCCTTCCATTAATCCCCAAATCCCTTGTTATCGGTCATGCTCCTTGGAGGTGTAAGTTCAAAGTATGGTTTTGAAGTTTATTGTTTAGGTCATGGTTTAGGATGTCGATGATAATCAGTGAAGGTTTGTGAAGTTGGATTTGGTTTGTCTCCAGACTCATTTTGATCAAAGGTCTAGGCAATGTGAGGCACAACAGCGATAACTGCTCTGCTATCTTCCTGGGAGCTCACAGAGGCTCATGCAACCATGGGGCTGGTTAGCAGCCCTGAAGACCCATCCCCTTCTTTTAATTAACATTGGATTTTAATCGTCTTTGCCTCTTTTTAAATGTTATTTAAATTGATAAATAAATCAATAGTACAAAGAGCACACTGGTTCGAAATAGATTTCCAGATGTAATTCAAAGTACTTGTTATCACAATTAAAGCCCTGCATGGCACAGAGGCAGGTTACTTTTGGAATAGCCTGTCTCCAGCAGTTTCAACCAGGTCCATCAGGGTGGGCTGACAGAGTCAGATGAAGAGGTGAAAAGAGGAATCAGCCTAGAATCACTATATAGCCACAAAGTCCAACACTGCCCCCCTTGACTGTCGTTGATCCTTATCTAACTCTAAGCAGACGCTGATCATTCGTTGAGAAGATTCACGTGCATAGGCTTTTAGCAATAAATCAGTTAAATTGAACATTCAGGTGTAGATCTTTCACACCTGACAATACCCTCTCTGAACCAACTTCATCTTATGGGACCCAGGAGACATGTTTCTCTACTTCAGCGCCTGCCCCTTGGGACAGCTTTAGTCCTGAGTCCTACAGATGACCAGATTCTGCTCTAAAAGGACAGGATAACCTGGCTTCCTCGGGTATTAGGGCCAAGATACTAAAGCCCAGTATATATGACAGTGTGTGAATTGCTGATAATGTGTGAATTCCCTTGGTTATATTATGTTTATATTTTATTATTATTTAATATTTTATTATTGCATTCTATATAGCTTTTTTAATCAGTTTTTATGAACACAGTTTTAATGCATTATTTGTTAGTCACTCAGATTTAATTTTTTCAGATCGATGGCCGTATAAATTTTCCAAATAACATCACATAAATAAAATGGGGGGAAAAAGTCAAAATGCAAGACACATGGAGACCACTCAGTTGTCTTTCATAGGCATGATAATTGTCAGAACCTGACAATTACTAGCTTTTTTTAATCATAGGAAACTAGTCTTTGGAGAACAGCTGTGTGAAAACTCATTTTTGGATAACAGCAAAAGTTACTAAAAATAATGGTCCCTGTATCTATAGCACAATAAGCAATTTTCTGGGAAACCATTTGTGCTCCTATATTTGACTGATGTGAGTGAAGATAGCAGTTTTTCTTTCTTCATTTCCTTGAATGTATCATGACTCTCTGTAAAAAGTAAATGGAACAGTGTGGCAATTTAAGTTATCAGCTAAAATAAAATAAATGTGTACATAACCGCCTTTTTCAACCTGAGGTTATGTAAAATGGAAGGTACAGAAGTATGCACATAGCTCTTTCTGGGCTAGACTCAGTGCTGAAGAAAATACACAAACTATTTTCTTTTGGTCTTCCTTTCCAGTTCCAAACACCTCAAGAGCAGTATCCTCCATTCCGATTTGGAACAGTTCCCAATGGTAGTACAGAAAGAAATATCCGGAGCAATTACCATGACATGCATTCCCACATGGTAAAATACAACCAGCGCTCAGTGGAAGATGCTCTCGTCAGCCTCAAAATGGGGTAGCTTTCTGTTTCTTCATCCTCAAGATTTCTCTGTCCAATGGCATTCCTAACCAGATCTGATTAGGACAAGATTGCTAATCCTTTTGAAGTAACACCAGCATTGATTTTTAGGACTTAGTCCTGTCAAATTGTAGTAATTACTTTGTTTCGGTGAGGAAAATTTACATAGGCACTCCAATTTGAGCAGGCTGTATCTACAATTACTTTCAAATAGTAGGTACATTTATTGAGTATAACACCATATTGGAAGGGGCAGCCTATGGTAGTCTCCTCATGTGCTAAGAAAGTCCTTGATGCCCAAACTTTCTCTATATATCTCGTGTTTGGGGCATTAAATGCAATGTAGTCTTCAGCCTACAGATTGCATTTTTGCATGCTGTCGTATGACAATCTTGCTCCCTTCCCTGTACATACATACAGGGCTTTTTTTTGTCATAGAACGCTCAGAACGGAGTTCCGGCACCTTTTTTGGCGGGTTGTATGACACGTGTGAGTTCCGGCACCTTTTTCTTTTACAAAAAAAGCACTGTATATATATCCTGAGATTGAACTGTCAAGTCTTTGGTGCTGTCTGAGCTTGGTTGTTTGCTTGCAGACATTTCATTACTTGCTAGGAAACATAATCAGTGCTAGTGAGTGTGGGGTTTGCTCCCTATTTATATACAAGAGCTTGCCTATCAGTATTGGTGAGCATGTGATGTTCTCCTTGGTAGTTCCTTGATTAGGGTTTTGGTAGTGCCCTGAATAGGATTAAATAATAATCTACAAAGCAAGAATTAATTTACAATTAAGTCTGGTGGGAAGCCCAACTGATAACATATTTGATGAAAATGCTAATGGGATGAAAGATGTCTTGATGAGGTTCATGTACTCACCTGGCCTATGGGTCACTCTTTCTATGTGAAGAACGACCCTGTAGTTCTGTAGTCCAGCTGAAGTGGCAGAAAGTGCACCCTTGATACAGGCATTCTCTGATAAGTTCAAACCCAGCAGTACCTGATCTGCAGCAGGATTGTACATGCTTTGAAAATGACTTGGAACAAGGGCTTTGGACCTCACCTGAAGACAGGTGTTCGTTAACACACACTGACTTTTTCCCTGGCTTTCAAGCCAGCCTGAAGGAGCATTGAGGTTGCCTTGAAATGTTGACGTGTCTGAGAAGCCTGAAAACAGGTTAGACTCCCTTAAATAACAGAGACATGCTAATACCTGGTCAAAGTACAAAGCACTTCTTCAGAGTCATTTTAAAAAACGGGCACATGCCTATTGTCTAACACAGCCTTTCCCAACTTGGATGGAGTCCCTAGTTTCCTTCCTGTTGTGTTTCATAGCAATTGTTCCCTAATCTGCCTTCTCTGTGTGCTTGATTCCAGAAAGCTGGATGCTTTCATCTATGATGCTGCAGTGCTCAATTACATGGCTGGCAAGGATGAGGGTTGCAAGCTGGTAACCATTGGCAGTGGGAAAGTCTTTGCCACCACTGGCTATGGCATTGCCCTCCAGAAGGACTCAAAGTGGAAGAGAACAATTGATTTAGCTCTCCTGCAATTCCTGGGAGATGGTGGGTCATTTTCTCTCTTAGTTACACATTGCTAGCTAATATTTGGGATAAATTATTGCTGCATCCTACTTGTTTCCTTCCAGGGTCACAATGATTTGCCAAGTTCAGAGTAGAGCTTTCTCTTTATTATAATATACAGGGGTAAAACAAAAACATAACAAAAGACCAAACATAAGAACCAAAGGAAAAAAGAAAACAAGATATTATATTACATATACTGTAGACAGCATGCAGTCCATTTTTTAAACCTTGATCACATGGAATAATACTGATGATATTTTTTCCCATTACACTAGTCTGTTTATAGGTAAAAAGTGAACATGTATCACAGGTCCAAGACCGTAACCTTGAAACTGCAAGGAGCCAAAATCTAAGAATAAACTTTTTTGTTACACCTCAAGCTTGGTAAATCCATTGGTCTTCATATATGATAAATTCCAATTTTTTTTACTATAATTGAAAAATACCTGCAGAACTTTATTATTTATCTTTGTGGCATATAAAAGTATGGATATTGAATTAAAATGGAAGCTAGTGAGACATGCCTGTAAGAGGATATGAGTAAGTGTCCTCTCGGTCCTTCCATGCCATGATTTGTCTTTTTTACACTTGCATTTCCCAACTCCTTTGACAGAAACAAAGCAGGTTTAAAGCAGCATCTGCAGCATAGGAAGAGGGCGAATACTTTCCCCAGAAGACAAATGGCTACTCCCCACTCTTTTGGCGGTCATTTGCAAATGTTCTGTTCAGATACAAATTAAAATTGAATTATAAGATGGAAATAAAAGTAGCTCCAAAACTTCTGCAAAATGAACTTCATTAAAATGGAAAGGAATTACCTCAGCTATTTTTTTTCTATTACAGTAACACAATGGTTATGAAAGGCATCATTAGTTCTTATTTGGAAACCTAATATATGGGCTAAATGTTGTCCTAGACACCAACATGCATTTTGCTCATTCTGTATTTTCCTCAAAATTCTGGTCCTGAATGTTGATGACGAATTCCTTAGTCATTGGAGAAAATGTTGAAAAGTTTTTGGAAAGCTGTTCTTCTCTGTGAAGACTCATATTAGATCAAGCTGAACTCCTGGCAGTTCCCTGAAAAGGTCTTTCTCTTCACTTCAGGAGGAGTTAAATTTTCCACTACTTCAGCAGCTTTAATAAGTGGCTGATATACTATAAGTAAGCAGGCAAGCATGTGGTTATGCATTAGAACTGGGAAAGTTTAGGGGATGTTTTTTATTTACCAGATGTAGAAGGAGACTAAAAAAAGAAGAAAGTAAAATAAATATGCCACCTACAGGAACTGCAATACGTTAAGAAACCATCTTGAGATCCGAACAGACAGAATGCATCTTTCTCCGAAGAGCTATTATTTAGCTCATATTTACTGCCTAAAAAAAATTAAAGTATTCATTTTCACATATGAATATGTAGTCCTCGACTTATAACAGCTCATTGAGTGACCATTTGAAGACCATTGAAGCACAGGCAAAAGTGACTTATGACCATTTTTCACACTGTTGCAGCAACCCCATAGTCACATGATCAAAATTTGGATGCTTGGCACCTGGTTCGTATTTAGGACAGCTGCAGTGCCCCGAGTCATGTGATCACCTTTTGCGACCTTCTGACAAGCAAAGCCAAGGGGAAAACCAAGTTCCCTTAACAACCGTGTTACTGATTTAACACCTGTGGCAAGAAAGGTTGTAAAATTGGGGCAAAATTCATTTAATAACTGCCTCACTTAGCAACAGAAATGTTGGGCTCATTTGTGGTCATAAGTTGAGGACTCTTTATATGGAGCCAGAAGGCATCTTGATCCGAATGGAATCTGAATGGAAGTCCTATTGCAATTCCTGTTTCTAGGGTTCTCACTTGCCCACTGTGCAAACACAGTGCTGAACCAGGCCTGCCTTTAGATCTAACCTCTCAGGGTTCTCTGACCTGGCAAGCATGAGCACTGGGCACATTCTAGTTATCAGCAGTGGCCTATTCCAAATAATAATAATAATAATAATAATAATAATAATAATAATAATAATAATAATAATAATAATAATAATAATAATAATAATAATAATAAAAAAAATCACTGACTCCTGCTTGCTTGGATGCCATTCCTGTGAAAGAGATACCAAACTAATGTAAAGGAAAAGATAGATTTAACAAACACACAATGCATGCGCACAAGTGACTTTTATATATTCAGATATGTACTTCAGCATTTGCAGGTTTTACAGACATCTCTGGTTGAAACTATAGCTTTGTTAACAGACTGAAGGATTCCATACGGAATGTGCTCCAGAAAATGTCTGCCTTGGAAACTTAGAGATTTATTCTAGCTCATTCTAATTGTCTGTCAACTTAATTGAGGGTACCACTACATTTGGGGCACAGAGCTTCATGTGTTTTGCTTTTAATCTTCCGATTTGAATGAGAAACCGGCAGTCAGGATAATGAGCTGGTCACTCCCCACTCATGCTGTTCCACTGATCTAAATGGCTGAACCCGCCAGGTGCTTGGTGGTTGTGAACTCCATGGGAGTGAGAGAAGATGATAGCTGCACTCTTGTTCCGTTGATCACTTGCACCGCCTGGAAGTTAAAACACGAAATCATCATTGTGTTTTGCCTACATCATTAGTTCAGCCACATAAATGCAGAAGTAGAAAAAACAAAAACAGGAAAATACGAGGCACTGTAGGAGAAGAAGCTACTAATAATTTTTTTCCCCACCTCAGATCTGGCTATGCTAAAATGGTCACTTTGCACAGACATTTAAAAATTAATAGCAAAAAAATGTTTTCAAAACAAGACTATACTTCCCCCCTCTCTTTTGTGTGAAATTCATCCAAACATCTTTCCCCCCCCCCCTCAGAAATGTGAACAGTTGTTTCTACGAAAGGGGTGATGTTTGATATCAGATGGTTTCTTTAGCTAGAAGTATACCCACTTCTACCCTTTGTCTGTTGCGTGCTGTTTTGCAGGTGAAACCCAAAAACTGGAGACTGTGTGGTTGTCTGGTATCTGCCAAAATGAAAAGAATGAAGTAATGAGCAGTAAGCTGGACATTGATAACATGGCGGGGGTTTTTTACATGCTGCTGGTGGCAATGGGGCTAAGTTTGCTTGTCTTTGCTTGGGAACACCTGGTGTTTTGGAAGTTGCGGCATTCCGTGCCCAAGTCCCACAGACTTGATTTCCTTCTAGCTATAAGCAGGGTGAGTAATGCTCCTGCACGGGCAGTTTGTTTATTTAATTATTTATTTTTATTGCATTTGTGTGCTGCCCAAATGCCATCCCTTCTGAGGGCTCACAAGTGAAAGCATCATCATCATTATTATTATTATTATTATTATTATTATTATTATTATTATTATTATTATTATTATTATTATTATTAGTTTGTATTAATTAATGAATGGTGCAAATGAAGGTCAACACCAACTAAAGAACTGGCAGTTGTGATTTCAAATTTTGGTGTACAGATAGTCTTCAACCTACGACCACAATCAAGCCCAAAATTTCTGTTGCTAAGTGAGACAGTTGTTAAGTGGGTTTTGCCCCATGTTATGGCCTTTCTTGTCACAGTTGTTAAGTGAATCTGACTTCTTCATTGGCTTTGCTTGTCAGACGGTCGCATAAAGGGATGCCATGATCCCATGATGCTGCAAATGTCATAAATACATTCTAATTGCCAAGCATCCGAATTTTGATCATGTGATCATATGGATGCTGCAACAGTCATAAGCATGAAATGGTCATAAATCACTTTTTGCCACTGTAACTTTGAACCGTCACTAAATGAATGGTTGCAAGTTGAGGACTACCTGTATATAAAAATAAAGATTGGCAAAGATAACAAGAACCAGAGTGGGATGGAAAACAAACAAATCCACACTATTCAAGGAGAATTCATTCAACCTCGGCAAAGGCCTGGGAAAAACAGCTGACTGTCCAGGTCTTAGGTGTGGATGAAAGTGCTGGCCTGGAAACCAGAGAGTTCTGGTCTTCTGTTAGGCATGAAAGCCAGCTCAGTAACTTTGAACCATTTACTCTCTCTCAATCAGACCCTTCTCATAGAGGGGTTGTTGTAGGAAAATTGGAGGCGGGAACATTATGCAAGCGGCCTTGAGTTGCACAAATAAAAGTGGGATACAAATCTGATGATCATCCTAATCATAATCAAAATTATTCTCCCATTCCCCAGGAAATACTCTGCATTTTTAGGGCTACTCTTTTGTATAAATGTTGATTAACAAGGACAATTTAAAATGTTAATTCATTCATTAGATTTGTGTTCTGCCTACTGTTTAGTTTCTCCAGCTGCAACAACTATTCTGAGGCTGAGTTCCACATACTGCACTAAGCGGTAATGTATGGACTCGGCTGCTGTGATTTATAAAACATGGCTTATAGTTCAAGACTTTGAATGGACTCCACCAACTGTAGACCATGATTAAAACATGGTTTAGCATGAGGTGTAAAACCACCCTGAGAGATAGATTAAGCTGGATGAGAGCAATTCCTCCAGCATACCCGTTCCCAGTTCCATAGCCTCATCACTGCATGCTATTTTCTTGATTTTGGGGGTGACATCATCTTACAGAAGGTAAAGTTCTACGCTAAATTTGACTCTGCATATTAACTATCTATATTTTAGGGGGCTTTTCTTCTTTTCAACTTTTATAATAATATAGAAATGGTTTTGCATTAGGTCCCAAAATGTATACCTATATGAATTATAATTTTGTATCATGAAAACAACTCAGTGTAATCTGCTTGCTATTTTTTTTTTACTAAGGACATACTGAGCGCTGAGGTATAACTTCACTAATTAGCTACCATTTGTAGATACTATATTTTTTTGAAAATACATTTTTCTTTTAAATGAACATAAAATAAGTATGTGGATGAAAAAACAATTTAAAAATTGGCTCTACACACCAGGGCATCTAGCAAAACATTAGTGGCATCATCAATGTGTTCAAATGCTCTAGGCTGTGAGTTGCCAAGACATTCCCTCAGAAAGCAATTTTGTGGCTCTTGCCAATGGGAGCTTGTAAAGCTTGCCAATGGGAGCACATATGACACTCTGTTTTTCTCTTTAAAGGGAAATTAATTTTTACTTCTCATATTTCGATTAAAACATTCTCACATCATTGTGTGCAAGAGATAGGAGATTTGTTTTTTCCCAGAGAGATCCACAACAAAGAAGGTGATATTGAATGCACTAAGGGATAAATTTTCAATAGTCTGTCTGGATTGGAAATTGTGATTAAAACACCCAAAGATCCTTTGGAGCAGAACTGGCTGGGAATTCTGGGATAAATTTATGGCAAAATGGGTGGTAAATAAATTTAATACAGTAAATAATAATTTAATGATAAATAATAATAAATTTGTTTTTCTCTCAGTTCCTTTGTCAAGTTTGCAGCTTTAGGTCTGTCTAGTCAAAGTGCTGCTATAAATCAATTAAACCCAGCTTCAGCTAACTGATGCATAAGAGGCAAGCTTATTTTGTTACTCAATCATTTGTTCTTCCCACATAAGGCCTCCTGCTCTCTGTAGGTGTTTTAAATCTTATTAACCTTGTGACAGCTTAACTGCTTAGCAAGAGTTCTCAAGAAATTGTGTGAGTAATAGTAGTCTGATTCCAAACAACTCAGTCATTCTAGTTACCTAGTAGGTAGGAAGATATTTTGGCTGTCTTCACTCACAACAACATGTGTTGAGGTGAAGAGCTTCAAATTATTTGTGATTGTTTTAAGGCAATACAGTGCTTATACAAACTAAAATGATTGCTAGTTCAGATGATGTAGTAAAATCTGGAAGTTGACTATGAGAATTACTTCTGTGCATATAAGACTCAAGGATTTTCACTGTTTATAACTCATATTTTTAAGAACAACTTTTTCCATCCACTATTTCAACTCTGGTTATTCTGGTTTTCATACTTGCACCAATCAGAGCAGTAGAGGGTTCTGGTGTTTGGGCAAGTCCCAAAATATTTATTCTAAACTGCTTTTGGGGAGTTTTCAGTCTTACTAATAATCCCCTTCTAACAAACATCCCTAGTATAGATTCATGAGGTGGGATCTGCTGTCAGAATTTCTAAAAACAAATTCAGAAAGATGCCATTAATATTAACTTGTGTGAAATGTATTTGAAAATAAAGCAATGAGAAAACAGTTTCCACAATTACTAAGAAAGAAAACAATCATATTTATTGAATTTATTTGCTTGTTGAGTTCTATTACATTTATATTGTGTGTGCATTTTCATGTCCTTCTCTCTTTTGCATTATAAACACCTTAGCTAAGCAATAAAAACACAATAAAAATACTTATGTTTCCACTCATGCGTGAATAGAAGCCAGACAGAATATAACTATTCATAGAATTTGAGTGAGTTTTTGCCTATTAAAACATACATTTCCTGTTATTCTTAAATGCTTTAATGCCTAAATTAAACTCATGTATCTGAGAAGCATTTTCTGAATTCTAGTTACATGAAATTTCTTAACCAGCTGCTAGATTCATTGCATCTCATAACAATCATTATTAGGGTCCTCAAGGAATATTTTGCAAAATTTAATTAAGCAGCAAATACTTTAAAATACAGAATGAAGACAGTTATGAAGCTAACAACTAGAACACAAGATTCCATACTGAGACATAAAGAGAAGATGGCTTCATTATACTACAACATCTGCCTGAATGAGCAGCTCATTGTAGAAGAGAGAACAGTTCTTTCCAATCACTATTTAGTGAGCTGTTGGATCTTCATTGTGGAATCAAGATCTTCCACATAAGACCAACAATTGAAAAGAAATTTTTTTAAAAAGTTCTGTTCAATCTCCCCTAACTAATTTTAGTAGAAAATGCTTTCTCTGTATTCCTATTTCAATGATGAAGAATCTGATAATGCAGGTTTATATGGTTTTAGCATTTAGTTTTGCTCAGATAAAGGAAATTATTCAATATTTATGTCCTGTCTGTGAAAAAAAAAGTCTAGCTTAGTATCATCATGGATCATTCCTTCCCAACATAGTTTGTCATTCTTTTCTTGTTTCATCTTGTACTCACAGGGTATTTACAGCTGTTTTAATGGAGTCCAGAACCTGGAAAGCCCCGTTCGTGTTTACAAACCAGATGTCACTGCTAACTCTGCTCAAGCCAATGTGCTTAAGATGCTGCAGGCAGCCAAGAATATGGTATCAACAGCCAGTGTTGAGAACTCACTGGAAAATGCTACACGCACTATAGAGAATTGGTCTAGTAGGAGTGAAAACTTCCAAACAACTTTCTCCTTAAGGACTCCCCAGTTTGTGATTCAGAACACTAGTGGGTTAAACAGGCCAGCTCAGTCCTCCAACACTACAGCAACTGAGAAGCTTGGGAGGAACTTTCCACCCTTGCTTCTGACATCTCAGCAAACTGTGGGACCAGCCAGTGAAAGCTGCGGAGAGACAATTGAGCACCCACAGATTCTTCATCCACTGAAATTACGAGGCAACTGCTCTGAAGATAAGATTATTCCGGCTCTTGCTGTGTACCACTCTCCACAGTATGTGTTGACCACTTCTCAGGCGAACCTCAGAAAACACATTGGAAGTTCCCTTAGTGATGCTCCTCACTCCCCAGTCAGGACTCTTCAGGAACTTTCTCCACATAACCATAAGTATAAGCTCCCCGTGTCCAGAGGCTATGGGAAACAAAAGTTCCACCAGAATGATCACCTGTATAAAGAAGGCGAGCAAAGCAGTGCAACCCAGGAGTCAAGGCTAGCTTTCCCTTCTGAGAAGAAAAAGAATTTGGAAACTCACTACTTGCCTCATCCCTGTATATATAATTCCTTCCCAAAGGACAACAAAACTTGTAGACCCTTTGCACATAAAGAATACGACCCGCTAGAGCTGAGGAGAGAAAAGGAGACCTATACAGCTAGTCTTTCAAGATCAACCTTGAAACAGCATGAACAGTTCCATTCTCTAGGCCTCTGGAAGCGTCCACCAAAGTGTTCCAGTTCCAGGGATATCTTGGACTTCTTCCCCAAAGCTAGCCTGATCCCCAAAGCAAAAGTGCTGCCTGGGATCCATCATGGAGTCCCCCACCATTCTCCTGATGCCCTTAGGCCAAGCAATGCATGCAATAAGAAATGTATGCAGGCCAGTGGTTTAAGTTGGAAAGAGAAACAGCTGCTACATTCACAATCCACAAGGCTCCCATTCTATCGAGAGGCCTGTCTACAGAACGTCTCAGGCGTACACAGGGCTTCTTCAGCTGTAGTGCAGAAGCAATACGCGTATTTGAACTCATATCCAAATCTACCTGTTCATTGGAGAAGTTTTCATCCAGGCCCTTCTCACCTATGTGAACAATCCAGTGCCTCCCAGCACTGTTTCAGTCAGGCATCCTGGCCCCCATGCAGCAGGGATTTCTTGGTCCATGCGGAGGGTCAGAGGGCCATGTACTTTAATAGCACACAGAGAGACTGCAGAAATCAGAGCAGGGTTTATCCAACATTTATTCAGATGGCCAACACAGAGAGGAGAAATACGTTGACAACCCCAAGGATGCACAGCCCTTGTGCAAGATCATGGAGACGCATATCTAGCCTAGAATCTGAAGTCTGATCATGGAAAAAGGTGGGCATTGGGTGGGATGGGGGTGGGGAGAGGATGACGCTAAGAGTGCCTGCACTTGATGCATAACTTATTGTTCCCATACACAAGAAACCACTTCTGTGGGGCACTCTAGAAATAGACTCATATGGGCAACTGACAAACCATCTAAACTATCCATCTCCTTCTCCCTTGTATAACTGTATCAAGAAAAAGTCACGGGTCTCTTCCGTACGCACAAGAGCAAGTGACCTTTCTCTCTTATCTCCTGCTGGAATTAAGATCAAAGCAACACTGAAACGCCCAGTTGAAGGCACTTTAATGACTGCATCCCAAAGTCTTCCATTGCTGAGCCCTGGAGCACTCATTTCATGCAAGAGGCTCCTGGTGGTGATTCACAGCATGCAGCCTCTGTGTGGATTCCTTCAGACCACATCGATTCCAGTGTCAAACATCTACATCACAGTGCCAGCTATTTTTCAGAGCATGCTGTCCATGACACAGCTGGAAATGGCCAACAGCAGCCTAATAGAAATTAGGACTATCTTGTTTACCCCTATGCACTGATAGAAATGGAACTATATACATGATTAACGGCCAAATACTATATATTTTAGTGTTTTACATGACCCTTTGATTCTCCGTAAAGAGTCTCAAATGCCACATCTTAAAATGTATTAACTTCCCCTTTCTGTTTTCCATATAGCTTTTGGTTGCATTGGTAAATGTTGTCTTTTACGCTATCCCTAAAACAGTAAAGAGGCTTTCTTGCCTTTTTCTTTAAGAAGTACCGCATCATATAAAAGATATTTAAAACAATAGCTGCTAGGGCCACATCAAATTTGAACTGCTGAGCAAATACAGGTGACAGAAAAGTATTAGTGAGAATATTAGTCTCTCACTATGCAGATTAACATTCTGGATTCATTCATGCATCTTTCTTAGTCCCAGAGCATGACTAAAAATTCAAATTCAGGCAGAAATATTAGAAGAAGCAGCTGCGTAGCTTCCCAGCTTCAGAAGTGGTATTTGTAGCAGCCTAGTAAAGGCTCCAGTGTTAAGGGATCACCGGAGAGGCATTCAGTGGCCCTGTTGACTGTTTTTAAAAACTGTTAACAGCAAATGCCGACTGGCTTATTGGTTTGCAAATAAAAAGAGATCACTAACATACAAGGTTTTTTTATATATATTTGGAGAATTTCAGAAGCATGCTGAAGCTTTTGGTGCAAATTAAAAGACAAAGTTTTGGGATTTACTTTTTTTAAAAAAAACAAACTAAGGGAGCCAACGAGAACTCCAGAACTAATGGGATACTGATGATAGACAGTTGAGCCTAGAGAAAAACAAGGAAACAAACAAATGAAAGCTATTTCACTCATATTGTCTGCAGACAGAATTGCCAGAGGTGTGTGAATTGCAATAAGGAATGTTATTTTTTGTTACTATCTTGTTTAGGGATGGGGTTGTATCCCTTAGATCAGCAGCCCCCAACCTTCTGGACACCAGGGACTGGTTCTGTGGGGAGAGGTTTTTCTGCAGACCAGATGTGGGCATGTTTTCATGTGCTGCCTGCATCCCGTGGATGGGACTTCGCTTGTTTGCTTGGCCCAGTTTCTGGCATGCCGCGGACTGGTGCTGATCCACGGACTGGGGTTTGGGGACCCCTGCCTTAGATCCTTGTCCCTGTAGGTAAACTGTTCCAGAGGAGGGGGCCATAAGAAAAAAGGCTTGTCCCCAGGCTCCTACTTGCTGAAACTATGCAGGAGGAGGCACCCATTGCATGCATAAAGGTAAAGGTAAAGGTTCCCCCGCACATGCGTGCTAGTTGTTTCCGACTCTAGGGGCCGGTGCTCATCTCCGTTTCAAAGCCGAAGAGCCAGCGCTTGTCCGAGGACGTCTCCATGGTCATGTGGCCGGCATGACTAGACGCCAAAGGCGCACGGAACGCTGTTACCTTCCCACTGTAGTGGTCCCTATTTTTCTACTTGCATTTTTACGTGCTTTCGAACTGCTAGGTTGGCAGAAGCTGGGACGAGTAACAGGCGCTCACTCTGTTACGCGGCACTCGGGATTTGACCCGCCAAACTGCCGACCTTCTGATCGACAAGCTCAGCGTCCTAACCCACTGAGCCACCGCGTCCCTTATATTGCATGCATAATCTGCTGGTTATTATCAGATGGGCATATGCCACTCAGAGCAGACAGTCCTGCAAGATAGCCAGTCTGAAGCTAGATAGGGCTTTGCAGAAGATAATCAGCACCTTAAGTTGTCCCAAAGGTGCTTTTTTCAAAAGGCAATTAGACTTTGTTTTTCAAACAAAGGAAAAACAAAGTCCAGTTGCCTTTTGAAAAAGCACCTTTGGGACAACTATGACTTGGATGACTGAGAATCTCCATAGACCTTTAGCACCTTAAATTGTACTTGGAAGCTGACTGACTATCAACAGCACGTCTGCAGTAATGGTGTTACATGGCTAAATCAGGCTTCACTTGTTACACTGTGCAGCTGGATTTTGAATCAGCTGTAGCTCCCAACTGGCTCTCAAGCGCAGCCCCATATAGAGCGAATTACATTAGTCTTGTTATGAAGTGACAAGAGCATGAATTACCGCAGTAAAACCTCTTTTTCCATGAAAGGCCACAACTAATGTACCAGTTGAAGCTGGAAATGGACTTTTCTGCAATGACTTCCACTGTTATTGCAGCAGGAGTCTTGAGTACAGGAGAACTCCAGGTTGCAAATTTGCTCTCCACAGGGGAGTACAGCTTTGCCTAAAGTCAATTGGATTTTCCTTTTTTGGAATCAGAAGACTTTAATTCAACAGCCATTCCATTTTGGGGGGATTAAGCCTAAGCCTGTTTCTTCCCTTCCAGGTTTTAACAGTTTACAGGCACTAGTTCAGGCCTTCTTAGGATTACATGTTTAGTCCAGGGTGTAAATATGCAACCGGATTATCATCAGCATATTAATAGTGCTTCACCCATGCCTGTGGAGGACCCCCCCCTAAGAACTTTGGTTAGACATTAAATCATAAGAGGGCCCCACTTGCTCTGGAAGGAAGAGAACCATTACAACTCAGTGCCAGCCACTCCTAACCCTTGCAGGTAATCTAGAAGAGTATCTTGATTAAGGAGAATGAAGGCTGTCAAGAAGTTTAACACAACCAGAAACTTTGTCCTCTTCCCATCCAAGTACCAGCCCAGGTAGGTCATCTATTCTACAAGAATGACCAATGCAATTTCAATCCCACAACCAAGTCTGAATCCAGATTGGCAAAAGAATCAGATTGGACATGTTAATGAATCCATCAATAAGAAAAGAAAAATATTTAAGGTGTGGAACTTTAGGAGGAAAAAAGTGAAATGGAGGGCATTAAAAGTGAATGTACTTATCTAATTCCTTTCAAATTGAGAGTAAGTATCCTGGGAAGTGTGCTGTAGGATTTAAAGAACTCATTTTCCTGCAGTATACAGCAATATTTCCATAAAAAAGGAGGGAGGGAGAAGGACAGCGAGTGAGCAGGAAAACAGAAGAAAAAGAACATGAGCTCTTTTTCCCTTATCACCATCCAGAAAGTGTCCTCCACCAAGAAATTCTTTATGAAAAATTAGGAAAGGGACAGTAACTAACTCAACAGTCATGTTTTAGTTTGGCTTCTCTTATATAAGCACTGCTGACCATGAAGCCATCCACTAAAGCATTATATTAAAAGAATATTCTATTCCAAGCAATACAATAACAATACAAAATTTATTATCATTCAAATTGCCAGATTTATTTTTTTTCCAAATGAATCTTCATTCTCAATTGCAAACATTTTGCTGGCAAACCCCTGGGAATTTCTGGCCAGGGCTAGAGCACAGGATTTGATATGTATGTTTGTGGGTACATCTTTTGACATAGGAAGTAATCTATGTCCTTCATGCATAATCAGTCTTCTCTACTAATATTCTGGGAAATATTTCTAACAAATTAAGAAAAAACTGTTTACCCTTCATACTTCATAAACTGTGAAAATTACACTGAATCTGCAATGTTGACTCTTTTTTTCCTCCTTCGAGGCACTTTAACACTGGCTTCACTGCCGAGGGCAATACGTTTATTGGGATCATTTAAAATATAAAAAGAATATGCAATGGGGGCAGGGTTTTACAAGACATGGATATGCAGCTGGGTACTACACATCGTTTGTGCTGCTTTAGAAAACAGAAATTGCATTTTTAAAAAATTGTCTGAAGAAGATAACTTGCCATGTGTTTATATGTGTGGCTGTGTGCACCTTCGAGTCAGTTTTTAAATATTGGGGACTTGACTAGTCCCCGCAGTTTTCTTGCCAAAGCTTTTCAGAAGTGTTTTGCCATTGCCTCCTTCCTAGGGATGAGAGAAAGTGACTGGCCCATGGTCAGCAAGCTGGCTTTGTGCCCAAGGTGGGACTAGAACTCGCATCTCCCAGTGTCTAACCTGATACCTTAGCCCAGAGGTGGAGAATGATGGCCCCTTTATGACTTGTGGACTTCAACTCCCAGAATTCCTGAGCCAGCATGACTGGCTCAAGAATTCTGGGAACTGAAGTCCATAAGTCACAAAAGGACCTTCATTCCCTACCCATGCCTTAGTTAGTACACCAAACTGGCTCTCACCTATCTCTTTACAGACTGATTGTTACTGAAGCCTGATTTATTACTAATTTTTGAAATGTAGAGAATGAGAGAAAGTGGTGACTACTTGGACTAGTCCAGGGGTAGGCAACCTTGGCTCTTTTATGACTCGTGGACTTCAACTCCCAGAATTCCTGAGCCAGCATGGCTGGCTCAGGAATTCTGGGACTTGAAGTCCACGAGTCATAAAAGAGCCAAGGTTGCCTACCCCTGGACTAGTCCCTGCAGTTTTCTTGGCAAGGTTTATCAGAAGTGGTCTGCCATTGTCTCCTTCCTAGGGCTGAGAGAAATTGACTGGCCCCAAGGTCACCCAGCTGGCTTTGTGCCTAAGGCTGGAGTAGAACTCACAGTTTCCTGGTTTCTATCCTGATGCCTTAACTGCTGACTAAACTAGCTCTCACTAGTGCTGCTCCTGGAATATATTTTACCTCAGCTTTCCCCTGCCTGGTTGAACATATTCAGAGCAAACCTGACAGCATGAACGTTCAGCCTTTCAACAGAAATCAGAAAGAAAAGGAATGTATTTAACTTAGCTCCAGTATGTTGCTGGAGGTAGGGGAGTGGGGAAGGACCTTTGATATTTTTGTCTCTTCATCTCCACAAAGCTTGTTTTTTGTGTTTCCCTCACTTTGCCTCATTATAATCCCAGCAGGATCAAAAATGTCTCAAGGAAAGATCACCTCCTCAGTAATTTTTCACTAATGTCACTTGCTAGTTAGGGGCTCATTTGACTTCAGTGATGGAGCTGCCCTTTTTCCAGATGGAATCAGTGGGGGCTGGGGGTGCCCAAGCAGCCTGAAAAATACCTGAAAGAAAGCAACTTAGCAAGCACAACTGGGCTGAAAAGGGACCTGGGAGTTCCTGCTTTCACTGCCGTTGGAGAAAAATCATTTCTCCCAAGCCAATTTTTTATATAGTAGGTTAGCATAGACATTAGTGGCCCTCCAGATGTTGTTGGACAACTGGCTCTTGTCCGCCTGTACAGATGTGCAGTGCACAACCCATCTTGAAGTTGTTACAGCACTTTCCTATTATCCCAGTGAAATTTGTCAGCAAAGAGGGCTATTTTTACTTCACAAAAAAGGAGAGCAGAAATAGATGCAATAAGGGAAATGCATACATCTTTCTTTTCTTCTTTCTTTTTCTTCTTTCTTTCTTTCTTTCTTTCTTTCTTTCTTTCTTTCTTTTCCTTTCCTTTCCTTTCCTTTCCTTTCCTTTCTTCCTCCCTCCCCTTTTTCTCTCTCACTCCTATCCCACAACATCATGAGCTGTGGTGGTGCAGTGGTTAGAATGCAGTATTGCAGGCTAATTCTGCTCATTGCCAGGAGTTTGATCTTGAATGGCTCAAGGATGACTTAGCCTTCCATCCTTCCAAGGTCCCTAAAATGAGGATGCTGATTGTTGAGGGCAATATGCTGACTCTAAACCACTTAGAGAGGGCGGTAAAGCACTATGAAATGGTATATAAGTCTAAGTGATATTGCTATTGCTAAGTGCTATCTCTGTGTCAGGAAACAGGGTTTCTTCTTCAGATGGTCTTCTCCAGGTGGTCTTTGGAAGCCTTCACAAATCAGAAAAGTGTTGTTTCCAAAATAAACACAATTGCCTGACTCTGCTTTAGAGTAACATTTGCAAATGAGGCATCCAGTTGATTTAGAAAGAAAAACAAGAAAGATCAATACAGCAGTGCATGGCCCTTAGTTCCATTGCCTTTGAAACTTTTTAAAGCAAATCCACTTTTAAAGCTCAGCATTAGATGTTTTGCATGCTGTCTTGGCTTCAGGGTAACTTTTTCACAGGGGAAGGATGACTTCCTAGGACCTACACAGTGAGCAATGTGCCCACAATTGCTGTCTCTGTCCCATCTGGTGACTCAATGACATCATCTAAAGGAGCAGCAGGTGCTTTTTCTACACACAAAACACTTGATGGTGGCAGCAGAGAAAATGGGGAAAAAACTGCTCCTGCTCCAACATACCTTCCATCTCCAAAAATGTACTTCTTTTTTCCTTTAATTGGGTCCAGTTCTCAACACAAAACCTTGACAAATCCCTGTAGTTTCCTTGGCAAAGTTTTTCAGAAGTGATTTGCCATTGCCATATTTCTAGGGCTAAGAGAAAGTGACTGGCCCATGGTCACCCAGCTGGCTTTGTGTCCAAGGTGGGACTAGAACTCACCATCTCCCATTTTCTAGCCTGATGCCTTAGCCAACACATCAAACAGGCTCTGACCTATCCCTTTACAAGGGAGTGATTGTTACTGAAGCCTGATTTACTACTTAGTTTTGAAATATATTCAGTGAAACTTCTCATATTACAAAATATGAGATGAAAATGTGTTCTTCACAACAGCCTATTATAATTCTATGTGTGCATATGTATATACACACAGTGTAAAATGTGTGCATGGTGTACATTTTATTAAGCAAGGTGATTTTCTCTGGAATCAGAATTGAAAGGGATATCAGAAGTTATCAAGTCCAATGTTAGGTCTGCTAAAGCATTTTGGACAAAAGGTGATCCAGCCTCTGTTGGAAGGCTTCTGCTGAAGGGGAATCGATCACTTCACAAGACAGCTAATTCAATTGGTTCACAGCACTTCTGGGGCAAAAATAGGCCTAATCAAAATCTACTTTTCTAATGTTTCAACACAGCAGTTCTGGTCCTGACCTCCTTTCTCAACATGACATCCCTGTAGATACCTGAAGACTAAAGTAGTGTTGTATCTCCCCTTAGCCTTTTTTTCTGCAGCTAAATAGACCCAGTTCCTTTTTTTAACAAACTCACAGGAGTTAGTTTCTTCCAGTCTGTAATTTTCATTTTTAGACTGCAATGCCCAGAACTGGACACAGTACATTCTTCCTAACAGAGTTTGACCAGGCTAAGAGGGGGTTGGTTAGTTACTTCTTGTGATCTGGACTATATTAATACATCTCTATATAGCACATGCCTCTTTGGCTCCTGCTTTGCACTGCTGGCATATGTTTAGTTCATGATGCATTAGAACCACCTACAGCAGTTTGTTTTCAGATACACTACTACCAAACCAGGTCTCCCCCATACTGTATAATTTCTTTTACTTCCCAGATGATATATTTCATCTTGTCTGTTTCGGGTCATTGTTCAAGCCTGCCTAGATATTTTTTTGAATCTTCACTTTCATTTTTCAAACTGTTTTCTGCCTTCTGCAAATTTGATCATCTGACTTCATAGTTCCATTCTGTAGAACAGGTCAAGGTTTAATAAATGCAGCCTTTAGCATTTACTCTAAATGCAAAAGCTCTGGCAGAGAATTGGTACTGCTCAAAGGAGGAATGAACCACCTGTTGTACTGCCAGATAGTTCAACTCTCTCTCGGTCCAGCAATACTGGGTGTTATAGTGTGTTGTGTTTGAAGATTATTTGGCCACTTTTTATGGAAAATATTGGAGTTGGTGTCCAAAAGGAAGCAACCTAGAATCATCTTAACCATCTCCAGCCTTTCCTCTACTACTACACCAGTGTTTCTCATCCTTAGCAGTTTGTAGAGGTGTGGATTTCAGCTACAGGTTTCCCCAACCAGCTAGGAGTTGAAGTCCATACATCTTCAAGCTGCCGAGGTTGAGAAGCACCGCACTACACCAATCTGTCACAGACTTTAGACATGTATTATAAACACATTTATATGCCAGCCCTCTCATTATTGAAATGACTCTCTTATAACCATCTCATTCATTGACCAGATGAAGGAGAGTTCATCAGTCAATTTTTTTGGCATTCTGGCAGATGATATGCATTGAGCAATAAAAAAAAATCAAGTTAATAACATTCAGCATGAAACAAAATGCCATCATTGTAATAAAAATCTTTAGCATTACTGATAAAAGTGACAGAGATCTGAACAATAAATAATGTCCAAATTTTATTGAAATATTTTTCCTGGTTTTTCTAAAGACCATGGTGCTCCTATTCAATATAGCGTAAATGTCAGTAATAAAGCAACAATCATTTCTAACTATCTAAAGGTAATTGGTAGACAAAAGGCAATCTGCACGATACACCTTCTGAAAACAAATCACCTGAGGTTTTCATTTGTAAAGAAACCCCACTTTAAGTGATATTCAACACTCAGTGAGGAGCAGGGCAATTCTTCTCTGAGAGTTGTGGTGTTTTTTTTTGAGCCCATGCTGCTTTCTGAATTCCTCTCTCAGAATTCCTCTAATACCCCCTCCCATGGGATAACAGCTTGGTGGCTTTTATTGGTACCATCTATTTTCCTGCAGAGCCCTCAACTTGTGTTCATCCCCCTAATCCAATGTATGGGAGGAGGGGAATTCTGCAACCTGGGCTGTCTTTCTGGCCCTTATAAGGTAAAAATGGGGGGGGGGAGTGAAATAATGCAACTACTTAGACATGTAGTTAAGAGATTTCAGTCCTTTCCTGGCAGATAAACAAAATCATACATACTAAAAAAAGAAAAGACACATGTCACTAATTTTGCTTCAAAATAAATCATAGAACTATATTTATTGTGTTCCAGGGATACCTCAAGATGATGCTAATATAACAATGAAAGTTTATACCTGGCTAAATGATGTTGCAATTTTATATGAACAGTATATTAGAAAATTGTAAATAAAATTAATTCCTTCCTGCCCAGCCTGGAGGATGGAATGCAAGTGGAAGTACATATTCAATATCCTAATTTGTGCAGAGAAATAAGAAGGTATTACAAAGCTTATGTACCGTGTTCTCTGAAAATAAGACCCACCCAAAAATAAGCCCTAGCCTGATTTTTTGGGGTGGGCCTAATATAAACTTTACCCCAAAAATAAACCCAGGGGGGTGGGCATGGCCATCACAAGTGGTGGTGAGTGTGCATTGGCCAATGGTATCCAGCAGCAGCCACCGCCCGCTGACCCCTTGGCACAGTGCAAGTAAGTCCGAGCGTGGAGACAGAGGTGGGGGGGGAGGCAGGTGATCCAGACACGCTATGCACATCACCCAGAGGGAGACTGGAAGCTTCATCTGCGAATGGGATGCTTAGAAAGTGAGCGATTCCCTCCATCTCCAAGTGCCCCATTTGCAAGCAGACGAAGCTTCCAGTCTCTGTCATTTCTCCGTCTGCCCTAGGGGGCGCTTTGGACAGCTCCACCCCCCTCCCCCACCTGCCTCACCTCATGGTGGCAGCACAGCATGATGGGCCATGCAGCCTCCTACTGCGAGCAGCCACGAGCGGTCGCAGAAGTGGCCACATGGGTTCCTGCTGGATGGGGTTGTTGGTGCCGCTGCCACAAGGCAGGTGTTGGAAAAAAAATGAGACATCCCCCCAAAATAAAACCTACTGCCTCTTTTGGAGGCAAAAAAATTACAAGATTGGGTCTTAATTTCAGGGAAACATGGTAGTTACACACACATACACACACACACAAATACCAAGAATCTAATACAAGATCCAGCTTGACTTCTATCTATCATTACAGAAACAATGATTTTCTGAAGCAAAAGTTCGTTACTTACACAGTCATCCTTCAGCATGGAGGGGGGTGTTCAGGTTTTCATGTTAACCTGAATGACCTCCCAAAGGATGATCTCCTACAGCCTTTCTCTAGGGGTCTCCCCACTTCGAATTATTTTTAAAAAACATAAGCCTTTAGCAGATGAGAATAGGAATTTCAATTTTGATGAGAAGTGAAACATTTCCAAAGAAAAAACAAAGTCCAATTGCCTTTTGAAAAAAACACTGTTGGGGCTACTGAGGCAGATCTCAGCTATTAGAACTGTGACAATTATGCCATCCTATTTTTCTGTTAACTCAGGGACTGGAGGAATGCACCTTAATATAGCCATGAAGATGAACCCATAATAAAATATAAGCCAGTATAGTCCAGGTTCAAACAATGATAGTTCTTACCAACTGACAGAATAATGAAGAACAAGCTATTAGAGATCTTAAATAAATTAACCTGAGCATCAAGGGGAGAGATTCCTGCCCTGGAAACTGAACCATATCTATCCAAGTGCAGCTGATTGGCTTCATTTCAACAGTTTAACTCTTCAAACACTCACCTCAACAGGCAGAAGAGTGGCAGAGTGCATCCATGACCAACTAGCAATCAGAAGACATGTTGAAAACTCCTTATTGCACAACATATGGACAGACTTAAACATAGTTTCAACTGGGAGACAATGAGCATCCTAGACCAGGGGTCCTCAACATTGGCAACTTTAAGACTTATGGACTTCAACTCCCAGAATTCCTCAGCCAGGAGTTGAAGTCCACAAGTCTTAAAGTTGCCAAGGTTGAGGACCCCTGTCCTAGAGCAAGCCAAGTCCAAAAACACTAGAGAATTCCTGGAAGCCTGGCATTCAGACAGATTATACATCAACAGGCTCATAAACAACATCCATGTATCATTCGAAAGAAATAATCAATAAAACCAAAAGACCACAACATCTCCTGACCAGCAATCAAAACCCAAATAAGCAGAAATTAACACCAAGCAGCAAACAATACTGAATCAAGGAATTACTAACTCAGTAAACAACTGCCTATTCAAGGAACCACCAAGAACTGACAGGGTGAGCTACTTGTAGATAAACAGAGAGCAAACTCCTCTCTCTTCTAGCATTGATGATATTACCTAATTGAGTAATAGCAATAGGATTTAGACCAGGGGTCTTCAAACTTGGCCCTCTTATGACTTGTGGACTTCAACTCCCAGAATTCCTCAGCTAGGCACGCTGGCTGAGGAATTTGGGGAGTTGAAGTCCACAAGTCATAAAAGGGCCAAGTTTGAAGACCTCTGATTTAGACTTACATGCCACTTCATAGTGCTTTACAGCACTCTCTGAGTGGTTTACACAGTCAGCCTATTGCCCCCAACAATCTGGATCCTCATTTAATGAAACATCTGCAAGAAAACAACCAAGCTCAGAGAGCACCAAGGACCTTACAGTCAATCCCCGCATGACAAATACTCTCTTCTATTGATACGTTTAGCACAGTTTGCTGTTTCACTTTTTTTAGGCTCCTCTGCTTTGCCACCATGTACTCTTTTGTAACTACTGGAATTTGGTGGCCCTGAGATAAATGCCATGTCTTAACCCCCATTCACCAGAATTTGGACTGCCAGATCCAGTTTTTATATAAAAACCTGCTAGGTATGATTTTTCCAATTTTGAAAGGGCTATCAGATCTGAACTGCAGAAACCCAGTTAGATTCAGTTAGAAAATGCTTAAATATCTAATGTCTGCCATCTAATGATACCTTATTTTTTTGCATTTCTAAGATAACCCATTTCTCTATTTGCTCTTTATCTTATCCAAGAAAGACATGTTTAAACAAACCTTGAGATGGATGTTCAGTCAAAAGTTAAGAGGGCAAAAAGTCTCATTCTATATGCAGAGCAGGAAGATAGCTATGAGTTGCACTCCTATGTGACAGCTTTCTCCTACAAATACAGTACACAACTATAAGTCTACCATTGATAAGAACTGGATGAAAATGTGTAGGAAACTCAAAGTTTCAAACACTTCTTCAAAACAAAATCCCGCTTCACAACTCAGAAGGCTGCAATAGTTTCCCATAAACATGTGTTTCACTATCGCAACATAGTGGAAAATTGAAAACAACATCTAATCAGCTGGAGAAACCACTTCTAAATGTCTACTGTATTTTTGGTTCATGCTCTAATCCATCATCCTGTCAGAGAAAGAGAAAATCATTATCCAAAAAAGAGAAGGGGAATTACCCCCTTCCACCCTCTTGGACTCCATTAAATTAAAACACACACGCAAAAAGTGTCAAATCCCCTGATATCCACATAGAAAACAAAAAATTACTTCCATCCTGCCTTAAAGTCTGTGGAGCTCCAGAACATTTGCAAGGCTGGGAATGCAAAATGGATCGTATCTCCATGGCAACAGATGGTCCAGGTAGCTGACTCTCACTGCTTGCCTAAATGGTTGCTGAAAAGTATGAAATGAAGCTGCATCCTCAGACAAAGTCCACTTTTGGCTGATTTATTAGATAACTGCATATTGGAGCAACACTAAAGAAGAGAAGAAAAGAGATTGGTTGTATACAATAAATATTGCATATGTTAATTTCCAATGGTTTTGTTTTGTGCTGAAACTGGAATTTCAGCAAAGGACAACTCCAATCCTTCCTATAGAATAACAGAAATAACAAAATAACAAGAGTTGGAAGGGATTTTGGAGGTCTTCTAGTCCAACCCCCTGCTTAGGCAGGAAACCCTAGACCATTTCAGACAAATGGCAGTCCAGTCTCTTCTTGAAAACTTCCAGTGTTGGAGCATTCACAACTTCTGGAGGCAGGTTGTTCCACTGGTTAATTGTTCTAATGGTCAGGAAGTTTCTTCTTAGTTCTAAGTTGGTTCTCTCCTTGATTAGTTTCCATCCGTTGCTTCTTGTCCTTCCTTCAGGTGTTTTGGAAAATAGGTTGACCCCCCTCTTTTATATGGCAGCCCCTCAAATATTGGTGCACTGCTATCATGTCACCCCCTCGTCTAGGATCCAGAGTTGGCTGGCTGGGGAATTTTGGGCGTTAAAGTCCACACATTTTAAAGATGCCAAATTTGAGAAACAGCGATGTAGTGTATTTGTCCAAATTGTTTCATGATACATGAGTGGATAGGGGAAAGAAAATATTTGACTATCCTCACAGCAGTGCAGGTGGTGGAACGAAAACTCTTCTGTGGGTCAATATTATGTGAAAAAAAGTCCTTTCACTTTTGAACAGTCTGAGAATACATTGCCCTCTCCGCCTCCATCAGCTTCTCCTTTACCTTATTCAGCTGAAAGGCCACGTGTGCTATATCAGGGTGATATTTTGCTTTATAGCCTACCTGATGACTTAAACATTATTTGTTTATCACCACAATTTTGTTTTAATCGCTTGAACATTACCTTTTGGAACATTGTAGAGAAGGTAGAGCAGAAGGGATTTTGGTTAATGAAAGATGAACAATAAAGGATGCCCTCTTTCTGATTTAAAAAAATCATAAGTATTTGTTATTTTTTGTAGGCCAGGAAGACCAAGCCTTCACAAATTAAGAGGTGGCATCAAGCACTGAGAGGATGGTAGACACCATCAAATTAAAGGCACAGTCCTTAATCCAGATTTAGTACACAGATGCCTGCTAGAAGCACAGGATCCTTTGGGTCTGTAAAACGTTTCATCTCATACTTACATTTTGTAGATGACAAGATACCCAACTGGGTACTTCAAATAAAGTACTTGCTTGATTGAAAGGTCTCCTATGGCATCTTCCATCAAAGACTTTATCCCAAACAGGCAAGCTGAGAGCTTTGACATCTCCATCTCTGTTCCAGCACTGCAAAACTAGACAGCTTTTCCCCCTTCTCTGGAGTACTTTTCATAGAGATAATATCTGACTGTAGGTAGACCAAACTGAGAGATGTTGTGCAGCTATTTGAAAAAGGAAAGTTCACAAGTGTGCAAAAATCAGCAATAGAGATGCAGAGTGAGTGGCCAACTTGCACTCTTAATGATGTAACCCCAATGACAGGCTGGATATCAGGGTAACCTGCAGCCACCAGAACCTGTGTGAGAGATAATTGTTGATTTCTCAGATTAAAGACCCATTAACTAATAACAGATATTGTTTTGTTTTGTTCAAAGTTGACTCAGCCTTCCGAGGTCGGTAAAATGAGGACCCAGATTGTTGGGGGCAAAATGCCAACTCTGTAAACTGCTTAGAGAGTGCTATAAGACACCATGAAGAAGTATATAAATCTTAGTGCTATTGCTATACTGTATATCAGGGGTGTCAAAGTGGCAGCCCGCGGGCCAGATGTGTCACACACAGGCCATGCCCACCCCAGCTCTGCAAAGACAAAAAATGTCACGATACATCATGATACGTCACGTGAACGATCGAGTTTGACAGCCGTGCTGTATATCATCATACGGCTAAAAAACAATTTCATTTCTTCTGCTTCTGAACTCAGATGTGAGAAATCACATTTCCTCATGCTAGTTCAACCTCCAAAAGAGCGGTTGTGCCCAGGATTGGAGAATATTGCAAGTCATCAATTAATAAATATGCCCCAATGAAAAGAACCCAGTTCATAGCCTGCAGCCTGGAGTGAGGCTTGATTGCCTGAACAATTCAGGCAGTCAAAATTATGCTGAGTTGGATTCAGTTCTTTCTCCCCAGAAACACTCTGCAAGAAGAAACTAAGGCCATTTTGCAAAAGACCAGTGTAAGTCACTTTAAATAAGTGCTATAAAACTGGATTGTGCATATGTGTCCATTGGCTTAGATACTGGGCAATACAGTGAAAGCATAGGCTTTTTCATTCAGCTTTCATTTTAATAATGTTGGGCATTATCAAGCTATGATGGTAGCCCAGACCGTGCACATAATGGTGCAGCAGACTCTCTTGTCCCAGAGACTTTATCTCTTCCACATCAAACCCCTGTACTCAGTAGCTCATCTCTCTTAGACAACAACAGTATGCCTGATTTGCTTCCCACCTCCTGGACCTCAAAATACATTGAATAATCCATGACCTAATATATTTTGCTTTTAGAAGTGCTACTGCTTGGAACCTGATAGCATCCCTTCAAATGAGTAGTTTATTCAGAAAACCACACTCACATCTGGACAAAATGCATAAAAGGTACACTCTTTTGCATGTTTGGAACACAGCCACAGGCGACAGTGGTCTGGTGATGTTCCTATTTCTGTTCTTATCACAGTTATGTTCTCTTCTGTTTCATCCGGCTGAAAGGCCTAATCTGACATGTTGTCAGCTTGGGAGCTGGCAAGCAATCAATCACCTGAACTAGAGCAGAGAGACCATAAGCAGAGCAGGGGAGAGCAGACTCAGATCATGAGGGGCCAGATTCAAGCATGACATCCAGCCCCAAGACACATTCCCAACTTTGAAGGACAGAGCAAAGTTGATCCTGCCTAACTGAGTTGTGTCCACAGCTGAGGTTACTTTGAAGTAGCTACCAGGTCCTGCTCTCTGTTGAAAAAACCCTGCGATGTCAGATCTCCGTGCCTGTATCCTTATTCTCTGCTCTCAAACTCAAGGTTTACAATTCAGAATAGCTTATGAAAGTCTCCTGTGTCTGACTTGTTTCTCTGCTGTTGCTTCTTCCTATTTTTGTGCTTTTGGCTCTCTACCTGTTAGATCTACCTCTTATTGCTGACTCCGTTTCTGGATCCTGAAGTGTCAGCTTGGCTGTGCCCTGATTACCAGACAGACCTTCCCTTCCCAGGATTCCTCTTGAACCTTGTGTGCTCAGCCAAAAGTTCCACCTGCCTTCTTTGTTATTTGAATTACAACCCTGTAATAAAACCAGTTGCAACTTACTATTGTTTGGTCACATCAGTCATGTCACTAGAAGGCAAAATCATGAAGCTGCGTCTCACGTACTTAGGCCATACTGTATCTTGTGTGGGAATTCACTGGAGAAAGCAATTATGTTTGAAAGAGCTAGTAGTAAAAGGAAGCCAGACTGCCAAAGAACATGGTGGCTGGACACCATCAAAGCTGACACCAGCCAGAGCACAGAAAAGCTTAAAGAAGTAGTGCAAGATGGCCAAGTGTGGAGAGACCTGGCCCATAGAATTGCCAAGATAGAATCAAGATCATGTGAAGTGTAAGTACTGCTTTATAAGGCCTTGGTAAGACCACACTGGAATACTGCATTCAGTTTTGGTCACCATGAATTCAAAAGATGTTGAGACTCTGGAAACTGCGCAGAGAAGAGCAACAAAGATTATTAGAGGGCTGGGGGTTAGAACATATGAAAAATTAGGAATTAGGTATGTCTAGTCTAGTAACAAGAAGCGCTAGGGGTGACATGATAACAGGGTTCCAATATTTGAGGGGCTGCTACAAAGAAGAACATCAGAAGGCAGGACAAGAAGCAATGGATAGAAACTAACCAAAGAGAGAAGCAACCTAGAACTAAGGAGAATTTTCTTGACGGTGAGAACGATCAACCAGTGGAACTGCTTGATTTCAGAAGTTGTGGGTGCTCCATCTCTGGAGGCTTTTAAGAACAGACATTTGTCTGAAATGATATAGGGTCTCCTGCTTGAGCAAGGGGTTGGATTAGAAGACCTCCAAGGTCCCTTCCAGCTCTGATGATGATGCTCTATTCTGCTTTGGGAAGTTTAGTGCTTCCTATTGCAGTTATTCTGTGTCTTGTAAAAAATAAATAAAAAATCCACTGATGTTTACTCATGTCCTTTTCAGTCCTAGCTGGAAACATCCAGAACACAGAGAAAGTCCTCCATATTAATTTTTGACAAGGCTTGTCTTACCGAACCAGAAAGGTTTTATAAATGCTCGTTTGAACTAGGGGGCTAACACTGTGCTGCTGCTTGGGCTCTATAGTCAGGTTACTTTCCTGAGAGAATCCTGCAGAGACACAAGTAGCCTCCTGATTAGTATCCTTGGAGAAACAGGATGAAGTCAATCTTCACTTTAAGCGTTTGGATGAAATGGAGATGGGGTGGGAGGAGACGGAGTTTCTCAGCCCAGCCAACAAACCGCAAACCGTTCTCAGGGCTGGGAGGCCCTTCCCTGCCACTGTGGAAGGTGGTGGGGGGATGTCTGGTAACCTCAATTATTATAAACTGCCCTGTCAGAAAATGGTTGAGTGGGAGAAGGAGAAAGCAGCAGCTTAAACATGAAATCAGACCGGAGGCATTTGTCACAATGAAATTAAAGAGATGAGGGGCTGGAAGCAAACAGCTTGTCAAAGCAGCCCCCAGTTTGGCTCACTTGAAAGAGCAAGCCTCAAAATGCAAAGACAGTTAATTGCTAATTGTAAATTCCTTGCTGAAAAGAGGCTCCTCTCCATGGGAGTTACTGCTCAGTTTCCTGTGACCATCTCACCATCTCTCACCTTATTAGCATCTAGTTTTCAATACAACGCATTTCTTGTACCATAGTTATGCCACTTCTATTCAAAAGCTACCAAGCAGGAGTTAACAAGAGGCAAAACATCTGTTAAGAGACAGACATATGCATACCCTAATTTTGCATACCTAAAGTTTGAACCCTGGAATATTGACAGACCATGTTACCATGGCATTTCATTGTTTTATGTATTAATCATAGTTAAGAAAGAATTTGGGTTCCTATCTGAGGAACCAGTTTCAAACAGATATCTTCTTGATTTAGCTTTAGTGTAACATTCATTTGCAGGAGAGATCAACCTTCTACTTGCGTTTAAAGGCAATAGATGATGTGCAGAAACTCATAAATCAATTTTTCCCCACTTGGAAATTTTTTCCCTGCAGATGTGTTAGAGTTAGACCATCTATAATTTCCAGAGAGCTGTTAGATATGCTGGGTGAGGATTAATTATTTCTTTATGTTACAATATTTCAAGTACCATTTGTTCCTCAGGAATCTGCAGAGGAAAAGATGAGGAGACCTTTACAGAAGAACAGGAGAACTAATATATCTGCACCTACAAATATTATTTTTATCCAATTTTATTAAATATTTTTTTTAAAAAAAGGAAGATAAAACTAATAGAAATTATATAAAGCAAGAAAAAGAAATCAAAGAGAAACCTAAAGGTGCAAGAAAGGAAAGTTAAAAAAAATAGAAAAGAAAAAAAATGGAAAAGAGAACCAGTTTCCAATCTTCTTTATAGCAGTTTTAAGAACTATTATAAATTTACCTCTTATTCTATGGTGACTTGCTTCTTTTTATAATCTGCACTTATAATTATCACAACTCTCAGAATGCTATACTTTATGATAATTAGGATTTTATAAATAAAACAAAACAACCTGTAGTTTTGGAATGACCAGATAGCACCTCAAGCATTTGATCATTTCAATACAGTTTTTCAAGTTTTTAAGGAGATTTTAAGAAACCAGAGCCAGCTTCTAACCATCATTCCAGAGGCCCATTCTTTGGTAGGACAGCTAATATTCAGTGGCACAGAAAAAAGATTCCAGACCTTTGCTATGTAATAATCTATTGCCTCACCCTCAGACAAGGAGTTGGGAGGCACCAAGATGTTTATGCTCTGTAAGGGATTCTTGGTGCTCTCTGAGCTTGGTTGTTTTCTTGCGGACATTATTTTATTTATTTTTATTTTATTTTAATTCCATTTATATCACGCCCTTCTCCGAAGACTCAGGGCGGCTTACAAGCTTAACGTTACCCAAACTAGGTAACATCATCAGTACTGTAAGGAGTGCAGTTTGCTATTGGTTCATATTCTGGTGGCCTGCCCTGTCCCTGTTGGTGGGGTGGTCTTAAAGTTTTTTGGGTTGTTTTTTTTTTTTTGTTTGGGCTGTTTGCTTTTGGCTTGTTTAGCAGTTCCCTGATTGGGGTATTGTTTACTTCTTGTTGTTGTTCTGATGTTAATTTTGGAGTTAATCTATGCTCATCTGGGTGCTGATTGCTGGTGGGGAAGTGTTTGGGTCTTTTTGTTCCCTTTTAGCTTGTTGATTGTCTCTTTTGCATAATATGCAAGTGTTGTTTACATCTTTGTCTTTTTTGATGGATACATTTGTCAGAGTGCCAGGATTCTAAAAATTCCCTGGAATTTTTGGACTTGGCTTGGTCTAGGACGGTCATAGTTTCCCAGTTGAAAGTATGGTTAAGCTGTCCATGTGTTGTGAAATTAAAGAGTTTTCATCATGTCTTCTGACTGTCAGTTGGTGTTCATGGATGTGTTCTGCCTGTTTATTTTACATACTATTGTTGCAATCATTCCACTGTATGTTGTAGATGACTCCTGTTTTTTCTTCTGTGACTACTGGGTCTTTTCGTTTACTTAGGATGTTTTGAAGGGCTTTAATTGTTTTGTGTGCTATGCTGATTCCACATGGCTGTAGTAGTCTGTTGGTGGTTTCTGAGATGTTCTTGATGTATGGCAGTGTTACTCTTTTTATGGCTTGTTTTGGTAGTATTATATTGGGTTGAGTGGCCAGGCACTTTTTGATAAAGGTTTTTGTTGTCCCTTCACTTCATCACTCTTCCATGGTTTTCCTTAAAATGATGTCCCTGACACAATTCATAATTAAGCCTTTAAAATGCCCTGTAAACCGCCCTGAGTCCTTCGGGAAAGGGCGGTATATAAATCTAATAAAATCTAAATCTAAATCTAAATCTTTCAGCACCTCTTCATGGGAGGTTTACTTATCAGACACCTCACGGGATGGCAGGAAGAGGGCAAATGACCTTCCTAAAGTCAAACTGCAAGGCACGTATATATAAGAAACACACACACACACACACAAACACACAAACGTCCCAGTAAAAATACAGGCATCAGGTACAAACTATGATGATGGACACTGACAAAGTCTGTGCGGTGTTGCAATGCAACCAGCCCCTTTTGTACTTGCACCCAGATATCAGACATAAGTATGTGAATTACCTGATTTGTTTGTGATGTCACAATACATATTTCATCATTTCTTGCCCCACCAATTCTATTCCAGCAGAGCAATGCAAAATACAGCAATCAGGCCTGTCACTACCACTTTGCCCAATCTCTCTAACTTAATCAGGACTTATTGGAAAAATATATCCTTGGAAACAGCTTCGATGACATTTATGTGAAGCCCTAAAATTAATTATCACATTTTTATGCTGTTCTTATAAGGTATAATGAGCCCTGGGGGCGCAGTGGTTAGAATGCATTACTGCAGGCTACTTCTGCTGACTGCCAGCAATTTGACAGTTGGAGTCTCACCGACTCAAGGTGGACTCAGCCTTCCATCCTTCCGAGGTCAGTAAAATGAGGACCCAGATTGTTGGGGGCCATATGCTGACTCTGTAAACCACTTAGAGAGGGCTGTAAAGCACTGTGAAGCGGTATATAAGTTTAAGCGCTATTGCTGTAAGAGAAAGCAGATTCTCAAAGAGAACCTCTAAACATTATTGTTTTTTAATTTATTTATTTATTTATTTTTGGGACTTATATGCCGCCCTATCTCCCGAAGGACTCAGGGCGGCTAACAACAATAAAAAACAACAATACAAAAATTAAAAAAGAATTAAATAACAGCCCCAAAATAAATTAACTACACAGTTAAAAATTAAAACATATTTAAAAACCCATCATCAATCCAGGTAAGCCTGATGGAAGAAGAACGTTTTGAGGTCGCGGCGAAAGGACTGGAGGTCCGGGGCCATCTGAAGCTCAAGGGGGAGTTGGTTCCAAAGGGCTGGTGCTCCCACAGAGAAGGCCCTCCCCCTGGGGGTCGCCAGCCGACATTGTCTGGCTGACGGCACCCTGAGGAGGCCCTCTCTGTGTGAGCGCCTGAGGAGGCCCTCTCTGTGTGAGCGCACTGGGCGATAGGAAGTTTAAAATGTGACACATAACCTATAATAAGATTGAGGGCGTTCGCAGACGATCTGGTTGTTACAGTGACCCAGCCAGAGAATTCTGTTATGGACCTGATGGAGATAATAATGCAATATGGGAAGGTTTCTGGATTTAAAGTTAATGCACAAAAAACTAAAATTCTGGCCAAAAATATGACAGTATCGCAAAAGGCTCTTTTAGAAGGACTAACTGGATTTGAGATTGTTAAAAGGGTCAAATATTTGGGGGTGTTCTTGTCACCCTCTAATACAAAGTTATATAAAAATAACTATGAAAGATTGTGGGGAAAAATCCAAAAAGAAATGGAGAGCTGGGAAAAATTGCAATTGTCTTTGTTGGGGCGAATCGCAGCAGTGAAAATGAATGTCCTGCCTAAATTTTTATTCTTATTTCAAATGATACCGGTTCTTAAGAAAGATTCTAATCTGGAGGAATGGCAGCGAGGTATCAATAAATTTGTTTGGGCAGGGAAAAAGCCACGAGTTAAACTTAAGATTATGCAGGATACTCGTGAAAGAGGTGGTCTTAAAATGCCCAATCTTAAATTATATTATGAAGCTGCTGCGTTAGCAGGAATAAGTGATTGGATTAATTTGACACAAGAGAGATTATTAAATCTTGAGGGCCATGACTTGTTGTTTGGCTGGCATGCATATTTGTTGTATGATAAAAAGGTAGATAATGTGTTTAAAGCGCATATTTTAAGACAAGCATTGTTGAGAGTTTGGAAGAAGTACAGACATAAGTTAGGTTGTAAGATACCATTGTGGGCAATCCCAAAACACGCAATAGAAAATATAAATGTTGGTTTCAAACATGATGTGACTACGTATAAGGAGATTTTAAGTTTGGAAAGAAATGTTTGGTGTCTGAAACCGTACAGTCTCTTGCGAGATGAGAAGATTGTTCAAACTTGGTTCCAATATATTTAGCTACGGGCCAGGTGGAAAGAAGATCAGAAAACTGGTTTTACAATGACTGATGAAAATCTGATAAAGCAAATTAGAAAGCAGGGTCCAGCACATATCAAACGGATATATCTTGCATTGATAGAAATTGACTCAGAAACAGAACTTGTTAAAGATTGTATGATAAAATGGGCCCAAAATATTCAAGAAGTTATTACAATGGACACGTGGGAAAAGATCTGGGTGAGGAACGTAAAATTTACACAAGCTCAAAACTTAAGAGAGAACTTTTATAAAATGTTTTATAGATGGCATCTAGATCCTAAAAAGCTTGCAAGTATGTATCCGAATTATCAGCCCAAGTGCTGGAGGTGTGGCGATGAAGATGCAACATATTTTCACATATGGTGGACTTGTAAAAAGGTTAAGGCCTTTTGGATAAAAATTTGGTGGAACATGCAGAAGATTTTCAAGCAAAGGATAAAGTTTTGCCCGCAATTTTTTTTGTTAGGTATAATTACAGATGCTGCGGTTGTGGACACTAAGTTGATGTTGAATTTAACTACGGCAGCAAGACTCTTAATAGGTCAATATTGGAAGAAGGAGGAACTGCCGACTATAGAAGAATGGACTTTAAAGGTTTCTGACCTGGCAGAGATGGCAAAGATTACGGCTTATTTGAAAGATCACTCGCAAGAACGTTACATTATGGAGTGGAGAAAATGGATTGAGTATATCCAGAACAAATATGGGACTAAAAAGTTTCATGTAGCATTTGAATAAGTCTTCCTTTCTTTTCTTTTTTCTTTTTTTATAGTTAATAGTAATAGTGTTTGTAGTTATCCTATATGAGCTAGAGAGTGATAGATTTCAGAGTTTATGGTTGTTAGCATTTGGATGTTTATGAGTGTTTTTTTTTTTTGTTTTTATACCCTGTACTTAGCTCTGGGAAGTGGGGGGGGAGGGGGGAGGGGTAGGGAGGGATGGGTGTGGGAGGGGGAGGGGGGATTGTTAAAGATAAAATGTATGTTAAAACTTTTTAATAAAAAAAAACACCTATAATAGTCTTCCCCAACTTGATGCCCATCAGATGTATTAGATTCCAGTTCCTATCTCTACCTCTATTCACTGGAGCCGATGAGAATACATTTGAAAAGGATCACTTTAGAGAAGGGTTGGGTTTGGAGGTTTTGGAAGGCTTCTCTAAAGACTAGCAGGAGGCATGCCCCCCCCCTCAAGGTTAAGAGCAAGCCCTCAAAGGTAGCAATCAACTCAGATCAGAATGCAAAACTGGGCCGCCTCCTCAAAGGAACTCTTCAATCACTTATGGAAAATCAGTAACCTTCCACTTGACATATTCTCATTTGCAAACCATGCAGAATTCTTTACCAAGTGTTCACTGAGTAGAAAAGAAAGTGGTGGGAGCTGGAGGAAGATTTGCTGATGTTTTTTTGTCTGTACTTTCTATACAGAAGTACTAGTTGTGTGGACACCACAGAGACCAAAGCAGAGAATCTATTACTTCTTGAGCAATGAAGGGAAACCTGGGTTTATTCAATTTCTGATGGGAGAGAAATCTTGCTTCTTTCCTATTAGCCAAATTATCCAGAACAAAAGACAAATATGTCAGCATAATTTAATGGTGTGACAAAAAAGAGGTAAGAAGACTCCTGATATGTTGACGGTGCGTTAAATTAAAGCAAAGCAGAGCTCAAAGAAATGAAGAAATTTCACTCAGATTTGAAAAGGGCAGACACACTATAGACTTAACAAGATATTGGAAAAGTTGGAAATATTTCTTTTTTCATATTTCAAGCAGCTACAATAATCAAATACAATCCATCTCCTACCCAAATTTGAGCTGGAGATGCATATGTTTCTTTTTCAAATAAATAGGTTATTAAAGTTTTACAAAACACATCAAAAGTAACGCAAACTAACGAAGTGGAGAAGCAGTAAAGAAAGAAAAGAAAGGCAAAAGTGCCAAAAGAAGAAAAGCAAAAGTGAGAACAAGAATAGAAGCTTCTGTTTCCTTTGCAGCAAACATAAGTACATTTACAAAATTCTCTCTATAATTATATAAAAAACACCTCACTTTTTTCTATTGTCCAATTTTTCCCCCTAATCATCGAAACCATAAATCATCAGTGCATTTTTTTTCCTGTTTCATGCAAAAAGTCTATAAGGAGTTTCCAGTCAACCATAAAAGTAGTTTTTTTTTCTCTAAGCAAAGAGAATTTAGCTATCTCTGCAAGTTCCATCATCTTCACCAGTCATTCCTTCATTGTGGATGGTGTCAAGTCTTCCCACTATTGAGCATATAATACACTATAGTCTCACTACAGTTATCATATATTAAAACAAAGTTCTGTGACTTTTTTCTAGTTGCTTGTCCCTTAGTCCCAAAAGAAAAGTCTCTGGTTTCTAAAGTTGTACTTTAACCTTTAAAATCTTCTGAATTAATGCATGTATTTGTATCCAAAACATTTTGGCTTTTTTTATATGTCCATCAAACACTACAAAATGTGGTTCACATACAATATGTTGTTCACATTTCCAGCAAAGATTCTGAAGTACCTTTGGCAGTTCTGGTTTTCGGCAAATCTGTACCCATAGTGAATCGCTAGTTCACTTAATGACTGCAACATTTGCTTAATGGCTGTGGCAGCCACTTTACGATTACCATGTTTGCTTAATGATCACTGCAAAAGAGATTGTAAAATTCTGTCAGTCACATGACCGAGCCATTCTTACAACCATCACAACTTACAACTGTGATGGGCAGTCTCCATTACAGTCATACGTTGAGGACTACCTGTATGGTAGTCATTTGGTTGAGTTGGACAGCCATAGAAACCGAATAAATAAATAAATGAAATGGCAATTTCTATAATCATTCTTAGTGAATTCCCTTTGATACTACTACTTTATTAATACTTATAATGTTGTGACAATAACCACCAGCAATAGCCAGAAGCCTTTGTATCATTTTTCAGATATTCACTGTACAATAAAAATCTTGAGATATTGGAATAATCCATATTCTTTGTTCACAATTGGATCAGATCCTGCTGATATTGCCAAATTAGACCTTTTTAAAAAAAGGATAATAATTGTAGAGATCTCTTTATCCGGCCTGCTCTGCTTAGTCCAGGAAGGAGAATGAAAAAAGAGGATTTACTTTTCTTCTTTTGTATGGTACCTTGTTGATAATTTCCTAAATCCTGAAGTAAGAATTTAGTTTTAATTTGCTAAATCCTGCAAGGAAAGGACAAACACAGACAGCATGTCTCTCCACTCCTCATAATTTAATTTCTCACATTTTTCCTAGAAAGTCAACCTCTACAACTTCACTTTTCTTTCTCTTAAACCATACTTTGTCCACTTGTCTTCTCATTTTGACTCCAGCCAGTTAAGCCACTGGCCATTATATTCTCCAAATGTATTTCACTTTAGATATTTTTGCTGATTGGCAAACAGTTAATCGTAACAATTGAATACCAAGTGGTTACTGGACTGCCTCCATGTCATTAACTCAAATGTTATTTAATATACTGAATTATTAAGTTTTACCATCTGTTTCTGACAGACTTGGCAGTGTAGGAAGGCCAGTTCCTTAGAAGAGCTAAACCTACTTTCCACATCACCATTTACTGTACATCTAAATCTTTCAAATATTGGTAATTTGCTCCAGTGGAGGAGATTAAAGCAGACAGCCTCATGATATTTCAATTTCCATGATTATATGGAAGAAACAGAAGTCAGGATGGCTATAATTACAAAAAATAAGCTCTAATTAACAACATTGTAAGAGATACTGTCAGGACCCACCCCAAACCACGTCTTAGGAAGACAAAAACTCTTGGAGTCAGTTCTAGTCCAAAAGGAATCTTTACTAGGACATGCTTGGTTGTGGGAATACAAGACAGGACTTAGTATTGTTTTACAAATTGAAATTTTATAAAGGGTACCTGGTTCAACCCCCCTTCCCTCAACCCCATTTGGTCAGCCCCCATCCTTCTACTTCGTGTCATCCCTTTCATGGGGAAAAAAAGGAACTTCAAATCTTTATGGTTATTGCCTTCTTCCTCTCCAGAATTAAAAGAAAACACAAGCCAGATACCTTCTTCTCTAACCCTCCCTTTTGATCCCCCCAGTTCAAAAGGTTCCCTTGGCCTTTGAAATAACCTAAGGCAGGCTGAATCCACATATGCTCCTCCTTCCTCGGGAGATGGCAGAATCCATATGGGGGGGGGAATGTTTTAAACATACATTTATGAATGTGATATAAATGGATTCTGACAGATACATTGATCAGATCAAAGGCTTCAAGTTCCAGAATTCCCCAGCCAGCCTATATGGTTGACCTCTATGGTTGACCAACCTGTTTGCTTGCCTCCACAATAGATAAATAGTTGTCCCTGTAAGTCCCACTAGCAGGTCATAAGTTGTATCTCCATTCAGCACCCCAATGTTTCCTAGAAAATAGCATTAAACACCATGTTACCTCTGATCCTGAAAGTAATATTCTATCTAATCAATGCAAGGCACAGTTACCAACTTTTATCCTTCATTAATTTGTTGGATCTTTTTAAAAGTAATGTAAACTATTGGCCAGTTCCAGATCTTGTGGCAAAGAATTAGCTTATAACTAAGTCCATCACCCAAATAGGACCATCCGGTGCAAACAATTAGTTACACTAATTGTAAATCACTCGAATCCATTTAGCCAAAAAGTGCAGTGGCAGGAAATACTGTGTCCTGGTTCCTTAATGGAAGCTATTCCATGTTTTAAATATTGGCTCCCTTATGTCAAAAAAATCGCAATCATAACTATTCAGTTGTTGATCCAAAGGACAATTCAGAAATGTATACAATTTGGGATGCCAGTAAAATGAACAATCTTCTTCTCTTTGCCACTCAGATGGCCTTTTCAATAGTTAATTACAAACTGAGAAACTGAAAAATATTTTTAAAGAATTTACTTACACAGTGTACAGAAAATTAGAATATGTGCACAGTAGTGAAACATGCAACCCTACTGAGACTTTTATAGCTAACACTAATTATCTGGTGTAGCAGATTTAGAAGCCTGTAGGCTAGATGGCAACTCTATAGCAATGTTTTTCAAACTTGGCAACTTGAAGACGTGTGGACTTTGACTTCCAGTATTCCCCAGCCAACAATTCTTGGAGTTGTTAAGCTGCTCTAGATACTCTCACTGTCAAGACATTTCTCCTTAGTTCTACACTGGATCTCTCCTTGAAAAGTTTCTATTTGTTACTCTTAGTCCTTTCCTCAGGTGCTTTGGAGAATCGGTTGACCCTCCCTCTTCTCTGTACCAGCTCCTCAAATATTGGAAGACTGCTTCCATATAGTCCTTTGCTTTGTTAGACAAGGAATGGAACCATCCTGGAATCTGGAACTAAGGAGTCTACAGGTCCTGGAAGCACAAAAGAGTGCAGAAGCAGATTTATTGAGTGGGTCCTGGGATGTGTGAGCCATTAGTTTAAAAGTAGGAGGGGAACTGGAATCGTAGCAGGAAAGCCATACAATAGATAGAGCATTAAGAGCATCTTCTTCCTTTAGTTTGATCAGTTAGATGGTTTCATTTCTCCTCATTTTTAGTTCCTCTATTTACAGGTAGTCCTCGACTTACAACAGTTCGTTTAGTGACCATTTAAAGTTACAACGGCACTGAAAAAAGTGACTTACGACCATTTTTTCACACAACCTTTACAGCATCCCCATGGTCACATGATCAAAATTCAAATGGTACATATAGATGACGGTTGCAGTGTCGCAGGGTCATGTGAGCCCTTTTTGCGACCTTCTGAGAAGCAGAGTTGATGGGGAAGCCAGATTCAAGTAACAAGCAGGCTATTAACTTAACAACTGCAGTTATTCCCTTAACAACTGTGGCATGAAAGTCCGTAAAATGGGGCAAAATTCACTTAACTGTTTCTCTTAGCAACAGAAATTGTGGTCATACGTTAAAGACTGCCTGTATTTGCTTGTTTGCTGTTTAATAACGCCTAGCTCTAAAACTCCTTTATTTGCTGCTGTTCCAGTGGGTTTGTATAACGTCATTGCCCTTTTGGAACTGCCTGCTTGGGTTCATCCAGCTTGTTTAAAAGAGGGAAATTGGAACCATTTATTCACTTCGCTTCAACACCTTGTAATCTGCAGGGTTGATTCAGAAGTCAGAAATTCCTTATGCTAAATGCCTGCTGGCTTCAAGGAGCCTGAAGCCAAGTCCTGGAGCCCTGCTTTGATCAATGCAAGTTCAGAGTTCTCAGAGGATCCAACTAAGTAGATGCAAGAATTGAGTGTCATGTTTTGATTGAGAGGCTGATTGGCATGCAGCCGTTAATACTTCCTCTAGTTCTGCTTAGGTCCTACATTATTTTGCTTCTCAATTAAGAACTCATTAAAATTTATGCTAAATTGGGAATATAAGAATAAAATCTGCTTCTTTGGGTCCAGATTTATGTACGTTCAGGTTGCATGTGTGGAAAAAGGAAAAGTCTGCTATTCCTTTTTGTGGGTGACAAGACAGAGGAAAATGAAAGGGGAAGAATAAGCAGAAGAAATAAAATAAAAATGAAGAGGAAATATAGCGCCACCATTTCACCATTTTACTCTACTTTTCCATGCCTTTCTAGCATTTCCATCACGTTTGTGCATCATTTCATTCATCATTTTGTTCTTAGACTTCATCTCTCTTTTTCTCAGAATCACTTCAACTCCATCCAACCATGACTTGCTTGGTGTTCTTCCTCTTGATTGAGTCACCTTCCTTCATATATAAGTTCTGCAGTTTGATCCTCATTCATTTTCTCTGTATGACTCAACTCTCCCTCTGTATTTTTGTACCAGCCGCTCACTTGTATATTCAGTTTATATTCATTCAGCATCAATTTATTCCTGAGCTTACCACTTCTTGCTTTAACCCGCACATTTCCCTAGCACTCCACTGACATAGCAATCAAAGTAATGTTAGGTTGCTACTGGTGTACCCTCATTTCATTATACTAAAGCATGCCGAAGATAAATGCAGGTAGTCCTCTACTTATAAGCAGTTGATTAGCAATCATTTGAGGTTTCCCTGGACCTACCTTGAAGGTACTTACAACCTGGATTTGAAGTCCCAATAGTTGGGCTCCTCCTGAAGTCACATGATCACACTTTGGATGCTCAGCCACCAGGTTGCAATCATGGCTGTTTACAGTGTTTTACAGCAATTTTACTGAAAAATGGCATTAACTTCCAGTTTTCAGCAAAGTTGACCCATGGCAAACCATGGTTTGCTTAACAACTGCAACATTCACTTAATGGCCGCTGCAAAAAAAGGTCATAAAATTGAATCAGTCACGTGAGCAACTTGCTTTACAACTGTCATGAGTCAGGATTGTGATGGGTAAGCTCCATTATGGTTGTAACTTTGAAGACTACCTGTACATAGCTATACACTCCCATGTTTACTTCTCTACAATAACAACTCTTTGTACATCCTGCCTGTCATAAAGAGACACTACCTCTTGCTTGTGTCACCTCTTAGTACTATTTTGATAGAACCCAACCAAACATTATTGCAGCACACTTAATGAACTAGTCTGCCTAAAATTTTTATAATAATTCTTCTTATAGGTAATCCTATATGACTTACCACCACAATTGAGTCCAAAATTTCTCTTGCTAAGTGAGACAGTTGTTAAGTGAATTTTGCCCCATTTTATGGCCTGTCTTGCCACAGTTGTTAAGTGAACCACTGCAGTTGTGAAGTTAGTAACATGGTTTTTAAGTGAATCTGGCATCCCCCATTGATTTAGCTTGTAAGAAGTTCGTAAAATGGATCACATGACTCCGGAATGGCTGCTACAGCCATAAATATGATCACATGCCCATGGGGTGCTGCAACAGTCATAAGTGTGAAAAATGGTCATAAGTCACTTTTCCCAGTGCCGTTGTAACTTCGAAGGGTCACTAGATGAACTGTTGTAAGTCGAGGACCACCTATACCTGTCCCTTTATAGGAGGGGAACCAAACACTTCCAAGTGTTACCAGTGCAGTCAGACCGCTGTAAAACAAGTCACTTAGCCATGCTGTAAATAAACCACATCTGCAGTCCGTTCACTGTAGTTTCACCATTTATACTTTACAGCCTTATCACTGATCTGTATTCAGAGAGCATTTATAGCTTCCTGTCAATCATATTTTCATGGATGCTAAAATTTGCAGCATTCCTTTCAATTCTATCCTTCAACATTCCCATACAAACGTCTATATATTCCTTCCAGGACCCCTCTGCCCCCCCCCCACCTTCAAAGTTTCATCCCAAATAATTATAATCACTTTTATTTCCCACCCACCGCCCGCTTTGCCAGAAGATTTTCCTGTAGGCATATTTACCAAATTCCACAACATTTTTAATTTTCATCATTTTCTATTTAATTTTCTTTGCTTCTTTTAATCACAACCATTTCTTGCTCTTTTATAGTCTTTGCGTCTGTTTCTTTTGGTTTTTTTGTGTGTGCAAACTTTATTTCGTTCTCTCTCTTCTTCTTTTTTTGCAGCAATCATTCTGTTATATGCATTTCCCCCCTCAACCACAGCCTTTTTCACTTTACCATTCTAGCAAGCTCATATCGCTTAATTTGTTTTCACTCCCTCCCAGCAGCTTCCCCATAATTTTTTCATTCATTCTGTTGGGCAAATCTAATATACATATATATCATTGTACTTTCACTATATATATATATTTTTTTAAAAAAGAAAAGAAAACATTTTTCCATTTCTTCTATGTCCTTTTATTCATTATCCATTCTTGATAATGTGAAAAATGATCAGTTCAACATTCAGGACTTCTCATCACTCACAAATCCTCTGTATGTATAGATGAATAGACAGGTGATTAAACCCAGTAGCTGAAACAATAAAAACTAATTCCAAGTAGATACTTACAAAACAAATACAATTTCAATTCCTTTTTTGATAATATAAGCCCAATTTTATTGCCATCCATTAATTTATAACACCTAACAGAATATTTTCCACCTAGATTATTTATTATTCAATTTATTTAGCCACTCACTTGACATGTCTCAGGGTGACATACACAACTGGAAATAACAGACTACAAGTAAGTATATGTGTGTGCGTGTGTGTATGGCTTTGTACATGAAAAATCATGCATGTATGCGCAGATACACAAACATATTGCATCAGAGGAAGCTCAAACAATAAAAAATAATGAAGACAAACACCTTAAAGACCCGTGGTTACACAGTGGTTAGAATGCAGTATTGCAGGCTGAGTCTCCCCACAGCCAGGAGTTCGATTCTGACTGGCTCAAGGTTGACTCAGCCTTCCAACTTTCTGAGATCGGTAAAATGAGGACCCAGATTCTTGGGGGGCTATATGCTGCTATTTTAAGATGCTCAGAAAGTGCTGTAAGGCACTATGGAGCAGTATATAAGTCACAATGCTTTTGTTATTACTAACCAAATGTTGGTGTGGGTGGGTAGGTGGGAACAGCCCAATGTTAAGATCCTTCTGAAAGGGAGATACTGTAGAATCAGGGGCATATGAAACTCTGGAGAGACTCCCGGGTGGCGCTTCAGCGGTGAGGACGGTCGGATTCGACCGCCGGCCCTTCGATCCTGTTGAAGCGGCGGAATAGCCGACGATCAGCTGTTCCGCCGCTCAAAAACCCTTCTCCTTGGGCAGAGAGGAGGGGGAGCTTCCAGGTAGGGGTAGAGCTCCCCTAGAGCCCCAGAACATTTGTTCTGTGGCATGAAGGGTGAGAGCCCCCCCGAAGCCTGGAAATGCTCCAGACGAAGGACTCTTCTGCTTTAGCAGAACAAGATGCTGAATCCACTCCTGCTGGATCTGATTGACATCTTGAGTGATGGTAGCAGCAGAGCTGATGCAGGAGCAATATAAATATTAAGTACAAAGCTTTAACTCTGAAACTTAAACTCTCTTTCTGCTCCAACGATCGTTTTGAGAGAAGGGGAAGATGGCGCCTGACTGATTTTTTTTTCTTTTTAACAAGAAGCGAAAGTGTTTTTCTTCAAAGTAAAGTGACTTTTTGAACTGAGTAGGAATATATAAAATGGACTTTTAAACCTTAAAAGAGCTAGTTATAATTTGGAAGTGCTAAAAAGTTAATTTCAAAATTTGGTTATTCTACAGTTTAACTACAAAGTAATAAATGGACTAGAAAGTGAAAGTGTGTATTGAAAGTTATTAGTTGCAAAAATGGCTCCCAAACCGCATAGACCCGTTTTTAAAAGTGCGGAGGCATTGTTTGTTCAGCAATCTAGAACGCAGTCTTTGAAGTTACCACCCAAAGCTGCTGCATCTATATTGACTTTAAAAGATTTACAATATTTATTTTATTTATTTATTAATGGGGCTTATATCCCGCCCTATCTCCCGAAGGACTCAGGGTGGCTAACAGCAATAATATACAATAAATACAGAAATTAAGATAAAATTAAAATTAAAGGCCTCTGTACAATAAATTAAAATTAAAAATTAAAATAAATTAAAAATTAGAGTTAAAAATTGTAAACATAATTAAAATAAAAATTAAACATAATTAAATCCCTGTCAGTCCAGGTCAGCCAGTTGAAAAAGGAGTGTTTTGAGGCCGTGGCGAAAGGACTGGAGATCTGGGGCCATCCGAAGCTCAGGGGGGAGGTGGTTCCACAGGGCTGGCGCTCCCACAGAGAAGGCCCTTCCCCTGGGGGTCGCCAGCCGACATTGTCTAGCCAACGGTACCCTGAGGAGGCCCTCTCTGTGTGAGCATACTGGGCGATGGGAATTCGTTCCCGGTAGCAGATGGTCCCGGGCCTAAGCCATGTAGGGCTTTAAAGGTAAGTACCAGCACCTTAAATCTCACCCGGAGGGCAACCGGTAACCAATGCAGCTCACGCAGGAGGGGTGTAATATGGGAGTATCGGGGTGCTCCCATGACTACCCGTGCAGCCGCACTCTGCACCAGCTGAAGCCTCCGGGTGGTCTTCAAGGGCAGCCCCATGTAGAGAGCATTGCAGTAGTCTATACGGGAGGTAATGAGTGTGTGGGTGACTGTATGTAGGGCATCTCGGTCCAGAAAGGGGCGCAACTGGTGTACCAGGTGAATCTGGGCAAATGCCCCCATAGCCACGACTCCAATATGATCTTCAAAACTGAGTCGTGAATCCAGGAGGACGCCTAGATTGCGTGCTCTATCAACGGGAGGTAACATCTCTCCTCCTATAATCAAAGATGGAACTTCTTGGACTAAACGAGATGTCGGTACGTAAAGCCACTCAGTCTTGGCCGGGTTGAGCCGGAGCCTGTTCTTTCCCATCCAAATCTGTACCGCTTCCGGGCAACGGGACATCACATCGAGGGCATCACTGGGTTGGTTCGGGGTGGAGATGAAAAGCTGGGTATCATCAGCATATTGATGATACTTCACCCTGAAGCCACGGATGATCTCTCCCAGCGGCTTCATATAGATGTTGAACAGGAGGGGCGAGAGCACCGACCCCTGAGGCACCCCACAACTAAGGGGCCTAGGGGTTGACCTCTGCCCCCCTGCCAACACCATCTGCGAACGGCCCGAGAGGTAGGAGAACCACTGCAGAACGGTGCCTCCCACTCCCAACCCCTCAAGACGACGCAGCAAGATACCGTGGTCGATGGTATCAAAAGCCGCTGAGAGATCTAATAAGACCAGGATAGAGGAATAACCCCTATCTCGGGCTCGCCAGAGATCATTCACCAGCGCAACCAATGCCGTCTCCATGCTATATCCGGGCCTGAAACCCGATTGGTACAGATCCAGATACTCAGTTTCCTCCAGGACCAAAGGGAGCTGCTGTGCCACCCCGCTCTCAATGACCTTCGCAAGAAAGCGAAGGTTGGAGACAGGACGAAAGTTGTTTAAAATAGCTGGATCCAATGCAGGTTTCTTAAGGAGGGGCCTTACCACTGCCTCTTTCAAGGCAGTAGGGAAGTACCCTTCACTCAGTGAGGCATTGATAACTGCTAGGAGCCAGCCTCGTGTAACCTCCCGAGACGCATAGACCAGCCAGGAGGGACACGGGTCCAACAAACACAAAAATATGCTCTAAACAATGCCTTAAAAATTCAGTCCGAAAAAATATTTGAGAAGGTGGCAGAATTTATTGGAAAGGAGAGCAAGAAAATAAGGGAAGATACTTTGATGGCACTTCAAGTGTTTTCAGGCTGTATTGAGAATCTGGATGAATGTGTGGAAGAAGTGAAACAAAATAATCTGATGCTGGAGGCTAAAATGGGTGAAGTGGAGAATAAAATGAAAGCAGGACAAGAAGCAATGGATGGAAACTAATCAAGGAGAGAAGCAACCTAGAACTAAGGAAAAACTTCCTGACCGAACAATTAACCAGTGGAACAACCTGCCTCCAGAAGTGGCGAATGCTCCAACACTGGAAGTTTTTAAGAAGAGACTGGACAGCCATTTGTCCAAAATGGTATAGGTTTTCCTGCCTGAGCGGGGGATTGGACTAGATGACCTCCAAGTTCCCTTCCAACATCATCATCATTATCATTATTAAATTTGGGGCTGCTTTTTGTAACATGACTGATGATACAGACCAACTGAAATCCAGATAAGACTTAACACTTTATAACTCAGTTATGATTCAGAACCCACCACGATTTTAACAGGTACCAAACTGGATCATCCTTTATCACCTTTACTATTTATCCTAGCAATGAAAACCCTGGCACTAGTACTTATATCCAATAATTAGATTAACAGGATAACAAATGGGAGATAAGTAGTATCACTGATCAAAGAACTGAATGCTTGCCAGAGCTAGGCTTGCTGCATTTATTTACACACACGTATACATACTTGTAGTCTGTTATTTCCAATTGTGTATGTCACCCCTGAGTCATATGTCAAGTGAGTGGCTAAATGAATTGAATAATTAAATAATCTAGGTGGAAAATATTCTGTTAGGTGTTATAAAATTAATTAATGGATTCAGATCTACTAGTTCCAGAAAAAGAGTCATAATTGCAAATACTGAAAGAAGATGCTTCAAGAATGTTTTTTTTTAAAAAAGGAAAAAATATTGAATTACTCATCCTTTAAAAAAGTTCAGATGGTAAATCCAGTGTCAAGTTTCCGAGGTATGGGCTTTTCAAGTGACTCTGAGGCATTGTTTACCTTAAAAGTCCTTTATTAGCCTAATACACCGGCAAATGCTTGCTCGAAGGAAGCTGGAATCTGAAATCTCCTCCCCTTGCACAATATATTAAACACAATTCTCCACCTTTCTAATTGTCTCATTAATCATTAATTAATCATATTCTCCAATTAATTTAAAGAATCAGTTTCCCTTCCGTTAGAAGAACCGCCAAATCTTATCTTCTTTAGAGAGTCAAGTGGCCTTGAAAGTGCATTCCTACTCTTCCCTCCCCCCACCTTTTTAAACTAAAACAATACACAGGTCTTAAAGCAATACACAAGTTTAACATATGAAATAGCTACTCCTTCATCTCATGTCAAGCAATAACATTCGATGTTAGCAGCGTTGACATCCAGCATGAAACCAGCAAATTGCAATTCATCTGGAACTTTAATTCTAAATTTTTCTTTTTTTTTATCTCACTAGCTTACTGATGTAAAGGTTTTGGCCTTCTTCCCCAATATCACTCAATAAATTCTCACAGTAGCTATTTTGATTTTTTTTAAAAAACCCAAAACAAAACAAAACCAAAAAAACAAAAATAGCCAGTAACTTTGCTTTTTGCATTGTGCCATTATCCTTGTCCTTGTTTGGTTTTGATTTCCACTAGCCTCATTTCTCCACCAGTGTATGTGTATACACACATGCACACATGGGTGTGCCTGTCAGTTTTGGATTAAACTTCATAAATCAGAAGTAGATTTAGGTTCGTAGACACTCCTGCCTTAATTAGTATGCTAGCTGACAAAGTGCCCCCAACTCAGGTTCTTTCTGCCTAGTTGAAGCTCTTATCTCTTATTAAAAGGCACATAAATGGCTTTGTGCCATTTAATTAAAGATGACATCACAATGTACATTCAGAAGCATTTCAAGAAACAGACTCAGTCTCAAACTGGCACTAGCTAGAGGAAAGTTGTCTTAGCATTGTTACCATTCAAGGTCACCCATGTATGGCACGCCATATCAAGGGATGATAGAAACCTGTTAAAGTCCTTACCACCTTTCAGCTAGAATGGCTTTTGAATTTCTCATTGTGCAAAAACACCGTGCAGAGCCTGTTACTAAACTGGGGACTTAACTGGTTTAATAGCAGGCTGCTGGGATAATTTACACGATCTCCCAACAAAGAAAAGGCCAGCTTGAGCCCACTCATTAGCTAGAGAAGAAACAACAGGGGGTTTATTTCATTTTTCTTTGTCACAAAAAGCCACATGGCTCCACTCAGTTCTTCTGAGATTTTAGAGTTTAATGGAAATAGAAATTGGTTCCTTCCCATACACCAGAGTATAAGGCCTACTGAACATTAGTTGACCTACTGCAGTTTAGGGTAGATGAGAGGCATTGATTTACATAACTTCAAAACATAAATAACTGAATTTGCTTTTTGTCTCCTGTTTCTTTTTTCATCCCCATGTGGGATTATGTTCAATGAACTCCAAGACCTACTGTATTTTAGAAGATATGATGTCCAGTGGAAAAAAATAGAGAAATCTCTTCAAGGTCATCTAATAATAGTCATACTGACTTACTTGTAAGTGAGGATTGGGGGCTTATTATTTTCTATATTCAAGGAACAATTTGCAGGCCAAATAGCCTTTGGCTCATATGGGCGTATCTATATTCATGGCTGGGGAATCAAGGCTTTTTTTCTGCACTGCTTTAATTAGGTGTTTTTTTTAAGTATTCAAATAGGTCCTTAGTTCACTTAAGCAACGATCAAAATTTCCATTTTTGAACAAGGTCAGATGGTAGTTTTTAATTGTCCAGTGACTTCAGATTAAATGCAAATGTTCATTCACCCTTCTAACACTGCATCGTCCACCCATGAAATTCATCCAATTAAAGTTAGCTTTAGGCAACTGTTCCAGAATTGGCTCCAAGGTGCTGAGAAAGATTGTCAGAGAGAGAAAAATACTGAAAGAATATTTGTCTCACTGAAACCGTTACTGTCCTCTAGACAACTGCAGAAGACAGGACTACGTTTCAGCTCCTTCTTATGAAGTAACCACAACACGCTCTTCTGTCTTCTTCCCTTATGTGCCCATTCTAAGGTAGACTCTTAATGCACACATACCTACTTTAGGCCAGTGTTACTATCAGAGGTGTTTGCACCCCCATTCCCCAATACTGAGATTACAGTTGAGTAAGTTTCCTTGCAGAACCACTGTTCACTTGGAAACAGTATAATTTTAAAGTAATTACAAAAAGAAGGCAGAACTTTTAGAGATTTGACTGAATTTGAAAATTTTCCAACCTGAAATTCTGGTGGTGAAGGCGATGGTCTAGAAACCTGGAGACTGTGAATTTTAGTCCTGCCTCAGGCATGAAAGCTGGCTGGGTGACTTTGAGTCAGTCACTCTCTCTCTCTCTCTCTCTCTCTCTCTCTCTCTCTCTCTCTCTCTCTCTCTCTCTCTCTCTCTCTCTCTCTCTCTCTCTCTCTCTCTCTCTCTCTCTCTCTCTCTCTCTCTCTCTCTCTCTCTCTCAGTACAACCCAACTCACAGGGTTGTTATTGTGGGGAACATAGGAGGAGAAAAGAGTATTAAGTATGGTCACTGCCTCGAGTTACTTATAAAGCAATAAAGGCAGGGTAAAAATCCAGATCATGGCATCCAGCCCTCTCAATTCCTGGCAAATAGATGGGGAAGAAATGGAGGTAGTGACAATGTATGGCTGTGAAAGTTGGACCATAAGAAAGGCTGAGCGCCAAAGAATTGAGGCCTTTGAACTATGGTGCTGGAGAAGACTCCTGCGAGTCCCTTGGACTGCAAGGCGATCAAACCGGTCAGTCCTAGAGGAGATCAACCCTGACTGCTCTTTAGAAGGCCAGATCCTGAAGTTGAAACTCAAATACTTTGGCCACCTAATGAAAAGGAAGGACTGACTGGAGAAGAGCCTAATGCTGGGAAAGATTGAGGGCAATAGAAGAAAGGAACGACAGAGAATGAGGTGGCTGGATGGAGTCCCTGAAACAGTAGGCATGAGCCTAAATGGACTCCAGAAGATGGTAGAGGACAGGAAGGCCTGGAGGAACATTGTCCATGGGGTCGCAATGGGTCGGACACGACTTCGCAACTAACAACAACAAATCCAGTAAATAAATAAGGAACTTGACTACAATGGATGAGTTCCTCTCTAAGATCAGACAAGTGCAATTAACATTTTCCCTAGCCATTTCCTTTCCTTCAATGTGGCAGCAATCTTCTTGTCTACTTCTAAAGCAAAGAAATGTTTTTGTAAAATTATAAAGTGACTCAACTGATGACCACACATGGTATATTTAGACAAATAATTAAGACCTTTATTGTTTGGAATGTATCAATTCCTCAGCACGTCTTGTCAAAAGATTGCCAGAGGGGGAAGTCTCCAGGCTAGTCAAACAGAGAAAAAGCCATTTCCTCAACAACAGACACTGAGTAAAATACATCCCACACATATTTATTTTATAAAGACTTGCTAATTAGATACCAGCTGCTTGAAAACTGATAGAGAATTCCCCAGGCAGAAGCTTCTCAAAATGAGAAAGACCACATTAATTTGAGAGACAAGGGCAGATCTGCCCTACGCCTGAATTCCTAAGATTTACCATCAGTGAGGAATTCTTAAAAGCAGCCAGTGGAATGCAGGACAATTTTCAGTCTCTTTTTGAAGCTAATGAAATGCTCTGGTCAGATACTGGAAAAGAGACCTTTTCACCTTTCTCATATTGTCAGTTGCATCCCTATCCACCCAAGCTTTTCCCACTACAATTTATCTTTCCTGCAAATATTTTGTTAAGGAGGCTGGGGGAAGGGGTCTTTGGAAAGCCTTGTGTCATGGTCTCCACAGATGAAATTCTTCAAAGAACTTTGAGGCATTGTTTACCTTAAATAATCTTTATTTGAGCAGCATACCATCAGCACTAACATAATTGAAGCCAAAAACTGAATTCCCCTCCCCTGAGCAGATAGTATCAAAGCACAATTCTCTCCTCCAGTTAACAGTCATAAATCACATTCCCCAATTAGTTTAAACCGTGGGCTTCCCTTCCAGTTCTCCAGCCCGCCAATTCTTATCATTTCTTATTTCAATAACCTTGGTTCTCACACTAGGTTCAGTGTTATTATGTCTAGCTTGACTCTCCTGCAGTCCCCCCCCTACCCAGCATCATCTAACTCTAAAAGCAAAAAGAAGAAAATGGCTCCATCTCCATCTGTTGTCAATGCAAAAACATCCGATGTTAGCAACGTTGACACCTTGCATATGAATATAGACACAAGAAGTTTAGATTATATTTTCTGCTTCAAGAAGACTGAAATTTCAAAACCTTGCTAGGTTGACCCCAGTCCTGATGTACCACCAAACAGATTGTCGATGAAACATCCAAGTTTGTGGCCATAGCAAAAAAAATTTGCCAGCAGGAAAAGACACTTGCTTTAAATTGGGTCAGCTGAAGAAGACCGGAACTTGCCTCTGAAGCTGGGATGAGAAAATGCTGTGATGAGGTTCTGTCCTTTAAAAATATTTAGTGGAGCATCTTCACATTGTGGTTAAATGTGAGGATAAGCCCTTTGAGATAATATCTAGGGCAGTTCAAACACTAGCTGGTGACAGCCTCAGTAGAAGAAAGATCAAAGAGGAACAAGTTTTAATTTCATCCCCATTCTTGCTAATACTCAGCCCCATATGTAAGGTGCCATCAGAATGTGTGACACAAGAAAACTCATTTGATGGATGCTAATCACACATATTGACATACAAGAACAGCAAATTCAGCCAAGGAAAAAGATGTTTGTTTTCCAAAGCAGGCGCAGTCATTGTGTTTGTTTTGTTTTTGCAATTCTATTCATGCGCTGTGGATTTTAGACCAATTCCTGCAGGATTAATTAGGCTTCTTCCTAAAGTGTGTGTGTGTGTGTGTGTGTGTGTGTGTGTGTGTGTATGCCAAATTCAGCCTATTGCTATTGAGATAAACCATAAAATCCATCAAAATTTAATAAAATTGTGGTTCCTGCCTCTCTTGTCTCATTAATTTAATTTTGTCTGTGATTTTTCCTAATGCAGAAATTGAAGAGGATTTATTAATCCACAACTCAACTGTCTGGTTATCTAGAGTTTTTCAGTATTGCACAATTTGGCTGCTAAGATTAGACAAATAACAAGTTCTCTGTTTTTAAGCTTATGGTTTGGTCCTGTAAATAAATGCAGTAAACTTACCTCTGGAGAGCATTTAGTTCTTTGATTAGTGATAATACTTACCACCTAAAGATTTTATGCCAGGATATTACACACACACACACACACACACACACACACACACACACACACACACCAATCTAAGAGGAGAAGTGCCAACAATATATAATCTTTCACTGCAGTTCTTGCACTGAAACTGTCTCCTGTAGAGATTACCAAAAACAGTATCGCAAGCTTCCTTTAAAATTTAAATCATTGGTGGGTCTCTTATGATTGCTCAGTGTAATCTTTATTGAAAAGTTCCCTGTTACTATAGAAATTACATTCTCTCAAATATTTCATTTTAGCAAAACCATAATAATTATCTGAACAATATATATTGTTAGAGGATTTAAATGGGAAGTATCCTTTATCAAAGCTATGTATTTATTATTCCAGCATGTCCCAGACTGTTGCTGAGGTTTGTATAAAATCCTTTTAGTTACTCTCAGTTTTTGCACATAAAAACAAAAACTTCCTATTTATTACTATTTATTTTTTGCCAATGTCTTAAAATCTAATCTGGAATTAGGACTGGGTAGCATTAAATAAAAAGTTAAGCCTTGAAAGAATTTTCGTTTTTAACACTGCAACTCCACCCCAAAATACTGAAATGTTTGGAAGTCCAGTTTTTCATTTCTTTAATTTCTTCCAGGTTCCAGATATGTAATTATTTGTTTAAAACAATGTTACTATTTTTACTAATAAAGGTAAAGGTAAAGGTTCCCCCGCACATGCGTGCTAGTCATTTCCGACTCTAGGGGCTGGTGCTCATCTCCATTTCAAAGCCGAAGAGCCAGCGCTTGTCTGAGGACGTCTCCGTGGTCATGTGGCCGGCATGACTAGATGCCAGAGGCACACGGAACGCTGTTACCTTCCCATCGGAGTGGTCCCTATTTTTCTACTTGTATTTTTATGTGCTTTCGAACTGCTAGGTTGGCAGAAGCTGGGACGAGTAACAGGCGCTCACTCTGTTACACGGCACTCGGGATTCGAGCCGCCAAACTGCCGACCTTCTGATCGACAAGCTCAGCGTCCTAGTTTTATACACTATTGGACTCCCTAAAACTGGAAACATCATTTTGGTGGTGTATGAAAAAATATCAAATGTGATTTATGAAAATTAACTGATAGTCCTTTATTCTTCTGCAAATTCCTCTAATTCAGACATGTCAAACACAAGGCCCAGGGGCCGGATACGGCCCGCGAAGTGGTTTCATGTGGCCCACAAAGCCATCCTGGAAACAGTGAGGGAACGGCCCCCACTGCCTTGGCCCTGGCCCAGAGACCCTCCTTCTGCCAGAGACCCTCAGATCTGTCTCACTCCTGCCCAGGCCCCCATAGGCACCCTTGATGTGAATGATGTAGAGCTGGCCACGCCCACCCAGTAGGCCATACCCACCCGGCCCCCTGAGGGCAACCGCAATGCTGATGTGGCCCTCAATGAAATTGAGTTTGACACCCCTGCTCTAATTCCTTCTTAATATAGCTAGCTGAATAAGAAGCATTTGAGAGCATCAAGATCATATCCTCTGCAAATCAGTTTAAAAATATGTCTTATCTCCCATTTTTAAAATCTGATTATTGGACCTAAGTGCTAGTTCTAGGGCTTCTATAGCATGGTTGAATAGTTAAGGTGATAAAGAACAATCCTTCTGACTTCCTCTTGAAATTGAGATGGGATCTGAATCATAACTATTAAGTTGCATCTGGGCTTTATTTGATTCATAACTATGTCCAATCATCTTATAGAAACCAGCCACAAATTTAAATGTAATTAATATTTGTTTTAAAAATGGTATATACAAACCTTTTCCTATATTTAGAGAATATATGGCTAATGAGGATTATTACCTTCATTATTAATTTTTCTAATTTTACATTATTTAATAATTTCCTGATTGGGGTAGGTATGGTATGGTTTGGAATGTGGCCAGATTGATCCATATAGTTATTTTACCTGTGATCACTTTTAATTGGTCAGCTAACAGTTTAATGGATATTTTATAATCCATATTGAGAAGTGAGATGGGCTTATAAGATGCCAAATCACGGAAATTTTCACCCAATTCAAGGATCAAACTCCCAAACTTAATTACAATAATCCCTTAGACATAATTTTACCTAAATTATTTTATTTAATTCTTTACTCTTTTTTATTTTGCTCCCTCCTTTCCTCTCTTCCTCCAAATCTAAGAATTCAAAATGAGTAATGCAGTCAATATAATTTCTTTTTCTCCTCAGCAAAATGCAGCCTTCTTATCTAACCTTCAATTTTGGTTGAGCTGCTCTCCATAGTTCCAAGGACAGGTCCTATATTGCTTCCTTCATCCCTTGTTAGATAGCTTTGCCAAGAACTTGTGCATCTCAATCAAAATAAAAATAACTTTTGTCCTTGTCGCATAAAGACAATTAACTTGAATGGGCATCCCCTCTTGCATCAAATTTTATTTTGCATATTTTTTTTCCTGTCAGGGGGTTTGAATTCCTTTCTTTGCTGCAATGTAGCTATGCTGATATCTTGGAAGAAGAATATTATCTCAAGGTCTCTAGTTCACATGATTTTCTTATAATTTTAGTTTTTAGATTTGAATTTACATATCTCCCCAAAATGTGTCTAGATTTCTGTGTTTTCCTAGGTCTAGGAGCATGTTCAATACTTTTATCCTTAACTTCAAATCAAAGCTCAGATCATTAATTTTAAAGAGGACATAAGTAGTCAAATTGGTCATTGCAGTTTTCTCTGCTTTGATCCTTAAATTATCTCCTGTGACGATTCTGTAAATCTGCCAACTCAATCTATTTCAGAAATACTCTTTTTTTTAAAATTCCATTTATATCCTGCCCTTCTCCGAAGACTCAGGGCGGCTTACAAGCTTAGCAGTAAGCCGCCCTCTTTTGAGCCTTACCTGTCTCTAACATATTGTTTGTAAGGATATCATGAGCTTTACTGGCAATGATCTGACCTGTATCTGCTATTTGCAGTGACATTTCCTTAAATTGTTTATTCATTTGCTCAGACATATCTACAATAGGTCTTTAGTTATTCACACAGGATGTTTATCCTATTCTGCCTTCTATTCTTTGTTTTATTAATTATCCAATTACCACCCCATCGGATGTCTGTCCATGTCAGTGGGCAGTGCTTCCTTCTTCCATTGCTGCTTCTTCATTGCTGGGAAAGGGCTGCTCAACCTCTTTCAGGTCTTCCAAATAAGGTTTCCCTTGATCAGATTCTCCTTAAGAGTCTCCTTAAATTGTTTTACTACCTGAAGATATTTAATAAGGTAAACAGGCAATAGTAAAGAAAGTAGCTGAGCTGGGGGCAAGAGTGGAGAATGCCACACACCATCCTTATCATTAGTTAGTTATAGGAGCCGTGGTGGTGCAGTAGTTGGAATACAATATTGCAGGCTAACTCTACCTACTGCTAGCAGTTCAATCTTGACCAATTGACTGAACCTTCCATCCTTTTAAAGTAAAATGAGGACCCAGATTGTTGGGGGCACGATATGCTGAGTCTGTAAATTGTTTAGAGAAGGCTGTAAAGCACTGTGAAGTGGTATATAAGTTTAAGTGCTATTCCCAGGGCTTTTTTTGTCATAGAACGCTCAGAATGGAGTTCCGGCACCTTTTTTGGATGGAACCTTGTAGGGTAGGCAAGTCAGGTTGTATGACATGTGTGAGTTCCGGCACCTTTTTCTTTTACAAAAAAAGCACTGGCTATTCCTATTGCTATATATCCCTTCATCAGGCTTCTTCCTAAAGGTAGCATAACTATCCAAAAGAACCTTCAAATAGTGACCAGATCTGATCATAAAGAATTCTGGTCCATACAAAGACAAAGATTTCTCCTTTTCATTCTTCTTCTTCTTCTTCTTCTTCTTCTTCTTCTTCTTCTTCTTCTTCTTCTTCTTCTTCTTCTTCTTCTTCTTCTTCTTCTTCTTCTTCTTCTTCTTCTTCTTCTTCTTCTTCTTCTTCCTCCTCCTCCTCCTCCTCCTCCTCCCCCTCCTCCTCCTCCTCTTCTTCTTCTTCTTCTTCTTCTTCTTCTTCTTCTTCTTCTTCTTCTTCTTCTTCTTCTTCTTCTTCTTCTTCTTCTTCTTCTTCTTCTTCTTCTTCTTCTTCTTCTTCTTCCTCTTCCTCCTCCTCTTCACTAAGTGCCAGCAAATCTTGTTAACCTTATTACTGTGTAGAATATACTTTACTATGCAAGAATCTTTTGTCTAAAAAAATAACAGTTTGTGCACAACTGCACAACAAAAACTTCATTTACATTTAGAGTAAAGCAGGGTTCCTTGCTGTTCAAAAGAGATGGCCCTGCTGGATGACAATGGGAGAAAAAAAATCCCATTATTTTTCTTTTCTGTTTTGTCTCAACTAAGTGCTGTAAGATGTGAAGCCAAGAGCCAGTTATTTGAAAACTGTTCCTCCCTAAATAAACAGATCTACAACAGGTGAATGCAGTGCAGATTATTTTGATTGACAGTTGGAGGACATACAGTTTTTCGGAATACATCACATCTATAGCTCTTGTTGTACAAAACCAGACTCTTATAACAGGGGAAAAAAGAAGCCTGCATGTATGTATATATTGCTTCCAGTTTGGTCATACATTTTTGGTTTTGATTGTAATTTTGTTTTTATGACATTTTAAATACATAAAATATTTATCATTGTTAGCTATCTTGAATGCTTGAGAAAGAAAGGCCTGGATGTATTTTGAAAAAGAAGTCTATTACTATAACGTTCACTGAATGACTACTGCAAAAAAGATTCTCCTGAGTAGATATACCCAAATAATGAAGATTATTAAACCTCCATTAAATATTAAACTTCCCATGATATTTTTTTTTAAATTCCATTTATATCCCGCCCTTCTCCGAAGACTCAGGGCGGCTTACAAGCTTAGCAGTAGCCTTCATTCTATGTATATGCCTGCTTATTAGGGCTTTCACACAAACCCCAAGCGGCATAATTACAAAGTCAGCTTAATTGCCCCCAACAATCTGGGTCCTCATTTTACCTACCTCGGAAGGATGGAAGGCTGAGTCAACCTTGAGCCTGGATATTCCCTCTTTAAGCAATTTTTTTTTAAAAAATTAAGGGTTATTTAACACTTTATTGAAATTGAAGCTTCATTTTACAAGTGTTTAAAAATAAGCAGATTCTTCTAAGAGGGAGTTTCAACCCAATTCTACAGACAGGGTTCTAAACTGAAAGAGGGAATGGTTTGCCCAGAGCTTTCCAGAGATGTTATGGATCTCAAGAACAGATTGACTGGACCATACTGACAATTGTGAAATATTCTGCTTTCACAAGCTTCAGTGGAACAGTAGGGGTGAAATATTGACAATTCTCCCCATGGTCTTCTTCCTCAAATTTGGTATTTCCAACGATCCTACTTTTGGCTTTTTGCCCATGTGATCTTTGAAGTGTGGAAAAAAGATGGCTATCAGCTCCAGCACCACTTTGATTTCAGATTTACGCTCCGGTTCCTCAATAAATCAGCCACAGTGCTTTAGTCCCTCAGACAGAAATAATGTGTGAGCCACAAAAGGGGAAAGTAGAAACTGTTTATTTCCATCATGAAGATGCCTTTTAATATTTCAACATAAATCAAGCTGTGGTTTATGATTATAATAAATTTACCAGGAAGAAAACCAACAACACTTCATTTGTTGCCCAAGACTGTGGAATGATTTGATTTGCTTCGTTTTTCAGTTCGAGAAAATGTAATTGAGATGGGTGAGGTACAGCTGTTTTAATTGTGTTTTCAGAGAGTACCTGCTGCTGCTGGAAGCAGGCTAATACAGAACAAGAAGGCACACACACACACAAACACACACACACCCCTACGAGCTGCTGCCCTTCTTTACTTCTGGCAATAGAAACCAATTCTAGATTTCCCCTAACTCCTGGAGAAAAAGGCCAGACACCACAGATGTGTTTCGGGGGGGGGGGAATCACCCATAGGGACAAGTCAAGGACACAGGGCAGCAAAGAGCCATAGGGGAGACCTTTTGCACTAGGATAATCGATTAAAAGTATCTCCCACATTAAAATAAGTGGAGAAGATCTCAGCTGCTCATATTCACCCAAGATATGCACTGGATTTCCCTTTCCCATTCCCTGCAGTCCTTGATTATGGGGTTAATGAAGAATACGCAAGAACAGAAACAATCCTAGTTCACATTTCTAGCTCTTCTTTTGAAACTTTTTAATGTAAGTTACAACTATTACGGAAATTGGATCGCACTGCCACTTGCTTATTGCTGACATTTGGACGATCACTCCAGCTCCGAAAAGGAACCCTCCTAACTGAGGGACGAATGGAAGGCACTATTATTATTAGGCCCATGGAAAAGTCTGGTTCCTATTCATGTGGAAAGCAAAGCCACATCTATCTAGGGCAGGGGTGGCAGGGGAATTCTGGGAATTGACATCCAAAGATTTTAAAATTACCAAAGTTGGATAGCCTTGATCTAGAGAGTTGTTCTGAAATCAGGAAACAACTTCTACGATGTCGTGTTTTGCAACCTTCAGAGCAGCATTTGGGCGTAGCAAAAGAATGTAAAAGACATTTAACACAATTGGGAAGGAGCTGCTGGGGAAAATCCCACAAAGCATACCAGAGGCAGCAGCTGTGAAATTGCGAATAATTGTGCATTTGAGTAAATGATAGGAAATGGGTGCACTTGAAGCTTGTTGTTTCCTCTTTTTCAAGCAGGAAAAATGAGCTTCTGTTTAACAGAAGACCAGTAGCAGGAATTCTGCTTTTGCTGAAATCCAGCCCTCCTTGCCGGCTTCCAGAATCGAGCGATGGCAAACCCTGCCTTCAGAAAAGGTTTTTCTGAGCCGAGTGGCAAGGCTGAAGGTCAAAAGAAGTGGGGGAAGAAACCCTCTTAAGATTAGGGATACATGCATGAAATGAGTAGCCCACTATCCAGAAGAGAAAAAAAAAGAAATACAATATATGGTCAATTCTTTTAGGGAAAACAGGGCACTTTTTATCTTTCAGATCATTCAAGGCCTGAAGATTAAGCAGTAATAGACAAAATGTGCATTTTCATCATGTGTAGGTGATTCCTAAGGTACAGGACATTTTGTTACTAAAATGCTAGCAGTCATCCTATCTTTGCTGTTCCGAGGATAGATTGGACCAGCATATCTGACACCCCTGACATGACTCTCCGTGATCTCACTTCTGCTGATTAGGAAGGTTTACAGCATTTGTAGGCAAGAATGACAGAAATGAACAATGCTAAATCTATGTGCCTTGTTGGGACAGAAGAGTTCCTATTTCAATGGAGTGTGGATATGTGTTTTTTTTAAAACCAACTATTTTTGTTCTCCCTGAACCAGGGCAGAAATCTGACTCTTATAAGGGTTGAGTCATTAAGAGCTCCCCGCAACCTGGTGTCCAAAAACCAGCCTTATCCATCTGAAAGCTTTGCAGGTTGTGTACGTGATTCTCTGATGCACCAAAAGGGCTGCCAAGAACAGCCTGATATCGAGAGGGTGCTGTCATCAGGTCTTGATGTGCCTGCAGCGAGCGTCCCTAGCTGCCAAGCCTAACCTTATGCAATCTAGCGAAGACACACAGTCTTCTTTTGGAGACAGCTGAGTTTCACCGAAGAAAAGACACTGCCTGTATTATTTTAAGCACAGCCGCAGCCAATCTCTGTAATAAAAGCTATTTGGGCTTTCAAAAAATCATTCTACTCAAGAATTCTTTTTAAAAAAGCCTAACACCACTGAATTTATCAACTAACTTTGGTGAACATCAAATTTAATATCACAGGTACAACCTGCCTGGAGAAGAGCAGCTTCATCCACTTGTTTGGAAGATGGAATTTAATAACATAAAAAGCACTTTCAACACAATTATAGCCAAAGGAAAGAAAAAATAATACTTTCCTTATATGGATAACTTTTGCGATTTGTGACCTAAACTCCTCTTGTGACTTTGTATCAACAGCAGTTGAAGAAATATTCCTTCTCAACAAAGCCTTATAGTCCCAACTAGAAATAACCGAAATCCAGTAGTTTGTCCATCATGTATCAAGTTGGATGTAGGAATCGGATTTAAGATCCAAATACTGTAACGGGTGATGGATGTTGGGAGTTTTCTTTCAAACCCCCACCCTGCCCCCTTTTCCCCCCAGAAGGTTTATTGTCATTTAACAGTCTGATTCAAGAGAAAAGGAGAACAGCACTACACCTAGAATGCTGCATCCAGTTCTGGGCATTGTATTTTAGTAATGACTTTCACAAGCTGATATTTACTTATTTACTTTTTGATTTTCATAGCTCTGCATCCAAAAACAGCAACTAAGATGATAAGGAACCTGGAAGGAAAATGTTATGAGGAGACAGAAGACCTGGAGAAGACTGCAAGGAGTTGTCTTGAAGTAGCTAAATGACTGTCATGTAGAAGGGGAAATGTTTTCATTTATTTATTAATCAAATTTATATGGCCACCCATTTCACAGGAAGTGACTCTGGGTGATGTACAGCATCGTTCAAAGTTATTTCAGAAGACAAAATGGCAAACAATGGAAGGAATTAATAATGGGTCATCTGAATTTCCTTATAGGAGTAGTTGTTCAACAATGGAACAGCCCCCTTTAGGTGATGACTGACTTCACAAGAGGTGTTTACACAGAGCGTGGACAGCTGTAGGTTGCGAAGCTACAGTATATAGCTGAATCATGCACCGGGATGGCAGCGGACTCAACAACCTCTAAGGTCTCCTTCAACCTTTACATTTTATGATGTGATCATCAGTTTAAGGAGAGAGAGAAATGAGATTTCATGGACTGGAGTTCATGATTTAGCAAGAATCAGGAGGCATCGTTTGTAATTTTCGGATAGAAGATGGATTGGTTTTCAGAACAAGTCTCTTTCCACTTTCTATAGTTTCCCCACCCCCTCTACATGTAGAAAATTCTTTAGATAGATTTAGTCATAACATAATTGCATCAAGACTATATCAGCTGCTCTCCACATTTATCAAAGTAGTCTTTTAGTAAGTAATCAACATTTTCACACCCATATGGAAAGCCCAGGGCCAGGCCTGCCCTGCTGCTGTGACCCTGGCAGGGTTCTGTTAACGGTATAAAGAGAAAATAAAGCATTATAATGGGAAACATTTCTTATTACTTGTTAAGAGACGGCTTTGTATCAGCCGAGTGTATAGTTCGTGGCAGGACATCCTGCTCAGACCCATATCGTATATAAACAACTGAGGAGGGAAATATTTGAAATAAAGGAACAGCCAAGTTCACGCTTGGCAAGTTTCAGTCTCAGGGCTGCATTATATGAAACAAGGCAACGTTGAAAGGCATTGGAAAGGCTGAAAAACAAGTGAGGAAAACAATCAAAGCAGGACTAGGGGAGAAGGGGGCGTGGTCGGGCTCCTCTACCCATTCCAAAGGGTTTAGGTTGCCACATACATCACGCAGGTATTAACAGTTATGAAACCAAATTCCATCAGTTGTTTTCATTTTCGCTCCTAATATTCAATGAGTTGGCAGAACAGAAAGCCACTTCAGAAAGAATAGGAATGATTAGGTAAGCAGATCTTAGTAAGTAATTGGCTCGAGTCATCGGCTATTGGCTTGACCACTAAAAGTAAAACTTTTAGTAAAACTGGTCATTTCCATCACATGAAGGACTAGGTGCATATCCAACAGTCTCAGAAATCTTCTAATAGGAAGGAAAACGCCCCCCCCCCCTTAGAAAGCCTGATGTAGGATAGAGTCCGATTGTTTTGTGCATTAAATGGAAAATCAGAACCTGAAAGGTAACTGAACAAGCAGCAAGGTGCCTCAAATGAGCATCAAGCTCAACGATGTATTTAGTAGTTTAAAAGTAGTTTAAACTTAAGATAGTTTAAAAAATAGCCTTGTTAGGTGCAACGCCTGGAAGAGAAGTCTTAGAGATCATCTTAACCAGAAATATTGCTCCATCATCAGTTCTTTGTTTCACTCAAAATGATATTTGCAGTCACAAACAAAAAACAAAAAAGGCCCCAGAGCAGCACAAACCCAATCCAGAAGGTGTGCCGGAAAGGGGACAAATGTTTGTTGAGGACGCTATTTCTAAAGGTCATTTGCGTTTCTTTCCGACTGTAGTATGCTAAAAAAGCAGGAATGATGTACTGGATCCCATTTCCAGCATAGGCTCCAGTAATTCCCACTAAGGATTCCAGATCGTGAGTACAGAAAGCCACAACAATTGGAGGAATTAGTGTGATGACCGGGAAAAAAATCCTGTCCACTACCCAAGGGTAGGTTCCCCCTTCCCGGTGGAAGAGAGTTTTCCAATTATTTCTCAGAGTCACAGCAATTATAGGAAAGTTTGTACTGATGGTGAAGACAGGGAAGAGTCCCAGGAAGTAGCGGATAAATGCAACGTTGACAATGTCGCAGTTTGTGAAGTTGAGTGTGTACATGTCCATTAGAGTCCCGTTGCGGAAACAATAGATGGCGGTGAAAGACAGAAGGCTGTAGAAACCCAGGATCAAGATGTAATCCAGCAGGACTAGCTTGTTAACATGCTTCTTCTTAGAGATGGGAGTGATGAGGGATGGCAGGGAGTGCTGACACATGAAGGAATAAACGCAGACTCCAAAAAGATTTCGGACTCCGGAGAACTGAGCCAGAGGGGGGTGGCCTTCCCCTTGGCCCTTGGCGATGCGGAGCAGGGCCACAATGATCATGATGACGAATGCTGAAACGAAAAGGGGGAGGGGGAAGGGAAGAAGAGAGAAGGAACAGGGTTAGGTCCGAGAAGTAGGCAGGATCCCAACTTTCGTAACTTTTTCCTCTAATCTTTGCTGGATCTTTCCTAGTCTACAGCTGAAAGGACAAGGAGAAAAAAAACACTCATCTGGATAAAACTGCTCCATGAAGAGTTGTCAGTGCATAAACAGCCCTCCTGATTGTACTGAAGATTGGAAAGGGGTTATTTATTTATTTATTTATTTATTTATTTATTTATTTATTTATTAATGGGACTTATATCCCGCCCTATCTCCCGAAGGACTCAGGGCAGCTAACAACAATAACATATAATAAGTACAGAAATTAAGATAAAATTAAAATTAAAGTCATCTGTGCAATAAATTAAAATTAAAAATAAATTAAAAATTGTAAACATAATTAAAATGCCTGTCAGTCCAGGTCAGCCAGGTGGAAAAGGAGTGTTTTGAGGCCGCGGCGAAAGGACTGGAGATCTTGGGCCATCCGAAGCTCAGGGGGGAGCTGATTCCATAGGACTGGCGCTCCCACAGAGAAGGCTCTCCCCCTGGGGTTCGCCAGCCGACATTGTCTAGCCAACGGTACCCTGAGGAGGCCTTCTCTGTGTGAGCGTACTGGGCGATGGGAATTCGTTCCCGGTAGCAGATGGTCCTGCAAGTATCCCGGGCCTAAGCCATGTAGGGCTTTAAAGGTAAGTACCAGCACCTTAAATCTCACCCGGAGGGAAACCGGTAACCAATGCAGCTCATGGAGCAGAGGTGTTATATGGGAGTATCGGGGAGCTCCCATCACTACCCGTGCAGCCGCAATCTGCACCAGCTGAAGCCTCCGGGTAGTTTTCAAGGGCAGTTTATGCTCTTCCAAATACCACTCTTTTTCCTCAGGAGCACCTGCTTCATATCTGAGTTGTACAAGAATGTACACGTTCCCTTCATTTGAAGGTTTTTGTCTCGTCTGTGTTAATAAAGCTGCATCGGGGAAAAAACTTCTTAGCATAAGCATATACCACTTTGGATGAAAGGTCATTTGAAACATTGCCTCTGGCAGCACAAGAGTACCTGCCTTGTGGTTCTGGGCAGCATTTATTAGAGTTTTACAAAACTGACAGGACAAGAATTCTTGTAAATGGCTTCCATGAAATGTAGATATCTATAAAGAAATCACTGATATTGTTCTGAATCAACAACAGTCAAATTGGCTAACTGCAATCACAACAAACATGGGTAACTTATCATTTATTGTGCTTTTGATTTCCCAGTTTTTTCCTCTTTCTTTTTTTGCATAAAAATGCATACACCTTAGAGGACACTGCACCACTGTAGTTTATTATTTCATAATAAAATACTTTACTGTTAAGGAACTAGCTTCCCTCACCTCCCACCTGGATTCTTTCAGTACTGATTTTCATCATGTATGCCCAATGTGAGTAGACTTCTGTCTTACAGAATTTACTCCTTTTCTTCATGAGAATTTCAAGACCTACCAATTGTAGGGACAAGGTGTCTCAGCTTCTTGGAGAGGTTCCTGGGGGCATAAAAACTCTGTTCCTTATCCAACAATTTTGTTTTAAAAAGACTAAATATGTCTTTATCCAACAGAGAAAGCAGTTGGGTATCTGGCACTGAATACTGTATTTGACAAAGGGCTATTTCAGATAATAGACTGGCTATGCAGACTATATATTCACAATATCCCATTTTTTTTACTTCTACTATAGCCCAAAAGCAGAGTAACAAGGAACAAAGAGATGTCTATGCCTGCAAGGGGAAAATGTCCAAATACCAGCTTCTGGATGCTGGTACCACATCAGGAACCACAAAATTGTGTCCTTAATTTGAAAATTACTTTTTTTAAATCCCATTTATATCCCGCCCTTCTCCGAAGACTCAGGGTGGCTTACAATCTAAGAAGCACAAATCAATGTGCTTAGCAATAGCCTTCATTCTATGTATATGCCTGCTTATTAGGGCTTCCCCCACCTCCCAAGCGGCATTTTACAAAGTCAGCTTATTGCCCCCAACAATCTGGGTCCTCATTTTACCTACCTCAGAAGGATGGAAGGCTGAGTCAACCTTGAGCCTGGTGGGACTCGAACCTGCACTAATTGCAGGCAGCTGGTGTTACTTAAGAAGGCATTAGCCCACTGCTCCACCAAGGCTTTGCAATATTTGTATATCCCGTTCTCAATTTATGAATGGAAAAGTCTGCCTGTCCAACCAGATCTGATAGGGTAGGCCCACTTCACGTCCTTTCCCTTAAATGCTCTCACTTCATGGGACTTAGGTTGTCCTTCCCCACAGCAGCCCCTGTCCTGTGGAACACCCTTCCCCCTGAGATCCAGCAGGTTTCTACACTCCTCGCATTCTGGAAGTCTAAAAAGCTGGTTCTTGCCAGGAGTGTTGGGTTACTCTGAGGCTAGAGTCCAGTGGACTCTTGATGGTCTTTTGCTTTTGGACAGCCAGGATTCCCTCTTTTCTTAACCCAAGTTAGTATCTACTAGCTACGTCTTCCTTTGCTTTAATTCTGTAAAGGTAAAGGTAAAGGTTCCCCCGCACATGCGTGCTGGTCATTTCCGACTCTAGGGGCCGGTGCTCATCTCCGTTTCAAAGCCGAAGAGCCAGCGCTTGTCCGAGAATGTCTCCGTGGTCATGTGGTCGGCATGACTAGACGCCAAAGGCGCACGGAACGCTGTTACCTTCCCACCATAGTGGTCCCTATTTTTCTACTTGCATTTTTACGTGCTTTCGAACTGCTAGGTTGGCAGAAGCTGGGACAAGTAACAGGCGCTCACTCTGTTACGCAGCACTCGGGATTCGACCCGCCAAACTGCCGACCTTCTGATTGACAAGCTCAGCGTCCTAACCCACTGAGACACCGCGTAATTCTGTACAAGGCACAAATTGTATTTAGTTGCTTTTTTTTGCAGTTACTCCCAACAAGGATTCCATGTTATACCATAGTCAATGTTCATATGAAATAAATAATGCCCTCCTCCAATAAAGTAATTTTAGTATGCACTGGAAAAAGGTATCTTTCCCAGTGTTTCAGTAAAATATAGATTAACAAAAGCAAAATCAGAGTTCCTCACCCCCATCTTTTCTTACAAACTGCTATAACGTCATTTCAATACAGAAGGAAGACTGAATCCTGGTTTTCATTTTCCAAATCCAACTGTCTACGCACAGGACCATAAAGTTTTTTTTAAAAAAAACGTATTATGTTAAGATATTCTACATGCAGAAAGCAGCTTTCTGTTGGGAGATTTCCCCCCCCCCGCCCTTTGTTGAAAAAGCAACCTTAAAGCTCAACCTGTAACAGTTACAAGTCTCTTCTTGCTTCTAAAAACAATTATGTACAAAAGCTCTAAATCACCGCAAGAAAGGTACAAAGCTCTTCAAATTATCTAGAACTCTCACAAAGACATAAAATATTATCAGTAAGGCAGCAAGAATTGTAAGCTCACACATCCTGACAGGAATAGGACAGCAGGCGTAATACCAAATGGTAGCTTCAAAGAAATATCAAGTAAGACAAGTTAAGTCTTTTCAGAAAATGCAAGTGGAAAATATCTAACTCTCTATTTGGAGAGAAGAATTTGATTTATGGTACATAGTCCCATAAACACTGCTGGAGCTTAATTATATTTAACCATAAGACCTCTGTACGACTTCTCCTGCTGGAGAGTGAAACAATATATCTCTACTCTTTCTGTTCATTCAAGGTTGAGGATCTGACCTATATCCTCCCAAAGTTCCCTTTATCAAGTACAGACTGTCCATTATTTCCCCTAATAGTAGCACTTGAGTATCAGTGGTGTGCCCCAGCAAACACTTTTTTCCAAACCTTTTGGTTTAATGTCATCTGGTAACTTTATATATAGCATTTTCAAGTTCACTTCCAGGAGGCAAGTCACCAATCACTCAGGTCTAGCTTTAACCCACCAGTTTGGGAACAATTCTGACGTTCACTTTGCAATGGTTGATTTAAAAAAAAAGAGAGAGAATGCATTATTTCTGTGCTGGAAGGGCAGAGCCAAGCTTAGAGATCACAGGCAAAGTGAATTGATACTTTACAGAGCTATAGAGTTAGAAGAGAAATTTACACCATCAAGTCCAAATCTTTGCTATCTGCAGAAATCTATATAAAGATGTCCCCAGCTACAGCTATCCCCTGTCCAGTCTCTACTGAACAAATCCAGTGAAGGGGAAACCCACCAATTTTCTGAATAATTGGTTCCACTATCAAAATGCTTTTTCTGTTAGAAAAAAAAATGTTCATATCATTTATTTATGTATTTTTATTTTAATTCCATTTATATCCTGCCCTTCTCCGAAGACTCAGGGCGGCTTACAAGCTTAGCAGTAGCCTTCATTCTATGTATATGCCTGCTTATTAGGGCTTTCATACACCCCCCAAGCGGCATTATTACAAAGTCAGCTTAATTGCCCCCAACAATCTGGGTCCTCATTTTTACCTACCTCGGAAGGATGGAAGGCTGAGTCAACCTTGAGCCTGGTGGGATGCGAACCTGCACTAATTGCAGGCAGCTGGTATTAGTTAAGGAGGCATTAGCCCACCGCTCCACCAAGGCTCTAGGTACAATACCTGGAATCTGCCTTCATATAATTAGACCCATTATTCTGCATCTGCCCCCTAGGATGACAGAGAATATATCTTTTCTACTGCTATGTCTGCCCTACTCAGAGAATATGTCTACTCTACTCTTCTGTAGGCTACAGGGAATTTAAACCAAGACATTTTATATGAAATAATTCAACTCTTTAAAAAAGCAAACCATTATGAAAGATTATAAAGTTTGTTGTGTGAATGATACGAAGGCGTGCATAACTTTGCATAGGTGCAGTTAAATGGTATCTATCTGGTAACTGATTTATGACATTGCCATAAGTTCAGATTTTTTTAAAAAATAATACATTCATCAATAGTTATGCAACAGAAAACTCACAGACAAATAGACGTACACAATTATTTTTATATGAGAATTATTTGTAACGTCTGACTCCATTTTTGTATAGCACATATGAACAAAATGCAAGCTACACATAATGAGTCTCAAAACTTTCCAAAACAAGTTATGATTGGTGCTCTCTGAGCTTGGTTATTTTCTTGCAGATGTTTCATTATCCAAAGTAGGTAACATCATCAGTGCTAGCTATTTTTAAAATATGCAAAAATATCATGAAAATGTCAGCTCTTTTTTCCCCTCTAGGAGTGTTCTGCTTTACCTTCTGTTTTATAAGTTGTAAACTGAAGGTTTTGCTGGAAATATTCATTTTTTTCTGATCTACAACTCACAATTGATGCAATTAAAAATATTTAGCAATTATCTTAATAATTTATTTCCTAATGAAGGGGATAATGGGAACATCTCCTTGCTTGTGGTTCAGGCACTGCAAAGCTGATTATTCGTACACTAAATTTATCTTTCTATCTTGAAAGGCAGCAAGATGAAGACAATGTCCCAAAACCCAGTTATGTCCAACAATAAATCAAAACAAAGAGTCTAATAACTCTTGATAACAAGTATTAAAGCTAGGATTTGGTGGCATATGGGACATCCCATTCATCTAACATCAAGTTCCTCAAGTAGAGAGAAAGAATACAGACATCAAATTTTATAAAAGTTACCTATGAAGTTAGTGGGTATTGCTAGCTATTCCTCTTCAAATAAAAAATGTTAAAATACTTACCTACGTGTATCTTTATTACAAAATTGATACAACTTTCAGTTTGTCAAAACATAAGCTACATCTCTAATTAAATGCAGCCCTGAATACACAAGATTTAAGAAAATAAACAGAATGTTAGATATTTTGAGGTGGTACAACACTACTTCAATAATTCTACTTCTAGCGTGTTACATCTGGAGACAAATTTTATATGGGAACTCTTAATTGTTGGACATAAGACAACATAAAACAATTGTATGTATGTAGAACGAAATAAACCTCTGAGAAACCCAGAGAAAATAAAAGAAATAAAGGTGAAAAATGAAAATAAAACAATCAGGATAAAAAAATAGCTCTACAAAGTATCAAGTAAAAAAAAAATACACATATTTTCAAGGAAAGAAAAAACAAATTCTGCTAAGACAGCTTCACTGTCCTGCACAGGTAGATGCTTCCTTCGATGCTTCTCCAAATGTACCTTTTTCACTTAGTTCTCTTTCTCACTTTACTTTCACATGCCCCAAGATTATTAAAATTAAAAATAAAATAAATGGAGAGGTGGCATCTGCAAAGCAAACATCTGCCTCTAGCATCCCATTTATTTGCAGGGTTTTGCCTTTTTCAGTCCTCTGTGATATCACAGAGTATTTTGGGAGAGAGGAATTGAGAAACATGTCTAGCTTTCTCAAAAATGCTAATTAAGTATCCAGCAGATGTTGTATTTTCCCTCAAGCACTTGACACAATATTTTAGCAATTCTAGAAACAACTCTAGAAGCTTATAGAACAACGGAGCCAATGTCAAAAGGACTCTTCTTAAATAAACTGAAAGGATGGTCCTGAGGTGATCCTACATTATAACAAAGTGACAAAAAGGTAGAGTAGATGAAAATTAAGATTTCCATTTTCAAACCTTTTAGCAATTCTACCTTATTTTGTGTCATAAATTTCACAGCTCGGAAGCCTTAATACTAATCAACAGAATATATCTCACTCTATTTGTCATTACTACAAACAATCTAGACTAGATCAGAACATAAAATCATACTGTATCATTATGATAGAAAGGGAGGAGCCTAAACCACATTGCTCTCTTGATCCAATTTAAAACCATTTGTTTAAGCAAACAACTATTAACTATTTTGACACATTTATGACAGAGCTATCTATCAGTAGTTGCTCCTGGCGTGATACATATTCCCTTCAAAGCTGAGAGTCAATATTCTAGAGCATAATGATAATGAATCACCCTCCTTAAATATGTGCTTCTTGCTTCATTCTTCATGAAAAAAGTATCAGGATTTTAGTGGGAAGAAGAATTGAGGGAAAGAGAAGGCAGAGGAAACAAAATCATGATCTCCCTGGGAAAATTCTCTTTCAACACAGTTTACAGAAAGGAATGCTCTTTGGCTCACAGGCTGTATCTTATCAAAAGGTCTTCAGAATTTTAGAGTGATGGACTTGGAATCTCAGCTGTGGGACTTTCCTGACGGGTAGGCTAAGGCAATGATATTTAGAAACTTCATCTTAAAATATGAAAAGAGGCCTGTTTGAAATTTGCTAAGTTCAAAATTTTTAAGGCTGATTATACAATGTAGTACTGTGCTTAACTGATCAGGTTAAAGACTGTAACACTGGGAGGCTTCCAATTTGTCACGCAGCCACTGTGGACGGCTGGGAGACTTGCTCTCTCTCCCCCCCATCCAGTTTTGCATCGCTGGGGGGCCCTGAAAGGGGCCGAAAATCACCCCTAAGAGGCGACCAGCAAGGATCGCTCACTGGATCGCGGGAGAGCCGCAACTCTCCCATTAGACCTGGCAATCCCTCCAAACCGGTGGACGAAAGGACCGGCCATTATGGCTCGTCGCTAGGCTGTGAACAGCCGAAGTCACATTTTCCATCAGGCAACTCTTAAAGCAGCGCGGAAGAGACTGGGTGAGATCTACCTCTTTTACACCCTAATTACTTTCTCTACCTCCTTAAACTGCTAAGCATTTTCCCCCCTGCGGTGAGGGAAGGGGGACTTTTGCCCTCCCTCCAGAAAGAGCGGCTACTAAATACCCAGGGTTGTTTTAAACGTTGAAAAAGTAACTGAATCCCAATTGGAACTTTATTTCTCAAAGCATGTGGATTGAAAGATTTTTTTATTTCCTATTTTTCATTGTCTACTTCTGTTGGAAATCTGGATTCTTTCTTATGAAAAAGAAAAAAAAGAAAAACTGAAAAGATTAAGACATCTTTGGGACTCAAAGGGAAACTTTAAAAGAGGCCTGGCTGACTGCCCAGGGAAATAGATAAGATGCATAACCTTGAGAACTTTGAAACAACAGCTGTGAAAGGCTTTGTGTTCCCTATTTAGAAAAAAAAATCTCTCTTTTGAAATTTCTAAGTGTAAAGCCTTTAGCTTAAGATACCAATATGGAAGAAGACCAGGAACAAAATTTATTTATGGAGGAAAATCAACAAACTCTCGCTATGTTGAAAACACTAATCCAAATTCTTACCACAACCAATGAAATAGTAAGAGGCTAAAGACAGCCCAGATATGAAAGCCCAAACTTTGACCACAACTAAAGAATCATCTATACAAAATACAATAGAAAAAATGAAACATTCAAGTACGATGACAGAAGAATCTACTATTAAACAAATATTGATATTTGAAAATCCAGAAAAGAAACTGACAACTTGGAAAAAGGAAAAGGTTTCTTATACAACTCAGAAGGAACTAGAGGATCTAGAAAAAGAACAGCTGGATGAGAAGACAAATAATTCAGAACAACTAAGTTGATATGGAAGAATAAAGAGATGACCCACTAGACCTACGAGTCCTCTCAAAAAAATGGCAATCGGATGGTTGTGCCAATATCAATTAATATACATGATATTACAAAGAGATTGGCTCGATGACCCAAAAACAAGGACATGGAAGATGATTTGGCAAAAGAAAAAAGCCAGAATAAGACTCAAGAAGAATGGAGTTTCGACCATCTTATTGAAATCTGAAACAGAATGTACTTAAATAGATAAGATGTGTATGCTGAACACAAGACATTGTTATGAACTGAGATAAAGAAAAAAAAGGTCATTAAAATTTAGCAGTATAAATATTAATAGCTAATTTGAATATTGATTTGTGCATAAAAGTCATGTAAAGGTGAATAATGTAGACAAGCTAAAAACCTATTGTTGACAGTAATAAATAGGTCTATATGGAATGTTAAAAATGAAAATTATCAGTTTAAGCAAGAGACAGCAGATACAAAGAGGAAGAAAGGAAGTATTAAATATTGAAATAAAAAGAAATTTTGATTACTACTTAAAAAAACCTGAAAATTAGCAAAAAGGATATCATATTGTATCCTTAATTTGTTGACATAGAGGGTGAGAAGTTAAGTAAATGGGAAGTGTATTTTGAATATTAGATTTTGTGAGGAATGGTGATAGATGAATTGGGAGTATGCTAAAAATCTTGGGAATGATAAATATCAAATGTTAAATCTAAATGTTAGTGGAAATTAAAACTGAAAAATCTATTAGGTCATTGATTGTCTAAAAGATTGTATGTTAAAACAATTAGAATATGTGTAAACTAAAAACTATGGATATATGTAAGAAAGTTATTTTCTATGTGATTGACAGGATAAAACTTTTTAAATCTACAATTAGACAGTATATATGAAGAGAAAAAGAGAGGAAATGTTTATGGTAGCAATTTTAAATCTATACTAATGATACCTGTATGTAATTGAATTACTATTACCCAGCCACCACGTTGCTTTTCAATATGTGAATGTAATATTAGAAAATCAATAAAATTTGTATATAAAAAAATAAAGACTGTAACACTGGAATAAGAGTGATTTTAGAAATTACTTACAAAATTTCTCTTCAAAAGTCTACAACACCTGAGAAAAAAAGAACCTTAGCCAAATTAAAATTAGAACCAAACATTTCTATTTGCATTTTATAGGCACACTCATGGGGGATATGCAACTTTACCACCAACAGATGTAGAAGAATTTCATCTTTCTTTCATCTGGAACGGGATTCTGGATATTTTTTGCTTGTCAAAAATCTCCTACACAAGCAAAGTCCAGTTGAATGTTACCTTCTCCCCTGTACAGAAAAATCACAGAGGTGTAAAATGCTAGCTGAGCAATCCCCTGTGGATTCTGAAAAACTTTTAAAAGCCTTACATACTGAGCAGCTGCAGGCAGGAAGTCTTATTCGTCTTTCTTTGCCTTTCTGGAATGCCCATTAAACTTCTTCCAGGAAACAGCAGAGGTCAATTTTAAAAGCGGGCTGAGCTTTTTCATTTTTTAACCTGCAAACGTTTTATAACTATGGGGGGGGGTGGGAAATCCTACAACGTTTCCTGTCCTGTCCAGAGATATTTTTTTCCAAACTTCAGAAAAATCCTACAGGTAGTCCTTGACTTATGACTGCAATTGAGCCCCAAATGTCTGTTGCTAAGCAACAGAGTTAATTAAGTTTTGCCCCCATTTTATGACCTTTCTTGCCACAGTTGTTAAGTGAATCACTGCAGTTGTTAAGTTAGCCACATGGTTGTTAAGTGAATCTGGATTTCCCCATTGACTTTGCTGGACAGAAGGTGGCAAAAGGGGATCACATGACCGCGGGACATTTCAACCGTCATGACTATGAGTCCGTTGCCAAGTGTCCGAATTTTGATCATGTGATCACGAGAATGCTGCAACAGTTAGTTGTAAGTGTGAAAAATGGTCATAAGTCACTTTTTTCAATGCTGTTGTATCTCTAAATGAACTGTTGTAAGTTGAGGACTACCTGTACTGAAAAAGTACAAGAGATAAAACCTCCCTTGATGAACTCAAAGCCGACACTAGGAAAAAACAGAATTATTTTAGGCTTAACATCTCTATTGTAGAATTGACACATGATGAAACAATATCCCATTCCCCCAAGGCCCCTGTTTTCCCTTTGAGGGTTGAAGGACCTGGGGTAAAGGAAGACTAAGAAGCAAGATGGTCCTGTTCTATCCCACCAGTCATAGTTATGGAGAATATTTCAATTCTGTATCTGTGAAAATACATTCTTCTCTCATCACATTATATGAGAGCCACTCGTCTTCTCTGAAAGGATTAAAAAAAATGGTTTTATATGGGCACATATAAAAACTTTATGAGCTACAGATATCAGTTAAAATCCTAAACAAACTTGAGATGGTTCAGTCTTCTCTAAAACCAACACTGGTATATGTAAATTAAAATCTAAAGAGGAATAGATCATATAAGCTTTTGATGAGCACTCAGCATTTTTTTTCACTTCACTTGTGTTTATGTTTTTCACTTCACTTAAAGTTTAATGATATAGACAGATTAATATAATTAACTTACTAACAGATTTTATATATCATTATCATTAGCCATGGCTCTAAATATTGAGACTAGTTCTCCCCAGTCCCAATTTGCAAAAAAGCAAAACTGTTTCAGGGATGGGTCTGATGGTCACAGCTAAGAATTCAAAGTCTATACAACAACAACATTGTAAAAGTAATGATTTTTAGCTGTCACTGTGCGCAAAGTACGGTTTTCAGAGGAACCGATTATTGTGAATGTCAGTTACACCACAACCAGATTTGATTTCCAATAACAATAGGTTTACAGAACTCTATTTTATTATAATGAAATCCAAACAGAGTCTTGCTGAAAGTGGAATATGTTGCATCCTCATGCCTGTCACGGCAACATCAAATTGGGAATTTTCATACTAAATTCATCATTTAATCTATTTCTAAAATGGTCAGTTTGCTGGAGAAACCAATGGATCACTTGAATAAATGTCAAAGTCCAGAGTCTTTTAGACACATAAGGATAATGTACATGTATGTCCTAAGCTTTTGACTTTGAAATTGGTTTCTGAACTTAGTTTATTCTTGAACCAAGAACAATGATGGAGTTTACTCATTTTGCTAAATCATGATTTGTTGAATACATCATAATACTTAGGGTCATATAGAAAGTGAAACCATAAACTATGATTTCTTAAATGAGTTCACACAACACACTATGACAAAATTAAACAAATCTCATTGTGCTCAACATGATGTATGAAGCCAGCTTTCCCTCTTAATGATGAAATGAACTTTTTCTTTAGGGCTCAGATTTATTTCTTCATTGGGCTTCTATATTCAATTATTTAAATGTATTCTTCTAGTGTTTAGAAAAAAGTAATAAAACTCTTAATTTACCTTCTTACCTTTATGTGGGATACAAAAAGTCAAATGTAGACTGATTTAGTTTTGTAACATAAAAGACTTTTTGGAGTCTGAAATATAATTGACATAAAACAGGGCTTTTCAACCGGTGGTACGTGCCCACGCCCACCCCAGTTACGCAAAGGCAAAAAACGTTGCGATGCGTCGCGATGTCACATGACGCAATCGAGTTTGACACCCGTGATCTAAAATATAAAATAGATGACAAGCAAAACTGGTTTTGATGATGTCCCATTGGAGGGAAGGAGGACATGACTGACTGAATAAGTGGTTATCCACTAGACCAGGGGTCGGCAACCTTGGCTCTTTTATGACTCGCGGACTTCAACTCCCAGAATTCCTGAGCCAGCATAGCTGGCTCAGGAATTCTGGGAGTTGAAGTCCGCGAGTCATAAAAGAGCCAAGGTTGCCGACCCCTGCACTAGACCTTTGCTTCATAGCTGGTCTCAGTGGAAAAGTCTGCTGTGCATTCATACATATCCAGGCAGACAGTTGGGAACACCTTCTGAAGCAGCCAAACAAGCCTTGTACGTAAACATTGCTGCTTTAGTGTTTCAATACTAAAGAAAGGTTTTGCAAAGCATGTGTTTATGTGCTTTGCAAAATATCTCTTTTGAGTTCTTTGCAGTCCTTGTAGTGGCTGCTACTCATTCATTCCTTTTTCCTCCAAGCTGCTAAAATGCACAGCGATAACAATTATAGAAACAAAACTACTTAATTTTGTATCATGAATCGCTCTGGTTTTTAAGAATTATGCCCTGGTCAAAGGAGAATTTTTACGTTGTACCCCATAGTACCCATTAAGCCATCATCACAACTGCAATGTAAGTGAAGCAATCACATACATTTTTGTAATAACAACACAGAACGGTATTCTTCCTCCCTCTTATCTTCCCACAGCTAGCCAAATCCAGCCCAGAGAGTTGAGGATATTCCAAAACAGATGTGGGACACATATGGAATAAAGGGAAATCCTATATGGAAATAAGGACACAAAATACCTGTGACTAGTAGACTTACCTAACCACCTCATTAGTGATGTCATGATCTGAAGATATTTAGTTTTCTGCACATTAAAGAAGGTGAAAGGACCCAAAAGAAGAGTAAATACTGCCTGAAAGAAAAACAGTTGAGAAAAACAATGCAGATTAAGAACAGCTTCCTGGTAGAAGTATATAAAGTGTTCACTTTACCAGTTATTATTCACTTAAAAAAATAATAAATTCGCTCAGTAAACAATTTACTTATTTTTTGATTAAGGTAGAGCCATAATACAAATAGGCTTCATCATACTTGCTGCAGCCAGTGGACAGTGCTACACATTGAGATAATCTATCTCAGATTATACTTAGTATCTTTTTAATTTTTTTTTTCCAAATTTCTCCTAGGAAGGAACAAACTTTGATATTTTTAGCAAGAGTCAAATTTATTCTAAAGTGGTTTATTAAACATATATCATTAATAGTAAAATATGCCATATAGAATACATTATCAGAAAAAGTGATAAATAGCAAATAAAAATTCAGAATACACATTTATATAGGTGCAAAAACAGTCCAATTAATCACCCCTAACTTGTTTTTTGTCCTACTGAATATTCATGTTTTGTCATGTAGGATAGAAGAAAGTGAATGTGTGCATGAGCATGCATTTCATTTTCATTTGGAAAGATAACCCAGGTGTAGTCATCTCTCTCCTTGTTGATTAAGATGTTGAAAAAATGTTGGGAGATTCAATTTCACTTCTTTTGAATATTTGTTTCAGGAACTCATCTCACAGCCACAATTTCAAAAACTGACAGTAGTGATGCACATACAATGTTGTCAAAATCAACACAGTTTTATGGGATTATCAATAACCTGTTACCATTTCCTTTCAAGGGGCTCCCAAAGTGTTCAGAGGTATCTCTTAAATCACATCATAAACATTTTACAAGTTGTCTAGATTATTATTATTATATACACAACAATATGAAATTACAGCTCCCAATTCTTTAGCTGTTGTTGGCCTTCATAAGCACTGAGTTCTTCCCAAGTACCTGATGTATCAAAGTGGTATATGTGCAGATCCAAGTCATGTGCCTTTTTGTAATTAATACATAGAAATTTTGTCAATCTGCAGATTTACTAAGTGTTATCCAAGGCTTTTTCATACAGTATACCATCCACTGATAACCACTGTGACCACAGCCAGTTTATGCTACAGTCTTTCATCTTTGTGAAGTGCTTTGTGATACTTTGTGAACTCCCAATCTTTGCCTTTTATTCTATTATCCCCTAGTATTGTCACATCAATTATCCACATAATAATTATCCATCCTTCTTCTTTTCAACCACACTTAAATCTGGTGTGTTAGATGCCAAGACTTTATTGGTTTGTATTTGGAAATTCCACAGTATTTTAATCTGCTCACTTTTAATTAAAATTTCCAACTATATCTTCCCACTAATTTTTCATTACTGGTCATGATAATTTTTACAGATGTTCTAATGAATTGTTTTGGTGAGTATGCCAGGTTTTATCTTTTCCACTTTCCCCTCCATCTTTTTAAGAAATTGTCCATATAATGCTTTTTCCTTGCCAGCATTCTATTCACGTATTATTTTGGTATTCACGTTTTTCTGTACACTCAGTAAGTTCCAATTTTTAACTTGCACCAGTCTCCTTTTTTTACTGTCTTTTACATAACCAGCCAATGCAGGCTTCAGTTTGTTTGACCTAAAGTAAACCTCTGCTTCTATTTTTGCAGGGCAGGTATAATCTATCATTATCACTACAGGGATGTAATATATAACAAATAGGCATCAGTTTTCTTGTTTTTCAATCCAAACTGTCCAGTTCAGGTTGTGTCCAGTTAATAATTCCAACTGTGTGTCATATCACAGGTTTGGCCCAGGTATTGATAGCTTTGATGGTGTTTCCATCATTCAATTTTGTCTTACAAATTTCCTCATTCTTTGGATGTATTATTTATTAATCACTTTTTAATTTTTTTTTAATCAATGCTTGATGTTATCCAACTGTAAAATCCCCAGATACTGTTTAGATATAATTGTTACTATTGTTAGTTAGCCTTAAACTAATGATATTAAAATTCTAAATTTATTATATAAAAATATAAAATTAATTTTAAAACTCATCTTGAAAATTTTTGAAATACCAATAAAACATTGGGTGCTATTAATTCTGCACCTCTTGTCTATTTAAATTATGTAGCCAAGTAGGCTGGGAAAGAATATTCTGTTCCATACAATCTATTCTGTGGCAAGCCTGTCCTTGTTGCAAATAAAAGACAAGGTGCAATTCTATGTTGTGTCTAGGGAATAAGGCAAGTGTATTATGCGGTGGCTCAGTGGGTTAGGACGCTGAGCTTGTCAATCAGAAGGTCGGCAGTTTGGCGGGTCGAATCCCGAGTGCCGTGTAGCAGAGTGAGCGCCTGTTACTCGTCCCAGCTTCTGCCAACCTAGCAGTTCGAAAGCACGTAAAAATGCAAGTAGAAAAATAGGGACCACTCCGGTGGGAAGGTAACAGCGTTCCGTGCGCCTTTGGCGTCTAGTCATGCCGGCCACATGACCACGGAGACGTCCTCGGACAAGCGCTGGCTCTTCGGCTTTGAAACGGAGATGAGCACCGGCCCCTAGAGTTGGAAACGACTAGCACGCATGTGCGGGGGAACCTTTACCTTTACCTTTTTATTATCCTGGCAGATTAGTATATTTATGCATAAATGTGAATGCAATGCTGGCGGTATCCTCATTGATGGCATGTATGAGTATATGCAGACAGTACTGTGCTGCTGGCTGAGAACCTGCATAATTTGGCTGAGAACGTACATGAAAAGGAATAGCCTGGTGTATGGGTACATTGTATTCAGCAAATAATAATAAAAGAACTTTAATATTGTTTAATATCACACGTTTGGTTGCTATTATCCATAATTCAAAAGATGAATTCTCTAGAAATATTGCCCCAATTTTCCTGGATTTCACATTATAACAGTCCTTGTGTGCCTCTGAAGAAAACCATTTAATCAACTCTGCTTGGAATGGAAGGGAAAGCCAACAGAGGAAAAGAATATTTAGTGGTGGCGGGATATGCCTGAAGTTTAGTAAGGTGAACAACAGCTTCTCAATCTCCAGCAATGCTGGAATATCATCTAAGCAGCGGCACAATCTACATTCGGAGTGACTGGACACTGCTTTGTGTATCAATGGCTGCAAGAACGTATGTATTTTCATTAGATCACCTTTACTGTCTTTCTTCAAAGATTTCAGGACATGGTTTAAAGTTAAAAATAACTCATTTCTGAACTCATTATGAAGAAATAAAGAAATTAAACAGTACAGAGTATTAAACAAAGGTTACAATAGCATTTTTATCGTATTTTCCACTAGTCTTTATCTTTCAGCTGGATACTCAACAGACCATAATAAACACTTCAACATGACAAATGTATAAACAACGCAGGTAGCTAATATCACAAGCATTTGCAAAATACAAAGGAAATATAAAATTCATGAATTCTGATACCCTTTTGCTACAGGTAAGATCTACTCTTCTATTATACCAATGATCATATGATCGTACCAGCTAATTTATAATCAAATAAAAACAAAACCCACTTCCATCATTTGATCAGTTTTGCAGACATACATACTGAGATCAGACATCTGATGAAGACCCGGAACTATTCAAGGGAGCCCATTGGGCTACACTTATGATATAAAACTTCTTGTCGCTCATGTCCATCAGCAACAACAACAACAAAAATACAGGAAAGGAGAAAGCATGTTCTTTTGATGTAAGCCTGCTTTATAGGAATTTTGTAAACATACCTAAAGACTTCTAGATGTTCTCACTTTCATTAAGTGAAATGATAATATTCTTCATCTACAATATACAAGTTAAATTATCTTTCAGGAGCACTGTAGAGTCCACAAATGTCTTCAAACTACAACTCTAATCCTTTGACAGCTCAAAGAAACTGAACATAAAAACAAAAATAAGTTACTTCTTTGAAGGCTTTGATGTGTCTCCAATTCTATGACAGTGAATTCTAATCAGAGTGGGATGCTTTAGTAATTCCCTGTGGAGACAAAATTTCCTACCTCTACCCTTCTTAATCTGAGTAACTCTCAATGAGTTGTCTCTACAACTAGAGCCAAGAATAAGAAACCAGGAGGAGGCCAAACAATATAGTCCTCACTTACCAATTGTCTTGTTCAGCAACTATTCCAACTTATAACAGTGCTGAAAAAGATTTATGACTGGTCCTCAAATTTATGGCCACCCAGAGGTCGCATGATCACAATTCAGGCACTTTGCAACTAACTTGATTGACAATGGTCACAGTGTCTTCCGGTTATATGATTGCCATTTATGACCCTCACAACTGGCTTCCAACAAAATAAATTATTTACTTCTAGCAATAAATCACAAGTTGCAGTCATGTGACATCACACTAAACAACTATTTAGTGTGATGTCACATGACTGCAACTTGCAACTAATTGATTTGTTTAACTGAAGTGGAATGATGTCATATGTTGTACATGGCCACTTGATATTTTTCTTAAGGACCATTTCATTAAGAGTTGTCAATCCCAACTGAAGCATCAACCCTCTCAGGTAACTTCCTAGACAGGATACGTAATTAGAAGAACTAATTCTACTTTATTGTAAGGCTAAATTAAATGAATTGGCAAGTCTGAAAGTACCAATTTCCCGCCACCACTTTTAACTGTTTTTTATCCATCTGGGCAGGTCCTTCCTAAGCTTCTTTCTCTGAGTGTTAAGCCACTGGGGGCTCCTACTTCTCTTATCTGATTGCTTCTTAGGCAGCATCTCTATCCTCATTCCCCAAGGTCATCTACACATTCAATTACATTCAGCAAAGATTACCTGTATATTTATTGTGGAATGCAAACTAAACATTTTGAGTTAACAATATAACCATTTATGTTGGTAAGGCAGTGGTGGGATTCAAATATGTGAACAATCGGTCCTCTGTGTGGATGCCACTTCCAGAAGTCTATTCTGGGCAACAAAAAATTAGCTACTGGTTCTGCCGAAGTGGTGCGAACCAGGTGAATCCCACCACTGTGGTAAATTAATGCTGAGCCATAATATGAGCAGTTATGCTGCCTGTAAAATTTTAGAAAGCTTTCTCTTTTAAATATTTGATCTACGAAAATTATCTGAAGTGTCCTGAAACTTCATATTACAATGAAGATAAAAAAAATCATGATTCATAGCCACACTAAGTAAGCATAAAGCTTGTATCAGTGCCAAAAGGAGAATAGCTATCTTCTGTGTCTAGAAATTATAATTCAGGTCCCTGTTCAATTTTCTTAGGAAAACAGGATTGGACTGCTAATACAATCCTCACTGGGGAAAAAAAGATTAGCCCATAGATCAAAAAGAGGTGAAACAAAGAGACAGACAAGGGATGTGGTTAATTAAAGAACAGGTGTTCTCAGCAAATTGGGACAGACCAAAATCAACCAGCAAAATCTGCAACTTGCTTCAGCTCCATAAAGTATAGAAAATTGCTATCAAAAAAAGTTAAAAGCACTAGAAACCTACATTTGAGCATATCAACTGTTACTTAAAGACACAAAGGTCTTTCTCACTAACCTAGGTTAGACTGGCATTTTGTCAGCAAGCTGGAGAAAAGAGTGCTGTCTGTTTTATTGCTATAAGAATTTTTGAAGTAAACCCATTTTCACACTGGAAATTTATATTACTTTTGCATGGTTATTAATTCTGAAGCAAACTTCACCATTAATTAGCATACAAACATATCTTCAAATAGTGCTTTCTCCTAAAGGGTTCTACCACTAAGTTCATTACCAAAATGAATAGACACAAATCATTGCACCTGAATTATGAATTTTGTTTGATAGTCCCCTTTATTAAGAAAGAATATTTTGCTCTTCATGCATTTTAAATTAAGCTAAAAGTTTAAAGGAATAAAATGTTTGATGAATGTGAGTACAAATAACAAATCCTTACTCTTGTGTCACACCAGTAAGCATGAATGAATGAATAAGCCTTATCTGAGAGAGGTAAGAGAATGTACTTGATGCTGGAAAAATAATGCCTAAACTGTTTATACACAAAGGTTTCATACAGGTTCTATTAAAAAGCCCAAAGGGATTATGTATAATAGTCAGCAGCCAACAAAACAAAACAAAACAAAACAAAACAAAATAAAACAAAACAAAACAAAACAAAACAAAACAATCCATACAAGGAACTAAACAACACACCAAACTCTTTAATCCATGATATTTAAGAATAAATCCTTAGTAATTAATTAAAATATTTCTAGTGGATATAACTATTAATTGTGCAATGAAGCATATTATCTCCCAAACAGAAAAATCAGTATAAAGGAATTAGAAATAGATTTGTACCATATTTTGTACCATATTTTGTTTATGTTCTCTCCTTCCCTCTCTCCTTCCCTTTCTCTTTAAAACAGAGCCATTGCCCAACTTCCCTTTATGATTAATCTAAAGCTGTCAACACTAGCAGAAACCAATCCAGGATATTACCACCTTCTCTAAAAAAATGTGTGACATATGATACTTGTAGGTGCACATATACTGTATATCTGCAAGGAGCCACAGTCTAAAAAAGAACAGAGCAATGAGCAAATCCACCCCAATCACTAATAATTAAAAGTTAATTACCCGTAAAATAAGAGTACTCCATTTAGAAAGTCAATTCCTTCCTCTCCCATTCTCTGGTATACATAAGCCAGCCTCTCATAGAGGAACAAACATACAGCTAATCCTCAACTCACAACCACAATTGGGATGGAATTGCCGTCACTAAGTGATGCGGTCAAAAAGCGTGACTGCTTTGTTAGAGAAAGCAATTCAGATAGCCCTGTTTGCCATCTTTAAGTGAATGCCTTGGTTGTTAGGTGAGGCAACTGTTTCCTGCTGGGGAAACTGACAGGAAGTTGCAAATCCCAGACAGGATGGATGGAGAAGGAAGTGAGGAAGCACCTGGGAGAACCTTAGAACTGCTTGGATTTTCAGCCCTAGAGTAGAGAAGCTTCTGAAGCCTCCCCACTCTGGGGCTGAAAGTTGTCTGTGTCGATATTCAAGCAGGATTATCTAGGCTTATGTTTTTCAGATTCCTGGCTCAAGAGATTATCATGTAATTTATTCTGTGCCTAGGTTGAATCCAGAAAATGCAGCCTGATTTTCAGTACTATTGCAACTGTTAATTGCACAGAATCAATTAACTCTTGTTGCTCTTATGCCCTGGACAAGAATATACTAATATTTCTTTGATACATAATCAAAGATGGAAGACACACAGGCAACATGCATTTGGAAGACTTCTTCTAATAAGGGCCTCAGAACAAAAGTGACAAACCATCTGAAAATGTGAGCTTGGGTTTGTTTCTCTTTCATCCTAAGGATAAGAACCTTACTACCAGGACTCTTTAAAATCTTACAGCATTCTATAGAGAAGGCAATAAGATTTTGTGGTATTCAGTGGGATGCTTAGAAGAGCATATAACAGCAAGGAGAGGGCAATAAATGTATGTGTCGGAAGTATGAACATCTGATGCATGACATCGTCAATTATCTACATCCTGTTAAGGGATCCCCAATCCCCCCGGGACCCACTACCAGCCCTTGAGCCTTTGGGAACTGGACCATGGAAGTGTGTGTGTGTGTGTGTGTGTGTGTGTGCATCCCCACTTGTGTGAGCACAAGTGGATGCACTCGCCACGCACATGGAACCATCCCCTATCCCCCCCCCCCACATACACACCAGTCTGCAAAGCTGAAAAGTCTGGGGAATTCTGTCCTATTAGGATGAGCCACAGATCAAGTGCAAGAAAGGAATGGGAAAAATGTGATCAACTAAAATATGGTATAAAAATACAATTTAAAAACATGACGGGATAGAATATAGGAAATAAAAATGCAAATCAGGAGCCAGAGCACCTGAACTGAAGTGAGGAAATTAGAAATGGATTCTTTAGAAATTGTATCAACAGGCTGGATGCACAGCCAATGTCTGTTTCGTAACCTCATAAGCTGAATCAATAAAAATGAAAAGAAAAGAAGCAATTAAATCTAACACTATTAGATAAGATAGATAGATGGACACACAAAGACACAAACATATAATGAGCCAGAACAGACAAATCTTCATAACTGGAATGCATTAATTTACTGATGGTTTACAACAAGTGATTCAAAAGAGACATTCACATCAGACTAAACAAGACAAGTGACAACAAGGAACATATTTTATTGTCCCTTAAGGAAATTATTTTCAAATCAGATCAAGCAAGGCAGTTATTATCATATAGGGCTAAGCTCCTCTGGTCAGTATAAACTGTTTCATTTCCTCTGTTATTTATTGATGCTTTATTCTTTTCCACCATCTCTCTACCTTTTATTCTTTATGCAACTGTTTATTCTGCTACTTTTAAGTATTATTATAACTACCAAAAAAAAAGAAGGGGAGGGGGAACTCTTCAGATGATGCTGAACCTCCTCTCCCACCCAACAACAACCACAGAGAGAGAGAGAGAGAGAGAGAGAGAGAGAGAGAGAGAGAGAGAGAGAGAGAGAGGGAGAGGGAGAGGGAGGGAGAGGGAGAAAGAGAGAGCAGTCTGAGCCTCTGTGGACAATACTGAGGGACTCTAGGAGTTGTAATCCTGCAGTGTAAAAAAAGACACAGATTCCTGGTCCTGAAAGACAGACACTGCTCAAAGGCTTCTGGGAGAATCAGCAAAATGCTGGGCACTCACTAGAGAAGTCATTTGAACCAAGATTCCTGACCTGTACATTTCTGGGCACAGATTTGTAAGCAGCTTGATAAGGAGAATGTGAGCTATAGGTACAAAATCAGCTGGGTGACCTTGGGCCAGACTCTTTCTCTCATCCCTAGGAAGGAGATAATGGCAAACTACTTCTGACAAACTTTGCTAAGAGAACTGCAGGGTCTTTTCCGGGCAATCCTCAAAAATTAGACTTGACTGAACAACAACAACAACAACAACAACAACAACAAAAGGGTGGGGGGAAGGAAGGGAAGGGAAGAATGCTGACAGGCTTTTTGTAAGCCTATTTTATGATAACTTAATTGTTTTAGGACAAATAAGAACTGTCCTTATCCAAAGTTAAGGAATGTTCATCCCAGTACAACAGCATAATGAAGGTGTGAATTACTAATAGATGTGAATCTATTCCTTAGGTTGAAAAAAGTAGGTTTCAAAGAGGCATTGATGTTCCTAATAAACTGAAAAGACACTATTTCTCAGAAAGTTAACGCAAAGACATAGGATCCTACCACATATAGGACAAAATGGTAATGAACAGCAAGCTTGCAGTTTAGAATGTAGACATGCTTCCACTGTTACTTTCCACAATCAAATTGGGGGGGGGGGAAAGACTGCCAATTTCCCAAGATGATTGCTACTTAATTTTTTATTACCAGACTATTTATGGTGCTGTATCAGGAATCACTTTGGCACCATACTCCTTATATTTTTACTATTCTAAATGTAAATATATCATGGTAGAGAAGAAAGGAAAGCAAAAATAATAAGGAAAAAGGGTAAGAATGTGGCAATAATACAGGTAGATCTCGACTTACAACTGGTTGCCTAGGTCGATTCAAAGTTCTGACTGACCTACGCTGGTGGGACTTATGTCCCAAATTCAAAGTTCCAATGTTGCAACACGCAGTAGTCATGTGACTACACATTTCAGGTGCTCAGCAGTGGGGCCACACTTATAGCTATTTGCAGTTTCTTGTGGTCACTTGATTGCATTTTGAGATGATTTTTTGGCAAAACCCAGCATTTATTTCTGGTTTTCAGCAAAATCGCACCCATAGCAGGCCACTGGTTTGCTTAATAACTACAGCTTTCACTTAATTACAGCGGCATTTGCTTTACAACTGCCACAAAAAAGATAAGAAAATCAGGTTAGTTACATGAGCGACTCACTTTATGTTCGCAACAAGTTACGACATGATGAGCAGGCTCCATTATGGTCCTAACTCGAAACCTATCTGTATTATATACCGTGGAATTGCTCTGCAATAAAGTTGCCAAAATAATGAACAAAAGTATGTAACAATTGTATGTAACAATTAAATGTAGAAATTGTTTCTAGTACTTACATAATTGCCTAAGAAAATTGTGGGATAGGTTCTGAAGCATAAACAATTCAATGAAGGAGTGCAATAAAATATTACTATTAAATGAGACAACCCCCCCAAAAAAATTCCTGAGAAATGGAGACTATAGTCAATTAGCAAAACGTTCAAGCATATTTAAAGGGAGCAACATAGATGGATGGAAATCAGCCATACCCAAAATCAGCTCATTTTATTATTAGATCTAAGTGTGGTTTTTTTGAAGCAAAATTTATAGTTCTATCCTTCCACATTTCAATTGCTAAAATAAGTTCAGTTGCTTGTGAATGAAAATAAATACCTTCATTATATTTTATTAAGTGAACTGAAAACGACAAAAACTTATCTGCAACTAAGGTAAATTTAAATAAGATAGAAAGGGTTTTGATAGATCCTTTCCTCATGGAGATGGAAAACTCAATACATACTCACACGTTTGTTGTTCTTAATATATTACTCAACTGTGAATTTTCTTCTTAAAAACAACTACACTATACCTACAATGGCTCTGTTCCCCCTGGTCCTAATTTACCAGAAGGAAACACAAAAATAGTTTTAGTTGAAGCTCTTTAGCAGTTATATCCATACAGAAATCTGCTACCAAGCATGCAGAATATATACAGCCCCAATCAAGACTTTTATATTTCTTCGAAAGGACATGCTCTAGAAAACTTAATACTATATAAAAAGATTGTTTCTTCTCACAAATCCTAACATATTCTTAAACGGCCAAATTCTAAAAATAATAAATCTCTGAATCTAATACACTGTGGTTTTGCATCAGTAAGCCTTCAATTGATATGTCCAGTTGCCATAGTATGGCTGTATTTCTTCATATTTCATGACCTGTAAGTAATAAATCAAACTATGTAGTTTTGCTATGCATATTTTTTTTCTTGCATTAAGTGTTCTGGCTATGGGGATTGGAAAGAACAAACCTATAAAAATCTCCCTATAAGACCATTCCAAAACCGTCTGATCCATAATGACAGCACAGACCATGCTTTAAATGAAAACACAATTTTGGGCCTTTAGGTACTTGTCAATTTCTGAATCGGGACAGATGCCCTCATCAATCTGCAGTTCCTTGCAGGCTCCTACAAAGTTAGTTCCACAGTTGGATCTAAACACTTCAACTGGGCCACTGTAGGCCTGGAACCTTCTTAGAGCATTGATGAAACAAGGTGTCCATAGATTCGATGACTTCAGACAGACAAGCACTTGCAGCATAACACCCCAAACTTAACAAATGTTGATAAGAAAGACAAAAAAGTCTGGATAGTGGACGTGGCAGTGCCTGGAAACAGCAGAATAGACGAGAAAGAACTGGAGAAGATAACAAAATACAAAGACCTACAAATAGAAATAGGAAGACTGTGGCAAAGGCAAGCAAAGGTAGTACCAATAGCAATAGGCGCCTTGGGTGCAATCCCAAAACAACTGGAGCACCACTTGAACACCACTGGCATTGACAAATTCGCCATTAGTCAATTGCAAAAGGCGGCCTTACTAGGAACTGCTTCCATCCTGCGACAATATCTGTTATACCATCAAACATCCACATCTGCCTATCGCAGGTCCAAATCCAGTCTGAACATCTGGCTGACTGTGTGATGATCAATAACAACAACAACAATAAATGTTATACAATAGGCACCTACTGTACATACCAATATTTCGGATCATGCTTTTTATCAGTTTTTTTAAGGAACTTCCTGTTCTGTACCAGCCTACTACCGGCCCTGCAGATAAGGCAGGGACAACCCCTTTACAAGAAGGCAAGAGGCTGGAACTAAGCCTGCCAAATTTATGGACACAAAAGCAAACAGAGGAAAAACAAGACACGAACCATGAAACAGGAGCTATTCAAACGGTTGCCTTCAGCAAACTAGCCCTCCCACGCATTCCCCTTTTAAACAGTTCAGGGCGTGGCTTCTCTCTGCCTCCTTCCGAGGTGCCCCATTGCCTTCCTCTGTTTACTCCTGATTGACTGCCTCCTGCGTCGGGCGTCCTTGAACAGGGCCAGCTGTGGGTCATCTTCATCCACGCTGTCAGGCTCACACAACTGGGTCTGCGTCGTAACCAGGTGGGAGGGGCCTGGCTGAGGGCTCTCATCAGCAAGCTCTCCAACACCCTCAGCAACCTCTCCAACACCCCCCTCCTCCTCCTCTGAATCATCCGACCCAACTGCCGAACCCACAGGCTGACCCTGAATCACAACACTTCCATGTAGACATCCTAATCCAAAGTTGTTTAGGATCTTGCATGTTACTGCCAAACATGGAATGCAATATAGTAACAAATTTATAGACACTAGCATTCTTTTAATGCCAATATTAGATAACAAGCTCTGCTATCTTGCTTTCCATTACCTGCAGTTTATCAATTCTTTATAAGGGCAACAGGAAAGCTCATTTTGGCTAAAGTTTCCCAAGTCCAAGAATGGGTATACCTGACACAGCAACCATAATCACTAAAGTGGGCTGCTTCCCAATATTGCCCTTGGGCTTCCAATGAATGGGATGGTTCTGTGAACACTCTAAGCTATATAACCATTCTTCATCTTATCAGAATTTAGTCTCAGATTACAGAACCTCATCTAGTCCCATATTCAGACAATTGGGTAGGATTTCCATAATCTCTCTTAATTCAGAAATAACAAAGAAATACAGCTACCAATAATTAGCATTCTAACATGTTCCTACCATCTATTGCCAAGCTTCATAACAATATTAAACTGCCACCTAAGTCTTGAAGGCAATGTAATGGAAGTATTGCATTAAAAAATGTATCCCTGTCTCTGACAAAAAATGTTCCATCAGGACAACAAAACTAATTTGATCTCAAAATCAGATGATAATCTAGATTGAAGGTTTCAACAACTACAAATCCTACAAAAATATATGGAGCTAGACTGTGACCATTCTGTTAACTATTTCCTTTCCAAATCCCAAGAGATATAGCAAGGATATGTTAGACAGTAAAGAGCTTCCATTACTTTATCCCAAACCACACAGTTGTTCAACCACAATTGTTCTATTGTCAGGACCCACCCCAATCCACATCTTAGGAAATAAGAACTCTTGGAGCCAGGTTTGTCCAAAAGAAAAGTTTACCAGGATGAGATCAGTTGTGGCAATACAAGACGGGATCTGACATTGAGTTACATTTCAATCCGATATAAAGCATTCCCGTTTCAGCCCCCTCCCCTCAATCCATTTGGTCAGGCTCACATCATTTACTTAGGTGTCAGGCCCTTCCGTGGGAAAGGGAAATCTTGTGTTTATTGTTATTGCTTCTTCCTTTCCGTTGCAAATGGAGATGCAACCCAGATCTCTCTCTCCCCGTTCCCCCCAGATCAAAAGCTTCCCTGGTCTTTGAAAACAGCCTACTGCAATCTGAATAACCATCCTCTCCCCCCCCCCTCGGAGAGATGGCAGGATCCCCAGAATAAGCACAATATTCTAACCATACATTTATGAAATGTGATATAAATGGATTCTGACATCTATTGTTAAACTATCTACATTCAACTGTCAGAAGCTTATAGATGAGTGCAGGAACTACACCCATAACACGAAAAAAATCTGCTTGGTTAGGGATTCATTTTTAGAGCATTTAAGAAATGTTAGCTTACAAAAAGCCCAGACCATTTTACAAATGTAAAAAACATGTTCTGCATTCTTTAATCACAATTTTTCAGTGCAGAATGCCAGACCCTACTAAGAAAATCGAAAGGGTGTATAGTCGTGGGAGGAGGGGAATACCATAACGAGGCTATGTTTAGAGCCTGGCTCTAAATACTGAAAATTATTTTGGGGATTGAACAATGACATCTAACTAAAATAGCTAAGATTAGCAATTTCCCCCCAGATATTTTACAAAGATTAAGATGGGAACATTTTCCAGAAACAAGAGGTCTGACAAAATTCTCAGGCTTATACTTGCGCCCATATAATACTTAATTCATAATATATGCTAAATTATATGAGCTTTCTACTGCAAAGCACCAAGCTTTTTTCTAGGATTGTTTTGCATGTGATAAATATCAAATGTTATTCAGAACCCATGGATAGGAGAGGAGACATCTCCAGTGACTGGAATGGGAAATGAAAAAGAAAAAAAGAAAAAGTAGGAATAATACATGTGATTATAGCACATGGGTTCATTTCTCTTAAGTACGTTTCTGGGAAGTAACATCCAAATGAGGGAAAACAAGAAGTGAAGCTTTGGTACTTCTTTGGAAATCAAACCAGAATTACCATTCTATCAAACCAGAAGAGGTGTGCCTGTTTGTGATTCTAATCAGTGTCAGCTTGGGGTGGCATTACCTCTTCCTAAAGAAAATTTAAGTGCTTGCAACCTAATTTTACTCGGTGCACTAGTATGCTTCCAACTGGGATAATATCCATCGAACCATCTGTATGCTTCTCTTTGCTCAGTCTGCACCTGCTGGGCTCCCTATAACACTGCAGCATCTCTGAAACTATATGCCTGAAAACAGTCCTCATCCTAATTAACTCAAAAATTTCATCCCAAGCTCTGACAGAACAGATGTAATAAAATGTCTCAAACAGACCAAGCCAGACTGGAGATAACACATTCTGCAACACTCTATATCAAATCAATATTTTGTTCACCTATCTGGAAAGCTTTAAACATTTTCTTGTGCTTGAAAAATAGTTGAACAGTAGAAGAGTGAAGACTAAAGCAATTTGGACAGACAGATTTCAACAGAATTGTTTGCAATTCTTGTGTTGTATCGCTTTGCTAATTGTTTCATTTTAAATTCTAACATAACAGCCAAGACAAAGATCTATGCCACAGAGATAACAACAAAGCTGTAATTTGTAAGGGATGACTCTACTCTGATAAATATTTAGAAGACCATTATGTAAAGCCAGGGAAAACTCTGGCAGTGAAGGCAGCGAAGAGACCTGCCTTCTCAATAGATCACAAAACACCTATTAGAAAACAAAATGGTCCTAATATGTCCTAATATGCACGTGGACATATTGGATTTAAATAAATAATAGGTTTGGTTGCTACAGTTCTTTTAACCACATCCCCTTCATTTCAATAAATCTTGCTAATGAGAACTGTGTGAAAATATTCTTTGGGGAAAAAAATCACTTTCACTTTTAGCCCCTGCCAAAGAGCCTGATATAATAAGATTAAGAATAAACAGGCTGAATAGGATGCTGATTCATTAATTCATAAACCATGTGTACTTTAATTGATTCAGAACAAAGCAAAAAGCTTATTCAAGAATGTATAGCAAAGAACTATCCATTCTTAAATAATGTATGCTGCATAATTGCCTCATCGCTCTGGACTAAGAACAAATATTTATGACAGCTTATAAATAATATTGAGATTTTCAGGCATAATGCCAAGTCACAGTCTATTATTATAACTATAACTATAAAGCTATAAACTCCCTCAACTTTTCTCTTGACTGATGTCAATTAATTGCTCCTTCTATATAGCAAACTGTTTCCATCCAAACTAGGAAAATCAGCATTGCAAGTTAACTTTTAATAAGGCTTCAAACTATTACTATTACTTGAGATAAAATGGGAAAAATTAACTCAACTGGAGACTGCAAGTGATGCTCATTCCAAATCCACTTGGAATCTGAAGGCTGTGGTGACAATAAACAATAAATAAGAACCAGAAAACATGGTCAAACGTCACCATTTTCTTTAACCAATAAATCTGCATTGCCATGAATTTGAGTCACCAAATATGCCAGTGATTAGAAAGGAAATATTGATAACACTTCATGAGTGAACCCAGATTCAAAACCCATCTGTAAAAAAAGCTACAAAATGATGTTTGAGAGTGAAAGAATCTTTCTTTAATTACTTGTTTATTTAGCAAAATTATACTTTAGAATAGTACTTTCCAGGGAGTAGTTTGCAAGAGAGTCAATTCTGAAACTTGTGAAAGACAAAGATTAAATGTAAGCCTATCAGACAGTGGAGCTATGCTTAGGTTGCTGGAGCCTGCACACAGTAATATTAAGATGCTGCACAGGAAGGAAACTCATCAGAGAGCAACTTAATCTGTCTAAATACTTTCACTACGTGCATGACGCTCAGCCTTTATTCAAGGCATAGGAATGCAGACTATTTCTGAAGGAGCTTTTGAACATTAAACTGCAAAATAATATTTTTATGTCCATCATTCTCTCTTCTTCTTTCCTAGCTTCAGGACACAGTTAATGTATAATAAAAAAAAAGAATACTGCAATAGGAGAGGGAGAAAAGTACAAAAAAACAGAAATCTTAGAAAGAGGGTATAGTATGTGTGCTTGTGTGTGTGTGAGTACACACACGTATACATATAATACATGATGATAATGGGCAGACAACAGCAATTTTGAGATTTTAAATATAGCACAGTATAGAAAACTGGTAATTTCCTACAGTACAATATAGGAAACTGGCAAAATATAGTACAATATAGGAAGCCAGAATGCAAAGTTCAACTTTCTCAGGGGCAAAAGGGAACAGTTTGAACAATCTTTACCACATTTGCTGAACACGATAGTGAACTCAATTGGAAGCCTTATTTTCTCCTTCCCAATGAACCAATTAGGAAACTGTCTTTACGAAAGTGCATCAAACTAGTCAAAGGAAGCATTGCAAAATGAGGGACGCGTTTAGTGATCTAGATCAGGGAAGGACAACTTTGAGGGGTGGCCAAGGATTCTATTTAGTTATTACTGCTACTGCTTCTTCTTTTCCTTCTTTCCTTCTTTTTTAATAAGAGAAAAGGCCACAGTAAATTTAAAAAAAACTGCAGGAAGGCTGTACACATGGGAGCAAAGTTGACTCAGCCTTCCATCCTTCCGAGGTAGGTAAAATGAGGACCCAGATTGTTGGGGGCAATTAAGCTGACTTTGTAATAATGCCGCTTGGGGTGTGTGTGAAAGCCCTAATAAGCAGGCATGTACATAGAATGAAGGCTACTGCTAAGCTTGTAAGCCGCCCTGAGTCTTCGGAGAAGGGCGGGATATAAATGGAATTAAAAAAAAAAAGTTATGCTACTTTCCCCCTCTGTGTTTGAGGGAAGTTTGGAGGTTTTTTTTAACATGAGATCCACTTTATATTACAATTTATATCCTTTCTACTTTACAGCATCAGTAAATTATATTGCTGGTTTACTGCTGTAGTGGTCATATGAAGCTCTGAAGCCCATAAAGGAAAGAGATCAAATGCAACTTTGGGAATCAGGATGTTTAATTTTAAACACTTCATTTCAAAGTGTGCATGCACCATAGGCTGTGAGCAATGATTCTGAAATACTCAACCCAATCATTCTTCCCAATAGTTTAGAACAATTGATCATAGAAGGCTCCTTGATTCTACTACCAATTTTTACATACTGCTGAAGCTGCAACATTTGATAAAGTAGATCACAACCTACTACGTGATAAGATAGAAAAATGGGGGTTAGACAGCATCACCACCAGATGGATTTGTAGCTGGTTGACCGGACGTACTCAGCGTGTGGTCCTCAATGGAACTGCATCTACATGGAGGTAAGTGTGCGGTGGGGTGCCCCAGGGCTCTGTTCTGGGCCCGGTGCTCTTCAACATCTTCATCAATGATTTGGATGAAGGGACAGATGGGGAACTCATCAAATTTGCAGACAACACCAAGCTGGCAGGAATAGCCAACACTCCAGAAGACATGTCAGCTTAAGATACAGGAGGAACTAGACAGACTTGAACATTGGGTGCTATCTAACAAAATGAAATTCAATGGTGAAAAAAGTAAGGTTCTACATTTAGGCAAGAGAAACCAAATGCACAGGTATAGTATAGGTGGTACCTTATTCAATAGTAGCAACTGTGAGAGGGATCTTGGAGTCCTAATGGACAATCCCTTAAATATGAGCCAGCAGTGTGCTGCAGCTGCCAAAAAGGCCAACACAGTGCTAGGCTGCATTAACAGAGGGATAGAATCAAGATCACATGAAGTGATGGCGGCAACCATGGACGGCGGTTGTTGAGCTCCGCGATAAGCCAATACAATGGGTGACCAAGGGGCTCACTGGGACCCAGCCGAGGTGCATACTCAGAGGGGGAGTACCAAAACAGCAGGCTAGCACCGTTTTACGGTGTGAAGCCTTGCCTCCCCCCTCCGGAGCACAGCAGCGGCGGCGTCAACGGCAGCAATGACAGGGACTCCCGCTGATCAGCTGGCACCAGAATCATCTATCAAACTCCGTTACCAGCCTCAATCGATTCCCGCTGCCTTATACATGGGTCTAGATAAACTTCAGCCGATGTGCATACTCGGAAGAGGAGAGCAACAACAGCAGGCAAACTCCATTTTTGCGATGTGTAGCCTTGCCTCCCCCCCCCCGGAGCAGAGCAGTGGTGGCAGTAACGGCAGCAATGACCGGGTCTACCGCTGATCAGCTGGCACCAGAGCCAACTACGAAACGCCTTTACCAGCCTCAATCGACTCCTGCTGCCTTATACATGGGGCTAGATCAACTTCAGCCGAGGTGCATACTTGGAGGGGGGAGCAGAAACAGCAGGCTAGCACCGTTTTGCGGTGTGAAGCCTTGCCTCCCCCCTCCGGAGCAGAGCAGCGGCGGCGGCAACGGCAGGAATGACCGGGTCTACCGCTGATCAGCTGGCACCAGAATCAAGTACCAAACGCCGTTCAAGCCTCAATCGATCCCCGCTGCCTTACATACGGACTAGAACAACTTCACCCGAAGTGCATACTCGGAGGGGGAGAGCAAAAATAACTGACTGGCAACGTTTTTCGGTGTGTAGCCTTGCCTCCCCCCTCCGGAGCACGGCAGCAACGGCAGCAATGACCGGGTCTAATACCTATTACCTAATTAATACCTAATATTAATTAATATTGAGTCCCTTATTACTTTAACATCTTACTAACATCTATCCCCATTTGTAAATAATGGCTTACACGGACATGTTTATTAGCTACGAAGTCACTTCTTTAATCAATGACTCGTCTCAACTACTCCATCACTGCCTTATTCGCCCTTAGGGGTTCCCCCTCCTCCTGGATGCAACCCGCCTCACTTACCAATCTACCTCTTGATGAAGGGCCCAATTGTTGGGACCCTGAGAGATGGCTAGGCAGGGATAGGGGCCTCGGTTACAAACCTAATAAGAGGCCCCTGGTTAATATTCTAGCTAAATTTTTTGTGGGGTCAGGGAGAGGGGAGGGTTTAGAGTTTCGGTCAGATACCGGGAGATGTCCACCAACCATTACTCAGGCCAGGCCTGAGATTGATCACGCTGAAAGGGAGCTTGGACTAGCTACCCTCGGGGCCCCGAAGCGGAGTTTGGGATTACCTATTCCAACGACGGTAGGGAATGGCAGTAGGTGTCCGAACAGAGGACCGCATCAACATCCAGGAGTGCGTCCCCGCTATCTTCAAGCGGTGATGCACTCCGACCCTCTGGTTTCGGCCCGTGGTCCCGGGAGCGAAGATAATCAACCACCTGAGCTCAGGCTTGTATATCTTAATGCCAGATCCATAGTCAATAAAGCTCCTCTCATCCGAGATTTGGTTGAGAGTGAACATGCGGATCTGGCCTGCATTACGGAGACCTGGTTAGGACCTGAGGGTGGTGTCCCTTTGGTGGATCTTTGCCCACCAGGTTTCCAGGTGCTACACAGGAGCTGTGACTAGAGGGGCCTTCGCCCAGGTTCGTCTGGTGCGCCAGTTGCGACCCTATCTGGACCTGGATGCCTTGCGTACAATCACCCATGCACTTGTGACCTCTCGTCTAGACTACTGCAACGCTCTTTACATGGGGCTGCCCTTGAGAACCACTCGGAAGCTTCAGCTGGTGCAGAGTGCAGCTGCACGAGTTCTTTTGGGGGTCTCCCGATACTCCCATATTACACCTCTGCTCCGTGAGCTGCACTGGCTTCCAGTTGCCTTCCAGGTGAAATTCAAGGTGCTAGTGATGACATACAAAGCCCTACATGGCGTGGGTCCGGATTACCTACGGGACCACCTACTGCCAGCGTCAACATCCCTCCGCCCTGTGCGCTCCCACAGAGAGGGCCTCCTCAGGGTACCACCGGTCAGAGAATGTCGGCTGGTGACCCCCAGGGGGAGAGCATTCTCGGTGGGTGCACCAATCCTTTGGAACCGCTTACCAGCTGAACTCCGGATGGCCCCCGACCTTCGCTCCTTCCGGCGTGATCTAAAAACTTATCTATTCCAATAAGCCGGTCTGGCCTGATGGATTTGGGTTTTAAAATTATTTATCTAATGTATTCTTATTTTATTGCTCTGTACACCGCCCTGAGTCCTCCGGGAGAAGGGCGGTATATAAATCAAATAAATAAAATAAATAAAATAAATAAATAAAGTGTTAATACCACTTTACAATGCCTTGGTAAGACCACACTTGGAATACTGCATCCAGCTTTGGTCACCACAATGTCTAGAAAGAGTACAGAGAAGAGCAACAAAGATGATTAGGGGACTGGAGGCTAAAACATACAAGGAACGGTTGCTGGAATTGGTTATGTCTCTAGTCTAATGAACAGAAGGACGAGAGGGGACATGATAGCAGTGTTCCAGTATCTCAGGGGCTGCCACAAAGAAGAGGAAGTCAAGCTATTCTCCAAAGCACCTGAAGGCAGGACAAGAAGCAAAGGATGGAAACTAACCAAAGAGAGAAGCAACCTAGAACTAAGGAGAAATTTTCTGATAGTTAGAACAATTAATCAGTGGAACAACCTGTCTCCAGAAGCTGTGAATGCTCCAACACTGCAAGATTTTAAGAAGAGACTCTGGACAGCCATTTGTCTTAAATGGTATAGTGTTTCCTGCCTGAGTAGGGGGTTGGACTAGATGACCTCCAAGGTCCCTTCTATCATCATCATCATCATCATTATTATAAAACTTTTATTCATAAAATATGAAACTCAGTCAACTGAACACTCAAATTGACTGGCAGTAATGGTTGACACGGGTTGCTGCCAGCTATCTCCTTAAAATGTAAGATGTTCTGAGTAGCACAGTTTTTTGTAGCTTTGCTGGAGTTACTGCAGGAAGCTGCAATTTCTTGATGTGTTTGGCAAAGTTTTTGGACATAGTTCCCAGTGCCCCAATGACAATGGGTATCATTGATACACGTTTCATCCATAATCGCGCAGTTTCGATGGCCAGGTCGTGGTATTTCGTAATTTTTTCCAGTTCTTTTTCTTCGACTCTGGCATCTCCTGGTACAGCAATATCAATCACCTGTACGCTTCAGTTCTCTACGACTGCGATATCTGGCGTGTTGTGTTCCAAATGGCGATCTGTCTGTATTCGGAAGTCCCATAAGATCTTCACCCTCTCATTCTCAACCTCATTTTCCACCCTATGTTCCCATGACTTTTCGGACACAGGCAAGTCGTATTTTTTACACAATGCCCAGGGGATTAGTTTAGCAACTCAGTCATGTCTAGATTTGTAATCAGTTTGCACAATTTTGCTGCACTCACATATTAAATGTGAAACAGTTTCAACTTTGTCGTTCCAAAGTTGGCAATTTGGATTGTCAGTAGATTTTTGTATCTTCACTTTCATGGCATTAGTTTGTAGTGCTTGCTCTTGAGCAGCCAGTATTAAGCCTTCCGTTTCTTTTTTATTATTATTATTATTATTATTATTATTATTATTATTATTATTATTATTATTATTATTATTATTATTATTATTTTGCCAAATGCATCACAAAACCAAGGAAAGATAGCATTACAAAACTGTATTATTATAGATTATTATTGCGTTTACAGAATTCCTAATCTACTCTTTCCATAAAGAAACATTTTCTTCCATCTCTGGTTTAAGATATTACTTTATGAATTATAGGTGCAATATCTCAGAGATACAGGCCATAATTAATGCCTGCACGCCTTTCCTTCTGCTGGATCAAACAGTTACTGAAATTCAGTAAGAAAACCTTCAGAGGTATAAAACTTCTGGAGAAACCGTCCTAGACACAATTTAATAAAACAATACTTCCTTTAAATAATTAACCAGGCTGTGGCATTTCTTAATATTACCAAGACTTTTTTTCCTGTTTCAGCATTATTACTGTGTGTCACCCATCCTCCAGAAGTGTGCTGTTCATAGTAATAATCTAGTCAGAAGTGCAGGAACAAAGTTAAAATGCAAAGAGTACCCTCAAGGAAAACTGTATTTATTGCTTCAGGTTTGTTTCTTCTTTCCCATCTGTATGATTTACTTACCATTTGCAACGGCCATGATTTTAGCAATAAAATCAAATATACTTCAAAAAATATTTTTATTACTCTTTCCCCTAATTATTATGTTTAACGCTTGATTGTTACCAACTAACAGCCAAATGTCAAAGTAAATTCATGACAAACATTATAATAGAAATATGAAGAGGGTAAGCTTTAGATAAACTGCAGCAGACAAGCAAACTCCTCTGTCTGTTACTTGATTTAACTACAATGGCAAAAAGTATCTCTATTAACATCTTAAATGATACTTCTAAAATCAAGATAGATAGTTGATTTCTCCATAGAAAGAATGAATTTAGTTCAGATACTAAAACGAATTCTTGGGCTCAGGGTTTTTTTTTAAGGTACGCCGTGTATTTTTCACCTATAGCTTCAATTGGTGCATCTCAAATCTGGAATAAAATGAAGTGGATCCCAATCCGAAAATTTACACACACTTGTTTTAGTAAAATCTTTTAATATATACTGAAATATTGGTAAAGCAGGACCAGTGAACATATTTGTTAAAAATCAGACTCATTTATAAAATACCAACTCTAACTGCTGAAGTATATGAAGCATATAATATTTATTGTACCCAAGTAGCAATATTAATGCAATTAAGTTGCTTTCCCAAGGTAGTCTGACAACTCTTTTCAAGCTTTCATCACTTCATTAGTATTGTAAATATTCCTGGCCTGGAGAAGAAGAGCTACTTGCGTTATTGGCTTATACAGGAAAAGAGGAGAATTAGGAAGGAAGCACTAGAGTTAGCCAAAGCTAAAACCCAACAGGATACCATGCCTGAAGTGCAGTGTGAAGACAACCTGATAAATATGAGTTGTGGCTGGGGTAATTTCCACTGAAAACTATCATTAATATTCCACCACATGTGGGTATAAAGTTAACAAACTTCCAGGAGGAAAAAAAAAGAAGAGAAAGAAGCTGAAAACAGCAGCAGATTGTACCCTTAAAATTCTTTCACAATGTTATTTTGTTTAAGAACAAGGCAAAATTCATAGTGTGCGCCTTTGGTTAGTGACACCTACCAGGTAAATCCTGTAAGCATCAATCCTCCTGATTGGCCCCCAGCACTTGTCTGTGTCATTATACTTTGTCCCGTCCTCTACGCTGCACGAATGATTGCCAGTCATAGTACTGACAAAAAGAAGCAAAGCCAATTATTAATATTCATCCGAATACATGAAAAGACCCTTATTCATAAATAAACACTCTATCATACAAGCATGTCCAGGAAACAGTTGCAGACCAAGTAATAATAGCTTTTTAAGCAACAGATGATGTAGCTAGTGTGACAACTGCAACTATTCATTAGCTAGTTGTTCTCCGTTCTGCAGTTACTTCTTATCAATGTAATATGTTCTATGTGGACGGTCCTACACAGCATTCGGAAGATATAATTCATGCCAGAGTTGGATTACTAACTGGTACATTTAGCTTGCCTTGAATATTTGCATACACTGCCAAATGTTTTTCAGGAATTCAAGTGCTGGTTTTCACTTTCAAAATCCTAAATAGCTTGGGGCCTATCTGAATAACAATCTGATCTGTGAACAAATATATCCAGACACTAAAATGCCCCATCAATTTGATTTATGTGTTATCAACTCAGCTGTCAATTCCTAGCAACCATGTGGATAGATCCTCTCCAAGATGATCTGTCCCCAACCTTTAAGTCTCCCAATGGTATAACCATTGCCATTGAAACAGAGTCCTTCTCCTTCCCTACTGATTATCTTTGTAAACTGGATTCATGATTAGTTCTAACAATGGTTTTTAGGTAAATTCTCACTCTTTTAAGTTTTGTATAGTCTGAAATTGACTTGAAAACTGGGATAGAAATTGAAACAAGGACATCAGTACAAAGTCAAAACCATCAATATGAAATAATTACATAATCCTTTACTTTTTTTAGAAATGATCACATTCACAATATTGTTACCAAATGCATACCTACCAAGTCACTTGCATGAGAGAAACTGGGACAGCAGCTGCGTAGATCGCCAGATCACCATATAAATAGATGATTAAACAGAAGTAAAACAAATTCACTCCCACTACAAGGAAGAAAATGAAATAAACTATTGCAATTCACATAAATGTATCACATTTCTTTTTTTAAAAAAAATGCTTGATGTTTTAGTCATTTCTTGTTGAAAGTTACTTTTTTAGAACCCATGGATGCTGAAATGAAATGGACCCAAAATACTGCTTGAAAAAAAGAATCTAATCCATGCATAGTGGAATTAAATATTACAGGCAAAAATATGGTACCCTATCTAGTATTTTAACACCTGTAACGTTGTTTTCTATAATTAAGTATTTCACATTGTTATATTAAATATAAGGCTCTCACTATGACAAACTTCCAGGCAGAAGGTAAGGATATATATGGTACTTTTACACTGCCCTACAATATGAATCCTAGTAGCAGATTTCTACAACCTAGAGCAGAATACCTGCTTCATTGGACTACAATTTGCATCTATTATTTCACCTGCAGTATAAAAAATTATGATAGGTGCAGTGTGATCACACTGAAATTTCATTTTATCAAAGCATACAGAAACCCTCTTTGATGTATTATAGGTAGTCCTCGGCTTCAGACTGGTTTGAAGTTCCAAAGGTCTACCTGGGGGGTACTTACAACCTGGATTTGAAATTCTGATGGTTGTCCCTCGCCCCTGTAGTCATATGACTTCACTTTGGGTGCTTGGCAACTGGGCCACATTTACAAACTTTGGCAGACTGCCATGATGCATTTTACAACTGATTTGCTGAAAACCAGCATTTACTTCCACTTTCCAAAACTGGATATGATTCTAATCTTGCCAAATTACCATTTGATTTATAAAAGGTGATGATGCAATACTTTTTCTTTACACTATGGGGACAAAATTATTGGTATGCAAAGAAGCTTTTATGATCAGCCATCAGGAAAGATAAAAGAAAATCAACTTGTTTTTTTAAAAAGGAACTGAAATAACTCAATCTAAACATATTTCATTTTCAAAGTAATCAGGCCAAGGAGAGGAGGCATTAATTCAAAGACAGGAAGAAAAAAGGAATATAAGAAATCAAAAAATTGAGTACATTCAGCTGACACTAGGAATGATCTTCTGTAGTCTATTTGTGAGGACGGAATATATGTGCATACAGTTATATACATATGCACACACTGTATACATATACACATGCACAACTCTGTTAATACATAAAGCATTCTTCAGTCAAGTTTAATGCTTGGTGATTTCATGTCTCTGTATGTCATGGATAACAATACATTTGCAAACCACCTATATCTCACCAGTGTTGAGCTACTGGATTAACTCCATGGATGCTCAGATAAATAAATACACAATTTAAATAAAAAGTAAATAAATTGTCAACTCTTTCTTCTGAGTTTTGGCTTCCAATCTAGCCTATGAATTATCCTTATAGCCTATTTGATAGTCTCCCATTCGAGTATTAAACGCATCTGACTCCACTCAAATATGGTGTACTCAGCAACTACACGTCTTCTAAATGGGGTCAAGGAAAATGTCTTGTATTTCTTCAGAACACTTTGCTCAAAAGATAAATGGAAATGAGCACTATTCACCTAGGCCAGGGGTGTCAAACTCGCAACATCACGTGATGTGTCGTGATGTGTTGTGACTTTTTTGCCATTGCCTGCAATGGGGTAGCCGCGGTTTCACTATGATGCATCCGGCCTGCAGGCCGGCAGTTTGACACTCCTGACCTAGGCCATTGTTCAGCAGTATTAATTCTGCAACTGTTTAGCATACATTTTTCCCATTATAATTTCTCACTTCCTGAAAGCGGTTCCTACCAAATTATTTTATGAATCAGTACCAGAGGTATGTTGAAGTCTGACCTGATGCAAAGCTTGGATAGGCAGTCATTTGTTTTAAGTATCTACCTCATCAGTAGGTGACAAGCTTTCTAGTTTCCTCTGTGCATGATATACTGAAATAATGAACAAGGCCAATTATGTATTTTTTTAAATAAGTAATTACCTATGAACTTCAGTAATCACCAATATGTACCAATGAAGGAGAATATTTGTAGCTCAGGGTTGAAATGAGAGGACCTTGGTGATGTTACCTAGTTAGGGTAATGAAACATCTGCCAGAAAACAAGCAAGTTCAGAGAGCACCAAGGACCCCTCACCAATATATTTATGCCTGCTGAGGTCTACTGCCAGGCTGGTTTTTCACTTGCGTTACCACCTGCTCCTCTCTAGATACTTATTTGAGGGTTCCTTATTTGAGGGTTCCTTAGAAAAATAGGGACCACTACGGTGGGAAGGTAACAGCGTTCCGTGCGCCTTTGGCATCTAGTCATGCCGGCCACATGACCACGGAGACGTCCTCGGACAAGCGCTGGCTCTTCGGCTTTGAAACGGAGATGAGCACCGGCCCCTAGAGTCGGAAACAACTAGCACGCATGTGCGGGGGAACCTTTACCTTTTTAACTCATGAAAATAATTTGTATTTTTTATCTTAAGAGTGTGGGGACAGAAGCTCCATGTTTCATGATGAACGTTGACTTGGTATAGTGTATCTCAGTTGCTAATCTAGTTTTACTTGAACCTCTCCCTCCATGTTTCATAGGGGATAACCAAGCACTAGGGAAATACATGCAAGAGTATTCCTAGGTACTTTCCTGGGTATTATCAGGGAACTCAGAATATATGAAACGGAGATGAGCACCGGCCCCTAGAGTCAGAAACGACTAGCACGCATGTGCGGGGGAACCTTTACCTTTTACCTTATGACTACTCAGAGATCAGACTTTGACTTCAACATCCAGCTGAAACCAATGGCATTAGGTGTTGAAGAGCCTGTTGCATACGCAAGTTCAAATTATAATACTAGAGGAAATTCACTTTCTACTTTCCAGGCAACTATTGCGTCAAAGCCATTAAAATGTGTACCATCATGAATTAATGCATCACACAATATGCAAAAAGCACAGTGCATGCCAGTTTCAATTGTTAATTGTATATTACAATTAAGAGGGCAGTGCAGTACAATGGCCATCCCACTTATAAAACTTCCATTCGTTATATAACTTCAATAGAGTCATCAATTCATTTATTGCTAGTATATCTATGCCACTGTATAGCCCACAAATGGCATTTCATAATGAATAAGCCGAATAATTTTACAGTATGGAAACCATAAAAATTCTTGTTTATGTCTACAACATATTCTTCTTTCTCCTCTTCTCCTAAAAATATTTTGGTTCTTAAAAATTATTAAAACTTAGTGTAACTTAAGAGGAAAGCATAAAAAACAATAAAAAAACACAAAATACTAGGTATCTGTTAATAGCGATATGTCTATAAGTAGAATAAAAGCAAAACTATTTCTGTCCAGTAATAATCAGTAATTATGTCCCCACCTTTAGCTATTCATAATATTAAAATG